>NC_082674.1:53670500-53993500 GCF_025265405.1 Mesoplodon densirostris
ATTTATTTTAAATTGGCATTGAGATTATTCTCTTCTATTATTAGTAATTATTAGTAAGAAATTATCAGGACTAATCTTGTTATTGATCCACTTTCACAACTAAGATCTACTATAAAATATCTTAGAACAATATAAACACATTTGCTTACCCTTTTAAAATGAAAGAAAATCCACTTCTAAGCTTAGAGAAGCAAGAGCACAAAACAAAGGGGGGTGGACTCTGTTCTAGCTTTATCTTATCATCTTTTAAATATGGATGATCTCATTTGAAACTAACAACTTCTGTGTAATTAAGTGACAATAAGTATTAGTGCTTTTAAGGAGTTTGGTTTTTTTTTTTTAATCTTTAAAAAGTAGCTATCTGTAAAATCTTTTTCATTCCACAAATGTTTACTGATTTGAGTGAAACTACAAAAACTTCTCAGTACAAATAATCATAAAGCTAAATGAGAAAACATATGTGAAATTATTTGGAATCTGTGAAGTATATAAAATAAAAACAGGGAAACAAAGATAAAAAATTGCAAACTTTGCTTCTGAAATTATGCAAGCTAGAGACAAGAGTAGGGTTTTAAAAAATGCTGAGAGATAAAAATGAATTAGCCTAGAATTCTATAATTGTATAACAAAGCATTGAAAATTCATGAAGAAAAAACATTCTTAATAACAGAGCTCTAAAACAATAAAGCAAAAACTATCAAACTAAAAGGAGAGAAAGTCAAATCTACAATTATCATTGGAGATTTCAGCATTTCTCTCTGATTAGTTGAAAAAAACGTATAAACAAAATCTGTAAATATAGAAAACACTTGAAAAACATCAGTAAATTTGACCTAATTGACACTTATACAACGCTTCACCCAACAACGGCAGAATACACATTCTTTTTAAGTGCACATATAACACCAACCAAGATGGAGCATATTCTGGGAGATAAAACAAGCCTCAATAAATTTAAATGCTTTGAAAGTATACAGAATAGGTTCCCAGACCACAATAGAACTAAATTAGGTATCAAAACAGAAAGATATCTGGATGATTTTTAGTGTCTAAGGATTTATACACCAAGATTTTCAAGGGAGAAAATATTCCCCTTATATCCTCAGTGTGCTGGTAAATCTAAGTGATGTAAATACTCCCACCATGGCTGATTTCAAGCACTAATGTGATGTCATGGAACAAGTGATGCACCACTGCACAATGTTATGTAATATTTCTACCATACAGATAAAATAAGTGTAACCTCAAGGGTATAGATAATAGCAAAATGTAGTAAAATAACTAGGAAGTGGGAAAAAAAGAAATATATCTGGAAAATCTTTAAGTATTTAGAAATTAATCAACCCTGTTCTAAATAACCCATGGGTCAGAGAAGAAAACACAAATTAGAAAATATTTTGAAATGAATAAAAATAAAAATATAACATCAAAATTTGTGAGATGTAGCTGTGGCTATAGTATTACTTAGAGGGAAATTACCAGCATTAAATATTCAATTACAAAAGAAAAAGGGTTTGAAATCAACAATCCAAGCTTCTACATTAAGAACCTAGAGAAAGAAGAGCAAATTAGACCTAAAATAAAATAGGAGATAATAAAAATATGAAAATAAGTAATAGATAAAGTCAATGAACACGAAAGCTGGTTCTTTGAAACAATCTGTAAAATTGACCAACTTCTGCCAAATTGAGAAAAAAAGAGAAGATACATTTATCAATATGAAGAATAATCATTATAGCACTACAAACATTAAAAAATAAGTGAATAATATGCTAACTTTATAGAAATAAATGTAGCTTAAATGAAATAGATTCCTTGAAAGATACAAATTATCAAAGCTCATTCAAGAAGAAATGAACAGACAACCTGAATGATCCTATATTATTTAAATTTGAATTTGCAGTTTAAAAACCTTTACACATACACACACACACACACACACACACACACACAAAACCAGATGCCTTCACTGGTGAATTCTCTCAAACAATAAGAGAAGAAATAATATCACCTCTACACAACTCAAAATATAAGAGGAGGGAATATTTCCTAATTCATTTAATGATATCAGCATTACACTGATACCAAAAATGACAAAACATTACAGGAAAAGAAAAAGAAAATTGCAAACCAGTATCTCCCATAAACAGATACAAAAATCCTTAAAAAATATTAGCAAATCCAGCAACATACTGAAAAGATAATACATCATGAACAAGAGAGATTTATCCCACAAATGCAAGGTTGCTGAAACATCTGAAAACTCATCAACATAATTCACTATATGACCAGAAAAAAACATATAATCATTTCAATACATGCAGAAAAGCACTTGAAAAAATTGAACATCCTCTCACGCTAATATATATCAGCAGACTAGGAATGGAAGGGGACTTCCTCAACCTCGATAACATCATACATACAGTGAAAGATTAAATGCTATCCACCTAAGATTGGAAACAAAGCAAGGATATCTTCCCTTGCCACTTCTATTTAATATTGTACTGTCCTAGCTAGTAAAATAGGGAAGAAAACAAAATAAAAGGCATACACGTTGGATAAGAATATATAAAACTTGTTTTTAACTGAAGTTGTCATAGTCATCTACGTAGAAAATCCTAAGTAATCTACAATAAAAAGTTACTACAACTAAGAAATGAGTTTATCGGGGTTGCAGGATACATGGTCAATGTTTTAAAATTTTATTTTTATATAACCCCAATGAACAATTAAAAGTTATAATTAAAAATACTAATTACGATAGCATCCAAAAACATGAACAAACTATGTACAAGATCTTTACACTTTAAACTATAAAACACTGCTGAGAGAAATTAAAGAAGACCTGAATAAATAGAGATGTTGTGCTCATAAATTGGGAGACTCAATATTGTTAAATTGTCATTCCATCCCATATTGATCTATAGATTCAATGTAATCTCAATCAAAATCTCACCAGGTGTTTTTGTAGAAATTGACAAGTCAGTTTTAAAACTTACACAGAAATTCAAAACATCTAGAGTAGCCAAAACAATTTTGAAAAGAAGAACAGAGACTTCCCTGGTGGTCCAGTGGTTGAGACTTCGCCTTCTAGTGCAGGGGGTGTGGGTTCAATCCCTGGTCAGGGAGCTAAGATCCCACATGCCTCAGGGCCAAAAAACCAAAACATAAAATATAAGCAATATTGTAACAAATGCAATAAAGACTTTAAAAATGGTCCACATTAAAAAAAAAAAAAAAAAGAACAAAGTTGGAGGACTAATAGTCCTGGCTTCAAGACTTACTGTAAAGCCACAGTAACTAAGACAGTGTAGTACTCACTAAAGTATATACATATAGATCAGTGGACGAGAACAGAGTCTTTTCATAGATACACACACACATATGATCAAGGGAATTCAGTGGAGGAAGGATAGTCTTTACAACAGTTGCTGCTGGAACAACTGAATATTCATATTAAAAAATTAATTTCAACTCATACCTCACACCATACACAAAAAATTACTTGTATCAGACAATAAACCTAATTGTAAGAGCTAAAACCATAAAATTTCTAGAAGAAAAAAGGGTTCGAGGGCTTCCCTGGTGGCACAGTGGTTGAGAGTCCGCCTGCCGATGCGGGGGACACGGGTTTGTGCCCCGGTCCGGGAAGATCCCACATGCCATGGAGCAGCTGGGCCCGTGAGCCATGGCAGCTGAGCCTGCGCGTCCGGAGCCTGTGCTCTGCAACGGGAGAGGCCCCACAGCGAGAGGCCCGCGTACCGCAAAAAAAAAAAAAGGTTTGCCAAAACCTTGTTTGATAGCACATAAAAAGCATAAGCCATAAAATTAAAAAATCCAAGAATTGGCTTTCATCAAAACTAAAACTTCTGCTACCTAAAAAACTGTTAAGAAAATGAAAAGATAAATTACAGGATGGAAGAAAATATTCAAAATACTAGCATCCTACAAAGGACTTTTGTTCAGAATATATAAAAACTCTTACAACTCAATAAACAATCCAATTAAACTTGGGCAAAAGATTTGAAGATATACTTCATCAGAGAAGATACATGGCAAATAAGCACATAAAAGATGACCAGCTCCAAAGGCTCATCAGGGAAATGCCAACTAACACCACTATACACCTACTACAATGGCTAAAATTAAAAATTAATTAATGCCAAGTTTTGGTGAGGATGTGGAGTAAGTGGAACTCCAAAATAGTTTCTTCTTAAGTTAATCGTAAACTTAGCATATGGCCCAGCCATTCTACTCCTAGGTTTTTCCCAAGAGAAATTAAAATAGATGTCATACATCTATTTTACATACATTTGTACATAGTTTGTACATAGTACTATGTACATTTGTACATAGTTTGTGGACACAAAGACTAGTACAAGAAAGTACGTAGCATTTTCAATGATATTGGCTTAAATTTGGAAACAACCCAAATGTCCATCCACATGTTAAAAGATACACAAATTGTGATTTATCTATATAATAGAATACTACTCAGTAATGTAAGTGAAAATTTACAGATATACCTACAGATATACATACATACATGTAAGTGAAAATTTAGATATACATACAAAATTTACAGATATACACACAGTATGTATACATACATCCCAGTAGAATACTACTCAGTAATGTAAGTGAAAATTTACAGATATACATGGAAGAGTCTCACAGACTTTTCCATACTTACTGAGTGAAAGTAGCAAGACACAAAAGAGGACCTATTTTTTTGAGTATATTTCTATGAAATTCTAGAAAAAGCAGATCTAATCTGTAATAACAGACAGCAGATCAATGCACTTTAGCTTTGAGGAAGGCAGGGATTGACTGCAAAGGGGTTGAGAGAATTTTGAGGGTGAGGGAAATGTTTTACATCTTGATTGTGGTGGTAATCATGAGGATATACATATTTGCCAAAACTCATTGACCTATGCATTTTTAAAACAGGTACAATTAATTTTATGTAAATTATACCTCAATAAACTTGATTTAAAAATCCATCATCACTCTAGAAAGCAGAATGCTGTCTGGAACAGCAATCCATCTAAAATGATATAAGACCTAGTTTTAAGATGACTAGGCATCTAATAAAATATTTGACATATCCTTCCAGCAATAAATTACCACCAATTACCACTTGGGTAAAGTAAAATTTAAATAACTCATTAAAAATAACTCTTTTAAAGAACACATACTTCTTACAAAAGTTCTATGAGAAAAATCAGACTACTTGTTTTTTAGATAGAGTGACAAACACACACATGCACACACATTGCCTGTGATTTCCAAAATCCTATGAGAGGGAAGAAGTTAGCTTTAATTATTTGTTTAATATCATCATTTGACCTTTTAACCTTTTCCTAACTTCGTATGTGTTATGAAGCACTGTGGGAGCACTCTAGGTAGATGGAATACTCAACACCACTATGGAAAGAAGGAGTGTGAGAGCACATGCTGTGATTGGGGAGCTACTAGGGAAGCACAGCTCGGGAGATGAAGCCAGAGAGGCAGACAGGCTTATTAACCACTGAAGGATTTCAGGCTGTAGAATCCATGACCAAATCTGCACTCTGGTGGCAGTTCAGGGGATTAATTGAGCGGTGGGTTGGGAAGATTGGAAGACAGAGGATTACAGATAGAGGGCCACTGCTTGATCATGGTAAAATAGCGAAGATCTAGATTAAGGTAATGACAGCAAGGATGAATAGACTGAGATGTTTTTGACAGTACATATTCAGAAAGGCAGAATTGATGGGATTTGGTAGCTGATTGGATATGGCATCAGGGGTGAGGGAGGAATCTAGGAAAACTTCTGACTTGGGATTCTGTCTAAATAACTGTACCATCCCTCAAATTGGAGAATATAGGAGGAGAAGCAGGGAAGAAGATTATGACTTCATATCTGCACATAATAAATCTGTATACCTGTGTACATTCAGGGGGAGGTATCCAGCAAGCCAGGGTAATATGTGGATGTGGAGTGAGGAGTTGTCTGGGCTGAAGTCAGAGATAGGATACCAAAATCAAAAATAAACTTTCAATCTGTATAAAATGGGAGGAGAGCTAAAAATGGAACCTTAGAGAGCCTCAATATTTTCATGAGGAGGCAGAAGAAGAGCATAAAAAAGTGACGAAAAGTTGCATCTGGAGTCATAGAAGCAAGTATGATGAGAGTTCTATGATGGTGAAAGTGGTCAGCAACCATCAAATGCTGAAAAGTCATCAAGTAACATAAGAGAAATATGTGTATCAAGTAGGACGTCAATAGTGACCTTTCCAAGAGCAGTTCCAGGAGAACACTGAAGAAAAGAGCCAGAAGGCGGTGCTGTGAGGGGTGAATGGGAGGTGAAGAAGCAGAGTTCAGTGTTCATTACTATTTCAATGAGTTTGACCTATGAAAGGAAGGTGAACATCTGATTAATAACAGAGGGGAAATAATTTTAAAGAAGAGATGTATGTTTCTTTGTTCCATGCTGTGGCTTGGGCCTGTACCTGATGATGTAGCAAAATTCATGGAGAGAGTGGGGAAGGTGACAGAGTAAAGGTATCAGAGGGAATGTTATGGGATTCAGAGTGGAACCAGTGGTGGAACTAGTCTTAGACAAGAGGAAGGCTCCTTTCCCACTGAATTGAAACTGAAAAGATTTATGTACATGTAGGTAAGTTGGGTGGGTGGTGAGGAACAGATAAAGTTAATGAAGTGCCAATTAAAAGGTGAGATTCTCTGTTGAGAGGGTAAGGAGCTAGCTGATCATGTGAGTTTAAAGACAGCAGTGAAGGCTGGAAAAGGTACTGATGAGAATGGAAAAGCTTTAATATCTCAGTAATATAATTAGGGACTCCTCTTAATCCCAGTATATGTATATGGAAATATGAATAATGACTGTCAGGTAAAGAAATTCTTTTTACACATTGCTTCCACATAGGAGGATGACACTTCCAGCTCCCTCCTGAGGAAGACATGTTTTTCGCATTCTTACAACAGTGGTGATGGCCTTTTAACCACAGTGCATTTGTGCGATAATTATAAGGATTTAGAATGGAAGCCCTAGCCTTGCAACAGAATTTTCTTTCAACATGACAGTAACTGACCTATTTTAAGAGTCAAATTCCAAAAATCTTAGCATCTTGGCAGTAGCCACTGACACGTTTACATATGACAGCATTCTATTTTAAACTATGATCTATCTCAGCTTCTTACATTGTAAGCTACACCTTTCATGTCAAAATTTCCAAAGGCTTGCATAACAAGCATATGAAAAATATCTCATAAATGCTCCCTAGTGGGGAAACTGCACAGGCAACTACCTGTTTATATATGCAGTAACTTGAATTATACATGAAAATTCCACATGGATGCCCAGAATCAGCACTGTGTTAATTCAAGAAGTATATTAAAATTTCTGGATGTATTTAGTAGCAGATCCTAAGAAAAATCTGTTCTTTAAACAGGGTTTTCTTTAAAAAAAAAAAAGATCTGTTAGCTGGAATCTACTGTTTCAAGGAATCTACTCTTCCTAGGAAAAATAATCTGTAATAAACATTAATCTTACAATACATTTTCAAAAATCCTAGGAAACTCCATTTTTAGATCCTTTAAAGAGCCTGTAAAACTGTAAAATTTCCCTATTCTATAAAACTTCAGTCATATTGAAAATAAAATTTAAATGATAAATGTCAGTTGCAGAAGTTATCACCTTTTCATTTGAATGCTTGACTTCTATTGGATAGTTCTCTTCCAAGAGACCTACTTGGGAAAAAGAGGTGACAGCCAACTCATTGCCTAATTGATTTAGGAACAGTGCCCAGGGAGATAGTCCAATTAAGTTTACAAGCTGGCAATTAGCAGGAAGCCCTCTAAATCCCTACACTGAGAGCCTGTTTACTTTAGTAAGAAGGCAAATGTGCTAGAGATAGGAAGAGAAAGCTGTGCTTTTTGCAAAGCTGTTGTGAGTAGGCCCACAAGGCAGGGCTGAAGAAAGGCTAGGTATACGTCAGAAGACAGCCTTCTGTTTGACAGGTAACTTGGGTTATTGAGAGAGAGAGAAAGGGTGGGGGGAGGGAGTTTTAACAGATATGCAAAACATCTAACATCCACTTTAATAAGTGTTGAGTATAGAGACATACCACTGTTAAATGTGTAGTTGGGCAAAGTAGAACTAGATTATCTCATAATAAATGAGATTCCAAACATATTTTTCTTGGACAATACTGACATTATGAATGGATTTAGTTGCATTTTTAATATGTGGAAAGAACACAGCCCTCACATTATATCCCTGATATCTTTCAAGTTAGTCAAGTCATTTTCATTAGATTTATTTCATGTATTCAATTTCAGAGGCAAGTAGATCCATAAAAAAACAAAGTAAACTGACAGCTATTTAACAAACACTACAATGTCTTTAAAAAGTTAACTTTGGGGCCTCCCTGGTGGCGCAAGTGGTTGAGAGTCCGCCTGCCGATGCAGGGGATACGGGTTCGTGCCCCGGTCTGGGAGGATCCCATATGCCGCGGAGCGGCTGGGCCCGTGAGCCATGGCCGCTGAGCCTGCGCGTCCGGAGCCTGTGCTCCGCAACGGGGGAGACCACAACAGTGAGAGGCCCGCATACCGCAAAAAAAAAAAAAAGTTAACTTTGTAGCACAGAGCCAGATCTTGTAAGGGGTTTTAAAATGTATTTACTTTCCTATGTTTTCAAGTTGCAGTGATGTGCATTAATTGAAATCTGTTTTTTTAAACCTAAGTGAGGTTCTTTCAAGAATGTTAAATTATACAAAACTGCCTAAAGGGACTTCCCTGGTGGTGCAGTGGTAAGAATCCACCTGCCAATGCAGGGGACATGGGTTTGACCCCTGGTCCAGGAAGAGCCACATGCCTTGGAGCAACTAAGCTTGTGCGCCACAACTACTGAGCCTGCGCTCTAGAGCCTGAGAACCACAACTACTGAGCCCGTGCTCCACAATAAGAGAAGCCACTGCAGTGAGAAGCCTGCACACTGCAACAAAGAGCAGCACCCCCCCCCGGCTCTCCACAACTAGAGAAAGCCCACGTACAGCCAAAAAAATAAATATCCAACTCTAAAAAAAAAAAAAAAAAAAAAAAAACAAACTGCCTAAAGGATATCATGTATTTCAGGACATAGCCAGTAATGCAAAACTACAAAAAGCAAAAAAATCACAATAATAAAATTCTGCTTTAAAGCTTCCTGGTTGAAATGGGATACATTAATACACATTTTTCCAAACATTGATAAATACTTTTGAATATTTTTATCTAAAATCTTTAGCAAATGCTAACTAAATATTTCCTTTCTCTTCTTTAAAACACCTGCTTTACACATTTCCAATCTGGGAAGAAATGGACACTTATAATCTAAAATAATTTTAATAGAAAAGTATTACAGAATTTTGTAATGGACATACTTTTAATATATTCTCATGTGTACTATTTCTTAAGGGATTTTTTTAATAGACAGTTTATTTTGGAAAGCATCAAATGTGGCTAGTTCAGTCTTTTTATTCATCACAATGGAAAATTAATGCAATTTCAAAATTCTTCAATATATAATGTACCTTGACATTTAGAAAATCATCCACAAAGCTTTCTTAAGGAAACTATATGAAATGTTTGAAAGGCAAGCACATTGATGGAATGACAAACAGAAAATCTACATTCCAAGAATAGTTTTATTGTCTTAGTTATATTGTCACCATCATAAAAAATTTATTTACTCACCAACTTCCTTGACTTACCAAGTTTAAACAGAAGTACACCCAAAGGTCCTCTGTCAAACTTGAGGAAGAGGAGATCATAGATGTCCCCACTTTCAGGCTTCTTAGAAACAACCTGCGGAGCTATCCACTGCATTTGAACAAGACTGCTAGAAACATCAAAGAATTTTTTGAATTGTAGAGTCTCCCTAGGTGAGCGGTCTTCAGCCAAAAGCTGGATGTTAATAGGAGAAAGAGCCATATCAAAAATTTGCAGCTCCCCTTGGTTACTGCCAACTAGCAGAATGGCACCACTTGGGTGGCAGCTTATTAATGAAGGCAGAAGTTCAGCCTGAGCTAAGACAGTCACTCTACGGTGAGTTTCATAAAGAATTACTGAAGAATCTTCACAGCCCAGAATCAGTTTGTCTTCAGTAACATTCCTGCAACAGCTAATGGCCTTCGATCTTAGTGGTATTCTGGTGACTGATACACACTGGATTTTGTGCCGAACACATTCATAGATGCAACTGTCAGCCATGGGCTCTTTGTCTACACTGATGGAGCACTCCACTGTCAACACCTGATAAGGCTGTTTGGTGCCAAAGCGAACATCCAGTGGATCCCATTCCGTGCGTACAGAACTCAGAACCTGTAAGAAATGTATCAAGTATGTTCATATAGACCTTGGTTTTTCTTCAGCTGCCACGCATAGCCCTGCATATTAATCTAGAATCCTATTGAATACCATCAACTATCACCTTAAATATCAGCAACATATAAGCAGGTATGTGCATATCTCATATAGAACACATATAAATATATATAGCACATATTTAGCACAGCTGCAGAAACTAATCTATAAAATTTTAACTTAAACACTTTGTTTTAGGAAGTCTGTAAATAACATAAAGACAAATATTTCCCATGATATATAAAAACTAATGAAGTGGGCTTTTAGTAGAATAATATGGCTAGCAGAATATCTAAAGACAGTTTGATTTTTAAAAGGATGAATAAAGGACTTAAATAATTTAGTCAATCTCCTTCCAACCCACTACCCCTCCTAATTCTGAAATTATTGGTAAATTACTTACCAGAAATATATTTCTAATTAGTTGGGCAGGGTAGGCAAAGGAAAAAACTTTAGAACCCTGTTAACAGTCCTGTAGAAATATTTTACTGTCAGAAAAGATATGAAGGGTTGTTAAGCAGATAAATGACCAATAGAAAGAAATAAGAAGGTAATGCACTAGTTTTAAAATTAAAAAAAAAATAAAAAAGACCTGGTAGGTAATATGATTTGCAATACTGGTGAGGCAAAATTTAAAAAGCATTTCTGGTGCAGAAAGGAAAGGCTACAAAGAAACACCACAGCAGAAGAACAAAGAAATAAAACAACAGGCCATTCACTTTATTCATATGTAAATGTGGGAGGCCAAGAACCTGGAGAGTGGTATCAAAGATAGTTTCTAACACTTTGTCGAAAACTTCAAAATTAGATTTAGAAACATTAAAAAGCACATTTCTACATGAGGCAAAATTTCACAGAACTACACATGTGCGCACGCACACACACACACACACACATACACAAGTGCATGTAAAATCCGATGAAATCCAACTAAGGCCCGTACCTGAGTTAATAGTATTATACCAAGGTCTTGTTCCAGGATTTGACAATGTACTGCAGTAATGTAAGATACTACCATTGGGGCAAACAAGGGGAAGAAGTACAGGAAGGGAATTTGCTTTTAGCCTATTTTGGCAATTATATTAGCAGTTTCTTGAGAGTCAAACTATTTCAAAAAAAATTTATTTTTTTAAAGCATATACAGCTATGTTACATGGTACTGACTTGGGGAGGGAAAGGGGGTTGATGTGAATTTTTTTAAAAATTCATCCTACACATCATTACCAAACTAACCTTCCTAAACTAAATGTTTTTGCTATCATTCCCCTGTTCAAACCCTTTAATAGCTACCACTAACGAATAAATTAAATTTTTATTCCCCTGCCTGGTATGCAAAACAATATAGGATCCATATCCAACCCCTTCCCTCCCTCACACTCATTTTCCTTCTCTTGTTTTTCTTTTTTGTCTAATATATGCTTGAGTATGAGCTACATGCCAGGCACTGGTTCTGGCACTGCTGGGGATACAGCAATAAGTCCTCACCCTCAGAGAACATACACGCTAATGGCTAAAGACAAAGTAACAATTCACAAACAAACATACATAGGATGTTAGTGATCCTATATATGTACTTCCTAAGTACTATGAAGAAAAATAAAGCAAAGTAACAGGAATGGGAAGGGGAGGTAATAGAAGTCAGGACAGGCCTCTCTGATAAAGTTGACCTAAAAGAAGTGAAGGGTAAGCCATGCAGCCACATGGGAGAAGAAGGATCCAGGCAGAGGAAGCAAACATCCTAAGGTAGCACTCTTGGCCTGATGAAGGAACAATGGGAGACCAACATGGCTAGATAAAAGGGAGCAAGGAAAAAAACAGTGGGAATTGGGGGAGGGAGAAGATTGTGAAGTGGCTTGTAGGCCATTATAGGGACTTTGGCTTTTCCTCTAAACAAGATGAGAAGCCATAAGGAGGGACAAGATCTGACTCGCAAATTCTAGTGTTATCTCCGACAGTCTCCCTTCATTACTCTACTCTGAGGTCAAACTAAAGCCGCATTTTCCCAGCTCTGTAACTTGTTAAATTAAACAAGGAGGCTGTTCAACTGATAAGGCCCTAATTCCATGGCAACCTCTGTAAGCAAACCAAAACCTAAACCTGTAAATGTCTCAAAGTTACAAAATCAAAACACTAAGGATAACCATTACAACAGCCAATTAGGCTTTAAACTATAGCCAATCAAATAATTTCCTTTCTTTGCTTCTGCACTTTCACTGTCAGTCTTTTTCCTGCCTCATATCAGTAGGATGTTCCTAACCACTTCCAGTTTGGCACTGCCCCACAAGAGTTGATTTACTCAAACTCTGAAAACTTTTACTATGCCTCAGCTTATCTTTCAACAACTTCACTCATGTCCTTTACCTCAGGGGTCCCCAACCCCCAGGCCACAGGCTGGTACCAGTCCGCGGCCTGTGAGGGATCCGGGCCACACAGCAGGAGGTGAGCAGCAGGCCAGCGAGCGCAGCTTCACCTGTATTTACAGCCGCTCCCCATCGCTCACATTACCGCCTGAGCTCCACCTCCTGTCAGATCAGCAGTGGCATTAGATTCTCATAGGAGCGTGAACCCTACTGTGAACTGCGCATGTGAGGGATCTAGGTAGCATGCTCCTTATGAGAATCTAATGCCTGATGGTCTGAGGTGGAGCTGAGGCGGTGATGCTAGCGCTGGGGAGCGGCTGCAAATACAGATTATCATTAGCAGAGACCATAATAAATCAATTGCTTGCAGACTCATATCAAAACCCTGTCCGTGAGTGGCAAGTGATAATTAAGCTGCATCTGGTGGCAGGCTTTATAGTGGCAAGTGAGTTGATATACTTCAATTGTACAGCTGCAGCTGGTGGTAGGCTTTAAATCAGAATGCAACATTTATTTTAGTCTGCGCATGGCCTGCCCATTATTTTATTTACCACTTCTGTCCGCGCCTCTTTCCTGTACTGAGCACTTGTCTCAGTCACAGTTTTGGTAAGCCCACAAGCTAACCTTAGCCAAAATGAGTAAAAAACAAATGTCGCTGGAGAGCTTCTTTGAAAAGGAGGAAAGACCAAATGATGAGACAGCAGAAGACTCTAAGACTGCCAACAAAAAGAAAGCTGCATTTAAAAGAAAATACCAAGAGTCCTACTTAAATTATGGGTTCATTGCAACAGGTGATTCACTCTCTCCAAGCCTGCTTTGTATAATATGTGGCAACGAGCTATCCAACAAAGCCATGAAACCTTCAAAACTGCTTCGCCACATGGAGACCAAGCACCCTGCATTAAAAGACAAGCCTTTGGAGCTTTTCAAAAGAAAAAACGTGAACACAAAGAACAGAAGCAATTATTGAAGGCCACCACTTCATCAAATGTGTCTGCACTGAGAGCATCATTCTTAGTGGCTAACCACATTGCTAAAGCTAAGAAGCCCTTTACTATTGGTGAAAAGTTGGTCCTGCCTGCTGCTAAGGACATCTGTAGTGAATTTTTAGGAGAGGTTGCAGCTCAAAAGGTAGCACGTGTTCCTCTTTCAGCTAGCACCATAACAGACGAACTGATGAAATAGCAGAGCATATTAAGGCACAATTGTTAGAGAGGAGTAATGAGTCACCGTGGTACACAATCCAGGTTGACCAGTCTACCGATGTTGACAGCAAGGCAACAATGCTTGTTTTTGTGCAATATATATTTCAGGAGGATGTGCACGAGGATATGTTATGTGTACTTTTGTTGCCAACCAATACCACAGCGACAGAACTATTCAAGTCTTTGAATGATTACATATCAGGAAAACGGAATTGGTCATTTTGTGTCGGTATATGCACGGTTGGAGCAGCTGCCATGACTGGACGGCTTTCTGGTTTCACTACTCGGGTCAAAGAGATCACTTCTGAATGTGAGTCTACGCACTGTGTCATCCATAGAGAAATGCTGGCTAGCTGGAAAATGTCATCTGAACTTAATAACGTTTTGCAGGATGTGATTAAAATTATCAACCACATTAAAGTACATGCCCTTAACCCACATCTGTTCATGCAGCTCTGTGAGGGGATGGTTGCAGAGCACACGTCTTCTCTCATACACAGAAGTGAGATGGCTTTCTAAAGGTAGATCACTGGCCAGAATTTCTGAGTTATGAGAGCTGCTCCAGAGATTTCTTTTAGAAAAACAGTCACCACTGGCAGCACATTTTAGTGACATAGAATGAGTCACAAAACTTGCTTACTTGTGTGGCATATTCAACCTGCTCAACGAACTCAATCTGTCACTTCAGGGGAGAACAACAATTGTGTTCAAGTTGGCAGATAAAGTGGCTGAATTCAAAGCCAAACTGGATTTATGGGGGCGACGAGTGAACACTGGGATTTTTCACATGTTTCAAGCATTAGCAGAGATTTGGAAAGAGACGGAGCCCAGGGCCTTCTTTCTCCCAGCTGGTGCGTGATCACCTATCTCAGCTTTCAAAAGAGTTGAGCATTACTTCCCAACCACACAAGACCCCCGACCTGGGAAGGAATGGATCCTTCCCAGGAAGGATAAGCCTGAATAAGCCAGGTGAACTGACCTTGTCCGTGCTAGAAGAGGATCAACTACTTGAGATCGCAAATGATGGTGGCCTTAAAAGTATGTTTGAGACAACTTCAAATCTCCATACGTTCTGGATTAAAGTCAAGGTGGAATATCCTGAGATTGCCACAAAAGCACTGAAAAGCCTGCTTCCATTTCTAACATCCTGTCTTTGTGAAGCAGGGTTTTCTGCAGTGACAGCAACCAAAACGAGATTACGGAGTACATTGGACATGGCAACACACTTCGTGTGTCACCGTCTCCCATCCCCCCAGATGGGACCATCTAGTTGCAGGAAAACAAGCTCAGGGCTCCCACTGATTCTGCATTATGGTGAGTTGTATAATTATTTTATTATATACTACAATGTAATAATAATAGAAATTAAGTGCACAATAAATGTAAGGCTCTTGAATCATCCCAAAACCATCCCCCCCACACACACACACCCCCAATCTGGTCCATGGAAATACTGTCTTCCATGAAACCCGTCCCTGGTGCCAAAAAGGTTGGGGACCGATGATTTACTTCAAATCCACACTCTTCACCCACACAGACTCAGTATTTCCTACCAACAATACTCACTCTTGAAGAATTAGACCAAATGCTATTTCAATTTCTGAATTTCTTCCAGCTGGGCAGCATCCTTCCTTCCTTTGATCTCACTTCCATACCCCCTTCCCCACTCGAGCTTGGCCAATGTGTGACATTCGTTTGGCCTTTTATTTACTTCTAATTTTTGATCATATGTCATCATTTTGACTATAAGCTTAAAAAAATAAACTGTCTCATCTATTTTACACTTTTTTGTGTATGCTGTGTAGGCAGCTAGCCAAAAACTATGCTGGTAAAAGCTTTTTAAAAAAATATATAAATTAAAAAAAAAAACCTCACACTATAATGGTGGTTGAATTATCATACTTTCAGAAAGCTTAGAGATTTGTAAAGGAAGCCCTAGGGCAGAAAACTGGGAGGCCAGGTGACACTGAATAGGACCTGAACTCACACAGGGACAGCCTAAAAGGAGGGGCCAAGCAAGACAGCAGTCTTGGCATAGAACAGGTTAGTCCGAAGGTGCAGGGAGAAGGGTCCCAGGCTTCCTCAGTTCCAAAAGTCTGTAAGACTCTTCCCAATGGGCTCTGTAGTTTCACCAAGAGAAAGGGGTTAAAAGGGAAATAAGACCATGGACCCTTTATACACCTTCTCCTCCACTGCCAATCCTGATATCTCTAAAAAGCTAGCGAAGGTCAGATTCAATACCAAATTCTTATTAAAAAAAGAAAGGTAACACTATATATTTACTGAGGTATAGCTGATTAACAATATTATATTTGTGATTCAATATTTTTATAGATTAGACTCCATTTAAAGTTATTACAAAATAATGGCTGCATTTCCCTATCTCTTAATACCCTACTCCTATTCTGCCCTTCCCCCATCCCTCTCCTCACTGGTAACCACTAGTTTGTTTTCTGTATCTGTGAGTCTGCTTCTGTTTTGTAATATTAATCTGTTTTATTTATTAGATTCTACATATAAGTGTTAATATAGAGTATTGTCTTTCTCTGTCTGACTTATTCCACTAAGCACACTATTCTCTAGGTCTATCCGAGTCTATCCACATTGTTGCAAATGGTTTCATTCTTTTTTTATGGCTGAATAATATTCCATTATATATATATAAACACAAATATATATATATACCACAACTTGTTTATCCATTCATCTGTTGATGGACACTTAGGTAGCTTCCATGTCTTACCGATTGTAAACAGTGCTCTTGTGAACCTTGGGGGTACACGTATCTTTTCAAATTAGTTTTCTCTGGATGTACCCAGTAGTAGGATTGCAAGATCATATGGTAACTCTAGTTTTTTAAGGAACCTCCATACTGTTCTCTATAGTGGCTGTATCAATTTATATTCCCACCAACAGTGCAGGAGAGTTCTCTTTCCTCCACACCCTCTCCAGCATTTATGGTTTGTAGATTTTTTGATGATGGCCATTCTGACTGGTGTAAGGTCATACCTCATTGTAGTTTTCATTTGCATTTCTCTAATAATTAGTGACGTTGAGTATCTTTTCATGTGTCTATTGGCCATCTGTATGTCTTCTTTGGAGAAATATCTGTTTAGGTTTTTTGCCCATTTTTTGATTGGGTTGTTTTCTTGATATTAAACTGTATGAATGGGCTGTTTGTATAATTTGGAAATTAATCCCTTGCCGGTAGCATTGTGTGCAAATATTTTCTCCCAGTACGCTGGTTGTCTTTTCATTTTTTAAATGGTTTCCTTTGTTGTGCAAAAGCTTTTAAGTTTAATTAGGTACCACTTGTTTATTTTTGTTTTTACATTCATTGCTCTAGGAGGTGGATCCAAAAGGATATTGCTGCAATTTATGTCAAAGAGTGTTCTGCCTATGTTTTTCTCTAAGAGTTTTATAGTGTCCAGTCTTACATTTAGGACTTTAGTCCATTTTGAGGTGTGTGTGGTGTTAGAAAGTGCTCTAATTTCATTCTTTTCAATGTAGCTGTCTAGTTTTCCTAGCACCACTTACTGAAGAGACTTTCTTTTCTCTATTGTATATTCTTGCCTGCTTTGTCATAGATTAGGTGGCCATAGGTGGGTGGGCTTATCTCTGGACGTTCTATCCTGTTCCATTGATCTATATGTCTGTTTTTGTGCCAGCACCATACTGTTTTGATTACTGTAGCTTTGTAGTATAGTCTGAAGTCAGGGAGCCTGATTCCTCCAGCTCCGCTTTTCTTTCTCAAGATTGCTTTGGCTATTCGTATTTTTTTGTGTTTCCATACAAATTGTAAAAGTTTTTTGTTCTAATTCTGTGAAAAATGCTATTGGTAATTTGACAGGGATTGTGTTGAAACTGTAGATTACTTTGGGTACTACAGTCATTTTGACAATGTTGATTCTTCCAATCCAAGAACATGGTATATCTCTCCATCTGTTTGTGTCATCCTTGATTTCTTTCATCAGTATCTTAAAGTTTTCTGAGTACAGGTTTTTTGCCTCCTTAGATAGGTTTATTCCTAGGTATTTTATTTTTTTGATGTGATGATAAATGGTATTGCTTCCTTAATTTCTCCTTCTGATCTTTTGTTGTTAGTATATAGGAATGCAAGAGATTTCTGTGTATTAATTTTGTATCCTGCAAGTTCACCAAAGTCATTGGTGAGCTCTACTAGTTTTCTAGTAGCATCTTTAGTATTTTTCTATGTATAGTATTATATCATCTGCAAACAGTGAGTTTTACTTCTTCTTTTCCAATTTGGATCCCTTTTCTTTTTCTTCTCTGATTGCTGTGGCTAGGACTTCCAAAACTATGTTGAATAAAAGTGGAGTGGGCCTCCTTGTCTTGTTCCTGATCTTAGAAGGAATGCTTTCAGAATTTCACCATTGAGTAGGATGTTAGCTGTGCGTTTGTCATATATGGCTCTTATTACGCTAAGATATCTTCCCTCCATACCCACTTTCTGAAGTTTTTATCATAAATAGATGTTGAATTTTATCAAAAGCTTTTTCTGCATCTATTGAGATGATCATATTGTTTTTATTCTTCAATTTGGTAACGTGGCGTATCACACTGATTGATTTGTGAATATTGAAAAATCCTTGCATCCCTGGGATAAATTCCACTTGATCAAGGTGTATGATCCTTTTAATGTATTGTTGGAGTCAGGTTGCTAGTATTTTGTTGAGGATTTTTGCATCTATGTTCATCAGTGATACTGGCCTGTAATTTTTTTCATGATATCTTTGGTTTCGGTAACAGGGTGATGGTGGCCTCATAGAAAAGGTTTGGAAGTGTTCTGTCCTCTGCAATATTTTAGAATAGTTTCAGGACAATAGGTGTTAACTCTTCTCTAAATGTTTGGTAGAATTCACCTATGAATCCATCTGGTCCTGGACTTTTGTTTGTTGGGAGTTTTTAAATTACTGATTCAATTTCGGTACTGGTAATTGGTCTGTTCATATTTTCTATTTCTTCCTGGTTTAGTCTTGAGAGATTGTACCTTTCTAAGAATTTGTCCATTTCTTCTAGGCTGTACCAGTTTATTGGCATGTAGTTCTTCATAGTAGTCTCTTATGATCCTTTGTGTTTCTGTGGTGTCTATTGTAACTTCTCCTTTTTCATTTCTGATTTTATTGATTTGGACCGTCTCCCTTTTTTTCTTGATGAGTCTGTCTAAAGGTTTATCAGTTTTGCATATTGTTTCAAAGAACTAGCTTTTAGTGTCATTGATCTTTTCTTTTTTTTTTTTAGTCTCTATTTCATTTATTTTTGCCCTGACCTTTATGATTTCTTTCCTTCTACTAACTTTGGGTTTTGTTTGTTCTTTCTCTACTTACTTTAGGAGTTTGGTTGTTTACGTGAGATTTTTCTGGTTTCCTGTGGTAAGCTTGTATCGCTATAAATTTCCCTCTTAGAACTGCTTTTGCTGCATCCCATAGGTTTTAGATCATCATGTTTTCTTTTTCATTTGCCCCAAAAAATGTCTCATTTCATTTTTTGATTTGCTCTTTGATTTCTTCAGTGATCCAGAAACCAGACCTTATTGAAGAAATTGATAATTCCAGGTTTGCAGCAGGAAATGTACAAGAAAGCATGAACCATATTGTTACACCAGACAGAGGGAAGCTACCCAAGACTACTGAGGTCATGACAAGAAGAGGAGCCAACTTGAGGAGGCTCCCACTGCCCAAAGTTAAGAATCTGAGCTTTCAAAAGGATAACAATTACAATTTATGAAACCCATTAAGTCAAGTATGTTTAAATCCATGAATTAATAATGCTATTAAAAAAACAAAAACTAGGGCCTCCCTGGTGGCGCAGTGGTTGAGAGTCCGCCTGCCGATGCAGGGGACGCGGGTTCGTGCCCCGATCCCGGAGGATCCCGCGTGCCGCGGAGCGGCTGGGCCCGCGAGCCATGGCCGCGGAGCCTGTGTGTCCGGAGCCTGTGCTCCGCGACGGGAGAGGCCACAGCAGTGAGAGGCCCGCGTACAGCAAAAAAAAAAAAAAAAAAAAAAACTAATTGGTTACCTTCAAGGAGTGATAGGGAACCAATTCAATCTTGAAAACTAGTAATTAAAAGAAACAGATGCTTATCCTGATTATAGTATATGAATCCATCCACTGGGAAAACAAGTAGGAGATGAGTAGAAGTGTCTCATTATAAAAGTATCACAATTAATAAAAAAAATATCATTAGATATCACCATTTTGCAACTGTCATGAATTACTGGATCTAGGCATTAAGCATCAATAGCTGCTAAAATCAAAAAAGAGAGAAAACCAAAAGAGAGAAAGAGAACCTGACATTATGTGCCTTCTGATTAAAAAGCACTCCTTTGCGCACAGTCTTGACAAAACCGACTACTAACTTGGAGAATTTTCAAAAGACAAAGAAACTTGTTGAACCACACCATGATGATGGAACAACAAAATCCAGACTGTGGGACACTGCAGTTTCAACAGATAAATATTAATTAAAAAAAAAAAGGGATGGAGCAGGAACTTGCAGATTAAAAGACAGTTAAAAGACACATTAACATGTTTTAAATAGATAATATTAAACTACAGTTTTGCAGGATGCACATTTAGGTGATAAAAACTATATGAGAAAATGTGTAAAAGTCTCAATAGAGGTTACTTTAGGGCACCAGGAAAGGGTTGAGATCAAAACAGAGTACGTGGTGCTATTTATGGTACCTGGCAAAGTTCTATTTCTTGACCTGAGTGTGGTTCAGGGGTGTTTCCTTAGTAAAAGCTCATTAAACTATATATTTAGTCTGTGTGGTTTTCCTTAGTGTGCTTTATAATAAAGAGATTAAAAAAAAATCATCCCTAAAACAGAAAATCTTGGTTATCTGGTTGAAAGCTAACACAGTTCATACATTTCTTTGGAAGAGGTGTCTCTGAAATATTTTGGCTTTTCCGTTGAATGCATTTATAATGCTTTCTGAATACTTCTTTTATCAAATTATACTGTATTAAAAGTTGATCACATTTTGACTTTCCCATCAGTTGGCTGCTCCTCTAAATCACTGCAAAATTAGTTTTTAATTTTTATGGGAAAAAAGTTACCTTTGTGAGGTTATATTTCCCTAGCCCTGACAACAGGTTTTAATGTTTAATAGTTCTGCTTATGTGTTCTTGATTAATTTGGTTAAACAAATTCAAGTGACCTTTTCTGAGTAAGATATCTTGAAATTACTGCCATATTCAGAAAGCATTATCAAATCCACACAGCTGAAAAGCTAAAACATCTGCTTGAATACAAAGGTAAGGAAAGAGTAAGTTGTGTTGTCACCACATTTTTGACAAAGCTAATGAATTAAATAGTTCTATGATGACGGTAATCACCTTTTCCAAATTTAAGTATAAAGAGTGTGAGGAATTTAAGTAAAAATGACTACCATGCTATGTACAATAATCCATACAAACACCATTAAAAACTATTTTTAAGTGAATTGTACTGATAAAAAATTTCTTTTTCTTCATACTATTGTATATTTTTCAAAACAAAATTTTTTCCCCTAGACTACATAAATCTCTCTGTTCTGTGCTTCTAATTAAGATATGTACTGTTGTTTAGAGCTCTGCAGTGTGAAATTAGACCAGCAGTTTTCTAATATCCATAAAATAAATTGAGAAATGTTCCTCCTCTGAAAGACAGATAATTCAGTCACAGAGAGCTTACTTCTATGTTTCCTTTGTTTTCTTTTTTTTTTGCTGCTTGATAAGCCAATTTTCTACTTGGAATTTACTGTTAACACTCTCATTTGGTTCAGCATGTGGGCTTTATCCTTTCCATGGTCTGTTATGCAAAAAAGATGGCTTAAAAATTTTTTCCAGTCTGCTGTAAAGCAGTGGTTCTCAACTTGGATGCACATGAGAATCACCTAGGGAACCTGTAAAAGAATACTGATGCCTCCTACCCCTCTGGAGATTCTGATATAACTGGTCTGGGTGGGCTCCTTTGTAAAATCTCTGCAGGTGACTGTAATGTGTTGCCAAGGCTAAGAACCACTACTCTAGGATCTTGCCACTGTCCAAATAAAAGCTTACTATCTTTTCTGATTGAAATTGGGTGGGAAATTATTTTTTAAAGTTCTATCATTTAATAGATGCAAAGATTAAATTTCTTCTCTATGAGGCTGCTACGTTTTTAGTCTGAATTTCAGGGTTTAAGAGTATATCGTATCTCTTATTCTGAGGATTAGCTCAAGAAGTCTACTGGTCGCTAGTGAAATAATATTTAAAGACATATGCCTGAATATTACTTCTATAGACTAGTGGTTTTAGTTCATGTTACCCTAAAAAATGTGCTACAATTCACAGTTAAAGATTATGTCTTCACACACACACAAAGAAACAATTATTTCCCCAGACATTTCTTCCAAAAGCCATTCACCTTTTGCATATAGAAGTTCATGTGAGGTTCTGAAAAAGAAATCTTTACAAATTTTTCTAACAGTTCAATTTTGATAGACTGATTGAAAGAGCCAAATCCAAGACAAAAGCTACTTGACAAAAAAAATGAATTATATATCTTAATATATTATGATCAAAAAATTAGCTATGCAGTCAGTGGTGAACAATTAAAAATCAGGTGCAAGTATCATATACAACTTCATGAAAATCTATTCAAATACTTAAATAAGATGGATAATTTTCCAAAAATACAAATTAAGGAAAATGACTCAAGGAAAAGATAGAATTCCCAAAAAACAAACAACCCTCGAAAAATGGAATCAATTATAAAAAATCTACCTTCCTTGAAAGACAGCACACCCAGGCAGTTTTATGTGAGTTTTACCAAACATTCAAGTATCATATAATTCCTTTGGCACTGGTTCAGAGAGGAGAAAAGAGAAAAGCTAGTCAAATCACTCTATAGGGGTAGTACAACTTTGATATGAAACTTAGAAAGGATAGTAAAAAAAGTAAAATTGTGTATGAACCTTGAGCAAATTGTAAATCCTCTTTAAAGTTCCCCCCTTATTATCTCTCTACGTAGAAACAATCATTCCCCACTGGCTCCTCTACAGCTTACACATACTCTACCCACAGCATTATTTAACACTTTAGCGTACTCACACGTTTTCATATTTGTCTCTCATTAGTAGACACTAAGATTCTTGCAGGCAGGGATAGTTTTGTATTTATATTCCCTGGCATGAAATACAGTGCTTACTCCATGGTCATGCTCAGTAGTTGATGAATGATGTGAAAAGAGAGAGGGAAGGACCTTTCAGGTAGAAATACCAGTAATTTGTACAGACAGGAGGTGGGAAATAAAGAAGCAGTGAGTAAACCATTTGACTAGAACATAGATTTGTATAAAGAAATAACATTGGAAAGGTAAGTCAGGGCCAGTCAGGGGGACCTTTTCAGTGCCGAGGCTAAGTTTAGTTTCAAAATCTACTGAAGGCGTTTGCACATGCAATGGCTAAATCAGATCTGTGCTTCAGAATCCAGATGTGCACTTTTTTGAGCTGCCCCAGGACCTATCTGGTTTAAATCCATCATTTTAAAAATTAGAAAACTACAGTCAGAGAGGATAGGTGATCTACCCAAGGCCAAAGAACATAGTATTAGTTAAAAGCAGGCAGAAGCTGACAGGAAGTAAATTTGATTAAAGCCACACAGTATATGGTCCAACCAACAGGCAAACCGAGGTTTATCCAACTCCGAAGTCCATAAACCAGATGACACCAGGAGATGAAGTACATAGACCATACGTATACCCTTTTTGAACAGTCCTAATTTCAGGTAATAAACTCATTTCAAATAAAGGTAATTTGTGTAATGTAAAACTAAAGGCTGATTTATATTATTTTTACTTTTATTATAAAACAGAACATTTAAAAGAATTCTAGTTGGCTTTATTATATTAAGTCATTTTGATTAAGTCTTTTATTCAGTTAGCTTCTGGACCCAAGATCAATAAAATGGTGGGCATGAACAGGAATTGAATAGGAATAAAGCACTTCTTTATCCTTACAAAATCCATACCTGAAGCATTACAAATGGTATTAGTTACTACAACAAATTGGAAAAGTCCCAGAAAAAGGTAAAATAATTAGTTAAAAAGGACTCTTCAGTCTTAAAAGATGGCCTGTAAATTTATAAAACCAGAAGAGGTAGGAAGGGATAGAGAAAACTTGTACTTGTTCATTGTATCTCAGAATACTGATTCTGAAAAATTAAAAAACTTAAAGCCTAAAAGATAATGGATTTAGAGAAAATACAGGAACATACTATTTTACCCAAGCCAAAACATTAAAAAAAACAGGTTGGAGGAGGTTGCTTTTTTGTAAGTTACATTAAAAAAGAAACAGAATTTCATACTCAAAGTACTGATACAAGGTGAAAATAGCCATAGGTTCGTGATAATGAATGATGATGGAACCACTGTCAGGAATAGATAGGGCAAGATCTTGTCTGCACCTCTTAGATTAACCCTTTTGGTGCTCCTGTCCCAGGCAGGAAACTAGACTGAGAAGGCTGCTCTTCTAAAGCCCTCCTTACAAATCCTTGCCCCAGCCATGGTTTGGCACCACAGAGTCTTGCAGAAAATAGGCATTTGACTAATGTTTGCTACCTAACTGAAGTTTAAAGAAGGTGATTGATAACATAGCTTCGATAGGCATGAAATCATGAGCAAACAGTAATGACAGTACTAATAATGATAATGACAAGAATCACAATAGTAATTGAGAGTTTAATATATGTAGTTATTGCTCTAAATGCATGTATTAACTCATTTATCTTCGTTAACTTTATTTTTCAAATAATGAAACCATAGAGGTTAGTAATCTGCTCAAGGACAGAGAGCTAGGTAGTGGCAAAGCTAGGATTTGAACCCAGAAGCTTGTGCTATTAATCACTATGCTATTCAGGCAAGTCCTGAAACTGTATATCCTCCAGATGTGATACTTTAAAGGATCCCATTTCATATGTAATTTCCTTTGTTGAATATTTGGAAAATAAATTATATGTTTTAAAAAGTATTCACACATTTCAGAATAGAAAACTAATAATCCTATTTTATTTTCTCTTCAATAAAATGTATAGATTTGCTTTAGATTTACCTCCAGTCTTCCTTGAGCATAACCCAGGAGCAGCAGATTGGCTCTGTCTTTCTCAGAAGAAATGGGGGCCCAAGGCCAAGCATCATCACTGACCAGTGGCCACCAGCAAACAACTATATCTTGAACACAATTGATAGCTAGACGACGCTGTGTTGTCCTGTTTACTGGGCCAGGGATTTCATAGTAGGAAATCTAATGGTTAAAAAAAAAAAAAAAAGCAGACAAGGATCATTTTTAAAATGCAAAATCCTCAAAGTATTGCAAAAATTAAAGCATCTGTAAATGTAGATAAATGCAAGTAAATATGCATGTTAAACATGTGCTTAAGGAGGTGTCAGAATTTACCAAATTCTTTTGACACATATATAAAAAAGACATATGTTCAAAATTCTCCCCATTTTTAGCAGAGGAAAGGAAAAGGAGAAATGTGAGTTAGGGAGGAATTGGCCATAGCAATCCCAATCAATACCAAAATGTACAGTCATGGTTGCTTGACAGCATCGACCTACACATAGGATTTAAGACCGGCTATATTAAATGACAAGTTCAGTACTGCTGACCAAGAGTGTCTGACTACTGTTTAAGACATAACATGTTAACAATGACTGAATGACTGACAACAATAAAAGGAAAAACAACTTGAGGCAAATATCACTTTAAAGAATATGAGACATATACACAAGAATTCTGCATAAAGGGATAAGTCACAGCATCATGCTGCATAAAAGTTTATGCAGCTTCTGAGAATTATGCTTTTCTTTCTTAGGAAGGATTTGTAGAATTTATTATTCAAACTATGTTATTTTGGAACATGGTTATTTGAAAACATAAGCACGGCACCATCTGGGTGACACATGCCAAGGAAATATAGATTGCACCGTATTTCTGCTTAAGGAATTAATGGAAGGTTGATAGCTTGGAAGCCAAAAAAAAAAAAAAAAACCTATCTTGCCATTGCTGGTCAGCAATAATCGAACCACTTTCTGGGGATTAAGCGCATGGCTAAGCCTACTGGACCAGACACTAGCAAAGGGCAGGGGGTCTTCTTATCAGAGAAATGCTTCTGGAGCCAGTCTCACTACATGACAGATTGCTTTCATATTCCTGTCTGCAAGGCAACAAAGGATGGCAGTAATGCGATAATGCCAGAGTGCAATGGGTGTTAAGAACCCGTTGCATTTATGTATTGTATTTAGTAAATAATCAGGCTCATCCAAATTGTGATCTCACCACTCAACCAAGGCCATTAAAATCAAGGTTAATGCTTTAATAATCCTCTGCTATTTTTTTTAATATGGTCAAAAGGAACCCTTTTCTATTTGCATGCCCATAATATTATTGACCTCTTCATCCTCTGAATGCACATCAAAAGGAACTGAAATCAAAGTAATTACCAATGTTGTTCTCTCATGGTAAACATTTAACTCCTTGCACTGTCCCTGTCCCTTCACTGTTAAATAAATTGAATTGGATTTTTAAAATGTAGACAGGAAAACTCGTTAAAGGTCAACACTTTCAGGATATTTCCCCTACATTTTTCTTTGCCAAAATTGTTTCAATCTAAAAGAATTAAATTATGGTACAGCTGTAAAGAAAAGCAGAATTATAGTACTCTACACTATTTCCTTGTTTTAAAATCCAAATGGGCAATGACAGACAACACAGATGTACTTTATGCTTTGAAGTGCAAATTCTTATATTTAAGCTCTCAATATCACTATTTTAACTAGCTATCTTCTTAAGAGAAATACCACAATGGAATTGCTAAGTCCTTAAAAATATACCTACATTATTTTGATGTCCTACCTGCCATGTACACATGTTACTTAAGAATTTCTAGATGAGAACTGGCACTTTCAATCCTCATATAATGCAAATCATATATGTTATCTGAAATTTCATGTTTGCTGTGAGTATTAATGGCATCAGTGTTCTATCACGATGGTCAAGAAGGCAAGTGAAATGAGTAAGTTTCTTAAAACATCCTTCCAATGGACAAATGGCAGTTTTTACTAAGTATTTAAATACCTATATTTAAAATACTGAACCAGAAAATGAAATCCATGGGTTTTCCAAAGGGAAGCAGGCTACTTCTCTAATGTAAAGAAATGACATGGAGTGCTCATGGAGTGCTTAATTTCTCAAAGCTAAAGGCAGAATGAATAAACAAATAAGTAACTCCCTTACTCAAGGTATAGGGCCCATATACTCGGTCTATTTTTCACATCTTTTCATCAGAAAAGATGACATCCTGACAGTTTATCTCTGCTCTCATTAACGGGGAGCTAATATCCTTCAGCTGAGAAGACTTTGCCTAATTATCCACCACACCTAAGGTGGAGAAACTAGTCATACAAAACTTTATATAAATGCATTAAAAACAGTTACTTTAATAGTTTGAGGTAATGCATACTGGTGCATTTTAAAGACCAGCATTAGTAAATAAACAACATTTTAAGTAAATCTACAGTTAGCTATTCTGGAAAATAATATCCCATTAAGAATGCTAAACCAATTTTTTTTACTAAACAAAATATAATATATGAATACCACCGATTTTCAGTTTAAAAGAATCAATATTATACAAAGTGTTATAGAAGCTCCACAAAGTTGGCAGACAAAACCAAATTTTAGTTTATTACCACAATGAAACACTTATTTAATGTATTTTATCCCATGTTAAAAATCTTTTTTATAAGAGTAGATTTTTCCAATAAATAAAATTAATCCTCCCATACCACCACCACCTCAGTCACAATAAGAAATAATGCAAAAGGGCAAAAGGTTAGGTTAAATACTACTTTTCAAACACACACATAAAGTTGACCTTTAAGAATCTTTGCCCTTGTTACAGACACTCTAGGTATGGTGTAAGTGTGCATCTTGTTTAAGGAAGCTGTATATCAGCCCCGTTCCCAGTGAACTGTCTCAAATCCACGTCACAGAGGCTGGATCAATCTTGCAAACACAAGTCATTGCTGAAAAGAGGCCTTGAACTGAAACAGCCTGGAAAATGTATTAGATACTCATCCTACCAGAGAGTATGCCTTCCAAGCAGTTAAAATGTAATGTGGCAAAACTTAAATTAAATACATCATTTAAAATAAAAATCCTGCCTTAACAGATGTAAGGTCCTTGATACAAGGAAACAAATTACCTGGAGTTACTGAAGGGAGAGATACTAACACAGGTAGGAGATTTCTTTTTGCATTTTTCTCCACAGTTAGAGTTGGGTGTGGGGGGCAGGGGAGTCTTCCCACTCTTCGTTTATTACACATTTCTATTAACCTTTGAAAGTGCCTTCTTCTTTCTTTCTTTTCTTGTGAAATGGAAGCCAGAGCAGCTATCCTGGCCTAGAAGGATGATACCGGGTCTTAGGGGAAAATGAGAATGGTGTATATACTACCACTAGCAAGAAAACCATTTTCGAATGTGTAACTTGCCTCTATTATCTGTCTCTGACTTCTGTTAAGTACTATATAAATTACTGCAAGCATGCCACTGTTAGACCCCCATAATGAGAGTAAAAAAGAAAACTCTGGATGGCCACTGTTTCTAGTTGATCAAGCTTAATCTTATAATAACTTTGGTTTTTCTGAAATCCGGAATGATTCAATAAAAACAAGCATAACATCAACTCTTGTGATACTCTAGCATACCTTAATAATTAACAATATGACTATATAAAATGAAATCTCTACCTTATAATCCAAGGCTGAGAGTTTTTCCAGTCTTTTGTTTGTATCAGGAGAACCCATCTTCTTGGTAAACTGAATAAAACATAGTTTGTTTTGTGCCAAAAATGATAAGATGATAAAGCTGTCTGTGAGAAGAGCTTAAAAAAAAAGATTTGATAATACTAGCAAATACTAAGTTAGAATAAAATAATAAAGAATTAACAGTTTCTTCCACTGAAATATTATCAAAAACTATTTTCAGAAGATAAATGAATATGAATTGAAATAACTAAAGTCTCCTAAATACCATTATGACATTTTACAAAGATAGTAAAGATACTGGGAATAAACAACAATCATCAATCTAATCATCTACAGCTTTATTTTTAGAGCACACAGGTAGATAATTAATATTCATAGGTTACATAAAGGGCCATTAATGTTATAAAAATTGTTGATAAAAACATATAGTAGGAATTTGAGAAATGTTTTATATTGTTCCCAGCATAAAGAAATTATTGAATGTTTTATATATTTTTCTTTACTTCCATACCCTGACTGTGCAAGCAGTAACCAACAGTATATCTACACAATTACAGGAGAATCTGGAGAACTGCCAAGAAATCACATTGTTATCATGGTCTCATGAGAGTGTATCATTTGTGGTATAAATAAAAGAAACAAGTGAAAAAAGATATCTCAGCGACATGAATAGTGTTGGAAGTCTCCTTTTAATTCTTATGGAGGAGAATCAATATGACAAAATCATCACAGCCACTAGTTTCTTTGCACTGTCAATGAAGGGGTCAATTATTAGACATGTGAAAATGGAACCTCTTCCATAGGGAAGCTTCTTTAGCACCATGATCCTATAAGGAAAAGGAAATGGCACACTTATAACCTTAACCCCAGCTTTCATTATCAGGAATATGGCTAATGATAGCCATCCTGCAGAGTGCTTTTCTCTATGAAATTGTGTCTGATTTATTCAGAGATAGCTAGTGAGCACACACAGCAGAAGGAAGGTTTCTGTAATCTAACCTCTGTCCTTTCCATTAGATCACACTTTCCTTTGATTATTCAATTTAAGATACTGACAATTTTCAATCTCTAATGATAATGCAATCTGTTTCTTAGACCATTTTTTCACCTTGAATTAAAAACATAATCTTAAAACTTCAGGAGTCAGCACACTTTAGTGCAAAGAAAATGGGCTTTGCAGCCAGAACCTGGGTTCAAATCTCAACCCAGTCATTTCTGGGCTAGTCCTTAGTATCTCATTAGTGGTCATGTTCCTTAGTATTTCAGCTTCAATTTCCTTATCCATAAAATGGAAATAACTATACCTTATAAGGAATTTTTTTTTTAATTAAATGATATACGTAGGTTAGCACAGCATAGAGCCTTTTAGGGATTAATAAATGTCAGTACCCTACTTTTTCAATTACTGGCTTAAAGTCTTTTTTTATGTGCTTTGTAGCAATTATGTACTGATTGTGGTATCACTTAATAGGATTCAGATTTATCTAGTATATTTGGCATTGATTTTTGATATTTATAAATACTGCCCAACTCTCTCAAAAGTTAGTATTCACAGACTTTGGTAACAGAGAATCTTCCTAACAGCCAAAGCACAGGTTTTGTTTTTGCTTTTGTTTTTTTACTGGTGGCTGTGTTGACAAATTTGCGTTATTTATTATTCAAAATTCATGTGAAAATGAAAAATATTTGAAATGTCAACACACCAAAAAAAAATAAACACCTCTTTTGAAAATACGTTCACATTTTTTAAAGCAAAGAATGAAAAATACTCAAGGATATGAGCCTAACACTTGACAAAAACTTTGATATTAAATATTAGTCAAAACTTGTATGGGTCCCAGGGGTTGTAACTATGCTATTACAAGCAATTACTTGTGTTTTCAAGTCCCCAGTGGTAATAATTAGTCTACCTGTTGACACACTATTTCTCCTGCCCCACTGTTAATGTAGGCAATTGATTTGCACATGGGGGTAATTACCATCACTGATGGTGTCTGAGATGAGCTTCCCCACCAGGCTTCTGTCAATCACCACTTTCTCCAGCTGCGGCCCGGAAAGGCTTAAGGACACCAGCACACCTGAACCAAAGAGAAGCTAAAACCAGGGAAAGAGGGAGAGGGGGAGGGAGATATACTGAGAATTAGAATCTTTTAAAAATCTCTCCCCAAATGCACAACTTATACAGATATTAACATGTGCATCTACACCATGGAATTATAAAGAGTTTTTCTTCTTCGAAAAACAATCAATGACATCCTGAGTAAAAAGATACAGGTGGTTAAATGATGCAACACAATAAGGGCACTGATTAGTGCTATAAGCAGAAACTGAATTTAGTTCATGTTTATTAGAAGTGTAATCTTCTAAATACTTAGAAAATAACCATGTGGAAAAAACTGCTTTGCACTGCATTCAGAAATGTGATGTGTCTTAAACTGAAATGTTTTCAAAGATTACTATTTATATCAGAAATTAAAAGATTTCTTAAGCTTTGAATAATCAATGCTACACATTAGAGAAAAGATGTCATCATTACAATATTAACAGCAAGTATTACAATGTATTTGGAATTTAAACCGCATTTCTACAAATAAAGATCTTGTCTAAAATATTAAAATACATGTAAATCAAGGCAATTAAAGTAAAATGTTAAAATTCATAAATAAATACCACATATCAGAAATAGCTTCTCAAGGAGAGATACAGTAAAGTACGCAGGCTTTATTAATATTAGCGTTCACCCAACCACCCAACAAAAGATGTCTGGATATCACCATTATGGTTTTATACTGCTCCTTTCCATTTGTGGCAGCATAATTCATTCATCTCCAAATGTTTAAAACTTCTGAAAGGACTATGCATATGTGTATGCTTGTTATCTATGAGATTATGAAATATCAACATTGGAAGAAATTGTTTCACCTTCAGGGCAGCAGACTCAAAGCAGATGAATCATGGAATAGCATATGGTATAGAAAGAAAAAAACCAATTGTCAGTAAACTAATCATGAACATGCCAGCCAAACCCAAAGACAACTATGATTTTAAACAAAACAGGGGACTTCCCCACCTACCTAAGCATCATGTCCCAGCTAGACAGGATGATTCTGTGACAAGACATATTGTGACATGTGTGAGAGATGAGCAGCATCAGGGACCAGGTTAATTAAAAAAAAAAACCATTACTCCCCTATGGTCTAACAGATTCCAGGCACATGAATCAGAAAAGAAACTGAAGGGTCCCACATGACTTAATGAATTGTCCATTTCATGTTAATGCCCCCAAAGGGGGCGGAGGGCAGGGGAAAGGAGAATTTAATCAACTTTATTGGTCTGGGAGACTAATAAGAGAAGGCACATTTGTTCCAAGAATTTCAAAATACTTCACAAATTAATTAATCTCTGCTGAATTATGAATTACATCCAGCCCTGCCATATACCTTGATGACAAACACTGATAGTTCCCTTTTAGGGAATTCCCCCATAACAATGTAACATATTATATTATATAACAATATATTATATAATAATATAATGTGGTCTTTACTCCCTACATTCTCCCTTCTCAGACAGGGAATTTTAGGGTCATCTTTCATACCTAGTTCTCCCCTTTATAATAGCTTTTGCTCCCTCATTTATTCAAAGCACCTCAAATATCTGTCCTTTTCTATTTATTTTTATCTACTAAAACTTTATACCTATACTCTTAAGCACCTCTTTTCTTCATTATCCACTGATTACTAGCTCCTTATGGATACTAGCTAGGCCACTTTTATCTTTGTGTCTTCAGTGCCTAGAACAATGCCAGGCACATAGGAGGTGCTAACTAAATGGTTAGAGAAAGAATCATAATTAACATCATAGGATCAAATAATTCATAGTTAGAAGGAAACCTGGTCTAATCTTCCACTCCCACGTGACATGGAAGTTCCTCTGCAGCATCCCTACAAGCATTCTTCAAGCATCCAGCCCATGCTTGAAAACTGCCAGTGACCAGAAGCTTATTACCTTACAGGAAAGCTGTTCTACCACTAGTAAGTTCTAATCAATTTAAAGATCAGTCTTTCATTTTTTTCATTCAACAGAAACTGAATGTTGATTATATGCCAAACACTAAACTAAATTTAGTGGCTCAAAAGTGAATCAAATATAACCCTTAAAATAGGTTAAATATAGGTTAGTACAGAGAGGTAGGGATATAAGCAAGTAAGTGTAATAAAGTGTTACTGGTCCTATCATAAGAATACATACTGGGTAGACTGGGGGTACTGAGAAGAGGTGGCGATGCTTGAGCTTGAGGTGAAGGCTAACACCGCCTTCTAAGAACGTCTACAGTAGCCCCAGTTTCTCTTCAATAGTGCTCTTTTTACATATTAAAAGATAATAACATAGTGGTTAAGAACATGGACTCAAATCAAAATGAAATCAGCACTGGCTCTATGTCTTACTAGCCGTGTGACCTTGAGGGAGTTACTTAACTTCTATAACTTCATTTCCTCCTCTGAGACGAGGTATAATAATATCTAGTTCATAGGATGAGGATTAAATTACTATTTACAAACAGTATTTAGAGTAATATCTGGCACACAGTAAATGTCTGTAATTATAATTATTGTTATTATTATTCAAACATTACTCATATGTTTTCACTATACCATTTACCATCTCTGAACACATTCCTCTGTCTTTTTTAAAATCTTGTGCCCAGACTGGGCTCGATGTTAGATATGGAACACTAGACTCCAGGTGAGTTATAACCACTACAATCTTTTGTCACTTTTCCTATTTGCTCTGAGTTAACAAGGATACTGTCTCCAAGATATGTGCAAGTTCTTTCAGAACTTTGGAATTTAATTTGTCCAGGTCCCAAATTTGTTGTTCCTTATTTTGTGCTCTCACCACAATTATCATGAACTAACCCTCATCTCCTAATAGAAATTACTTTTTCTATGTATGAGCACTTGTTATGTTATAAAATTAATTCTAAAAGACCACTTTTGTCGGATGGAGATGGAAAGTGCAACTGTGATAGTACGTAAAAGAGGGAACTTAAGCGGGAAAGGATTTGAAGGGGAAGTGTCAAGGCGTAGCAGGAAAGCATACATACATCAGTAGATAACTGACATACACATGGAGATAGGGGGAGTGATTTGGGGACTGTGGATCCTGCCCACTGAGCTTGGGCATTCCTTCAGAATCTTTCTCAAAGGATGGATGCAGCCACTAATGCATTCACTCATTCATTCCACAAATGAATATTTAGTATTTTGTAAGAGCCAGGCCCTGTTCTAGGTGCTGAAGATACAGCATTGAACAAAACACACAATGCCCTTGCCCTACCTCCCTTCAGGAAGCTTGCATTTGAGTGTGGACAAAGAGAACAAAAAATAGTTTTAAAATAATGTCAGAAAGCAATAAGAACTACAGAGAAAAATAAAGCACAATATGGATGCAGGCTTTAGGAGGATGCTGTTTTAAGTAAATGACTAATAAAGAGAAGTAAAAAGCCCTCCCTGAGGAGATGACATTTGAGTACAGATCCAAATGAAGTGAAAGAACAAGTGATATGATTATTTGGAGAAAGGGAGTTTGAGGCAGAGAACAGCAAATGCAAAAACTCTGAGGTTAGAATGTGCCTGGGACAACTGAGGAAAGGTAGGCCAGTGTGGCTTGTGGGGAGTGAGTGAAAGGGATATTCAGAGGATGAAATTAGCGAGGTAGTCAGGGGCCAGGTTACACTGATGTTTCTGATGAGAAGCCATAGGGTTTTAAGCAGCAGAGAATTATAATTTATGTTTTAAAGAGGGATCAGGGCGGGGCTTCCCTGGTGGCGCAGTGGTTGAGAGTCTGCCTGCCAATGCAGGGGACACGGGTTCGAGCCCTGGTCTGGGAGGATCCCACATGCCCCGGAGCGGCTGGGCCCGTGAGCCACAACTGCTGAGCCTGCACGTCTGGAGCCTGTGCTCTGCAACAAGAGGCTGCGATAGTGAGAGGCCCGCGCGCCGCGATTAAGAGTGGCCCCCACTCACTGCAACTGGAGAAAGCCCTCGCACAGAAACGAAGACCCAACACAGCCAAAACTAAATAAAGAAATAAAAATTTAAAAAATATATATATATAAAATAAAAAAATAAATAAAGAGGGATCAGGGCAAGAGTAAAAGCAAGGAGACCATTAGGAAGCTATTGCAGTGGTCCGGGTGAGAGAAGATGATGGCTTGAACTAGAATGGCAATGCTAGAGGAAACAGTATGTCGATAGATTTGAGATATATTTTAAAGGGGACTTGCTGAAGAATTGGATGTGGCATACAAGAGGAAAACTCAAAGGTTTTTGGGCTGAGCAACTATGTTTACCGAGATAGGAAACACTTGAGGAGAAGTAAATTTAGCTTGGGGGAATCGAGGATTTGGTGTGGACATGTTAAGTTTAAGGTGTCTATGGACATATAAGTAGAGACAATATCAAGTAGTCTGAAGTTCAGGGTGAGGTGGTGGCTGGAGATTATATTTGGGAGTCATCAACAATGTAAAGGTAGTGTTTAACATGGAACTGAATAAGCTCTCCTTAAAAAATGAGTGGAGAGATCATAAGGGTGGGGCCCTAATCTAATTTGACTGGTGTCCTTATAAGAGGAAGAGACACCAGAGGGCTCTCTCTTTCCATGTGCACACACAGAGAAAAGGCCATATGACAACGAAGTAAGAAGATGGCTGTTTACAAGTAAGGCAGAGAGGCCTTATCAGAAACCAACCCTCAGCGCACCTTGGTCTTAGACTTCCAGCTTCTAGAACTGTGAGAAAATAAATTTCTGTTGCTTAAGAAGAAGAAAAAAAGTGGAAAGAGAGAAAGAGGTCCAAGGTTTGAGCTCTGGGACATGCCAATCTTTAGAGGTGTTAAAAGATCAGGTTAGTCCTCTACTGACACCTAGTTTGGGTACTCATTAGGATCAAGGTATGTCCATCATTTCAGATTTCCAAATGTCTTGTGTCCTAGCAGTATCCCTAACACCAGATTTTGGAATAAGAAGGTACAAACAAATTAATAAGTTAATTAATGCATTTTTATAAAACAACCTGTGGGGAAGCATAAGGTTTCCGAGTACTGGTGCCAAAGATATTCCTGGATACAGTAATGGAGATAACCAGAATTAGGGGGAAAAAAATAGTCTGGGTCTCAGGAAAAGAATATTCTAGCCCAGACAGGAAAGTATCTCCACCTGTTTCCCCAAAAAGTTAGTTCTTAAGCTCTCCAAAATGGAAAAAGCCTATGTAAGATTTGGCAGGACAAGAAGGAAAAAGGGCACCAAGATACTGTCCTACTCGACTACAAGGAACTGGAGAATTCAACAGCTCAGAAAATGAAAAAGAGCAGACAAAGAAGCAAAGTGAGACACCTCCAGAGCACATTTGAGTTTGAGAAGAGATCCACAGCATGAATAAATGAGAGGGCCCATGGGATTTCCCAACATTGTTCCAATTTTAATGTCGTTCCTTGTGCAGAAGATGACTAAGGCAAAATAGGAACTGAAACTTTTCCTTTTCTCCAATACCCTGTCAGACAGGAAGTATCTTCCTTGCTAGTTCTGCTCTGACCATGTTTCTTCCTATTGCTTTTATAATTTTTTCCTTCTCATTTTCTTCAATAAGCTCATACCAGAGAGGTGTGCTTTCTCTTTAAGAAACTAAGAAATGATTCCCATGATATTCAGATGGTTCTTCAAATTGGTTTCTCTTAACCTTATGTTGAGTACTTAATTAGAAGTGAAATGGAACTGGGAAAAGAAAGAGAAAATTTTACCAGATGACATCATTAACAAAACTTAAGCAATCACAAGAATCCGAGTTTCATTCACTCAGTAGATCAAAAATATGCGAGTGCCTCCTATATATATGCCAAGCATACAGACGGGGATACAATGGTGAATGATGCAGGCATGTATTGGTAGAATATGCATAGAATACGGCGGAAAATCTCATCTAAGAGAAGTGGAGATTTTGGTTAAGACAGATGACTGCTTCCTAGAAGAGGCAGTTTAGTAGCCATAAAGAAGAGAAATATTACATCATACATCATGTATTGACCGATACATCATGGTCTCAAGTACTGAAGAACTGGTGCCGTAAATAACCGTGAATGAGCTATTTTATAATGGTGATCACAGCAATTTAATTGTATTCAGTATTCTCACTGGCTAAGGAAACTCCCCCCCAAATCATGTGATTATTATGACATCTGGGGAGAAGTGAAAAGTAAAGGCATGCAGGATCAGTACTAGAAATCAACACTGGGTGATAGGTTCAATCCATCATTTGAGAGGTAAGTCATGGACAGGCAGCTAAGACTGATCCCATGAAATCATCAGGAGACGTGGGAGACAGCAGGTGCTAAACACTACAATCCAGAGAGGCAACAAAGTATTATGACCCTTGGAATGAATTCTAGGGTTGAAGCAGATATTTAAAGTATTAATATTATAAACCATTCCTCTGGAGGCCCAGTGAATTTGCATCAGGATGAGACCCAATACCTCCCTCAACCCTGCCCCCCAATTCAATCCATGGGATAAATTCTGCAGAAACTCAGAACTATAGACAGACAAACAACTTTACATTGAGGAAATCTATAATGAAAGGTAGGGTCACTGATCATTTTAACAGATAACCTGCTGGAAGAGAGATAACATGTTTTCTGTAATTTATTACTTCATTCAGCAAACTTTTTTTTTTTTTTTTTTTTTTTTTTGCGGTACACGGGCCTCTCACTGTTGTGGCCTCTCCCGTTGCGGAGCACAGGCTCCAGACGTACAGGCTCAGCGGCCATGGCTCACGGGCCCAGTCGCTCCGCGGCATGTGGGATCTTCCCAGACCGGGGCAAGAACCCGTGTCCCCTGCATCGGCAGGTGGACTCTCAACCACTGCGTGACCAGGGAAGCCCTCAGCAAACATTACTGAGTATAGAGGCAAATCATGCCTGACTAATCCATTAAAGTAGAGACACAAAAGTGAATGTAGTTAAGACAAGAATAAGAAAAAAAAATTTAATTGACTCACTATAGGGAATTGACTAAGAAAAAGAAACAAAAGGACAAGAAACAAACAGGTATTTTTTTCTAGATAGAGAAGTGCTAACAATGGGGTTTCCCAAAGATTTCTGTGATGTTATTCAACATATGGAACAGATACACTCCTGGAAATTTGCCTGCTAAATCTATTTAAAATTACAAAATCTCATTTTCTCACTTATTCTCATTATAAAATGAGTGATGCTACATTTTAATCCCTAATGTAATTTTAAATCCAGCTCTTTTATATATATAAAATAATTACATAAAATAAATGATTGTTCTTAGAAAATACAATATTTTATGAAATGCATGAAAGAACATGGTACAAAGGTAAATCTTGTATTTGCCAGTAGTTTTAAGGATCTAAAGGATAAAAACAGTGGTAAGAAGTGAACAGGACAGCCCATTACTTTTGTACAAAATCTTATAATTTACAGAGGACTTTAATACACACCATCTCTATAATTCATATGAAATGCCAGTACAACTCTGGTACATAGTAAGTACGTAAGTTAAAAAATAATAGTAACAAGGTTAATCCTCATACTAATTCACAATCAGAAGGGTAAAGCAACTAACCAAAGGTGTCATAATTAGTGGAGAAGTAGAGACCAAGACATAGGACAAATCCTATGTCCCCCCACAACTGGCCCACTTAGGAACTAATATCCTTTAACTCTCACTCAGTTGATTTCCATGAAGTAGCCCATCTGGTTTTCTTCTCTCCAGCTCCTTCTTCAACCTAAACCAGCTTCCCTCTAAACCAGCGGTTCTCAAGTGTGGGGATGATTTTGGCCAGCAGGGGACATTTGGCAATGTCCGGAGACACTGTGGTTGTTGCACCTGTATATGTTAGCCAGTTCCAGGGAGGCTCACCTGAACAAAAGCACCTGTAAATGAGTTGCTGTGGAGGCAAAGGTGTTTTCCATGTCTCCAACAAGCAGATGATTTGGAAGCTTCTCAAAATCAACACTTTTCTCATAAAGAAAAGGTAACAAATGAGGACCAGGTCAGATATTTTAAATGGAGTGGTGGGCAGTGCACAGTTCAGATCAGAGCCTGGAAGAAGCCTGTACCAATGTCTGTAACTCTGTTCAGAGATATGACTCTGATAACTAATGCCAGTTGTCAAGAAAGAAAAAGCCCAAGGGCAACTCAGAGTCCTAACCATAGCCTGATAGAAATATCCTGTAAGAACACCTCCTTGCTTTTGTTCTAATTCTCAGCTCACCAATCAACCTTCTTATCTATAATTTAGTCCCTTAAATAATTCATCCATCAGGTGGGGGGGCACTGTAGCTATGTATATTTGATAACCCAGGAGTTCAGAGTAAAGAGGAGAGGGCTTAGAATTGGGCCTTGAGGAACCCTAACATTCAAGGACGGGGAAAGAAGCATAGGCCTGAAAAGGACACAGAGAAGAATGCTGGAGAGGTAGGAAGAATATTAGAAGAGCAAAGTGTCATCGAGAACTAACAGAAAAAAGTATCTGAAGAACACTGGAGTGGTCAGTACTGTTGAATCCTCCTGTGTATTTAAGATGGTGCTTTAAAAAAAAAAAGTCTATTGGATTTAGTGATACAGAGGGTTTTTTGTAATCTCAGTGTAAAAGGTTTTCAGTGTAATCAGGAGAAAAGTATAGCTGAAGTTGGTTAAATGCTGAGTGAGCAACAGAGAAATGGAGACTCCAAACAGAAATTCTTTTGAGAAATTTGATTCTGAAGGAAACGGATAAGACATGGTGGTACCTGAGATGAATACTAATTGTGTTTACTTGTTTAAGTAGAAAAGAGTAGAGCCTATTTAAGTTGACCAGGAATCTCAAGGAATTCCAAATAGCCAAAACAATTTTGAAAAAGAAGAAAGTTCTCACCCTTCCTGATTTCAAGACATATTATAAAGCCACAATAATCAAAATAGTGCGGTACTATCAAAAGACAGATCTACAAGCCAACGGAACAGAATAGAGAGCCCAGAAATATACCCTCACAAATATGATCTTCAAATGATCTTCAACAAGAGCCAAGACCACTCAATAGGGAAAGAACAGTCTCTTCAACAAATGGTGCTGGGAAAACTGGATATCCACATGCAAAAGAGTGAAGATGGACCCTTACCTTATAACATACACAAAAAATAACTCAAAATGGATTAAAGACCTAGACTCAGACCCAAAACCGTAAAACTCCTTGAAGAAACCATAGGGGAAAAGCTTCATAACGTTGGATTTGAAAATGATTTCTTAGATATGACACTAAAAGCAAAAATAGACAAATGTGACTACATAAAATTTTAAAACTTTTGTGCATCAGAGGACACAATTAACAGAGTGAAAAGACAACCTACAGAGTGGGAGAAAGTATTTGCAAATCATATATCTGACAAGAGATTAATATCCAAAATATACTTTTTAAAACTCCTATAACTCAACAAAAAGAAAAAAATCAAAAAACCCAATTAACAAATGGGCAAAGGACTTGAATGGACATTTCTCCAAAGATGATATACAAATGGCCAACAAGCATATGAAAAGATGCTCAAGATCACTAATCTTTAGAAAAATGTGTATCAAAACCACAATGAGTTATCACCTCACACCCACAAAATAGCAACTATCAAAAAAAAAAAAGAACACAGGGCTTCCCTGGTGGCGCAGTGGTTGAGAGTCCGCCTGTGGATGCAGGGGACATGGGTTCGTGCCCTGTTCTGGGAAGATCCCACATGCCGCGGAGCGGCTGGGCCCGTGAGCCATGGCCGCTGAGCCTGCACGTCCGGAGCCTGTGCTCCGCAACGGGAGAGGCCACAACAGTGAGAGGCCTGCGTACCACACACACACACACACACAAAAAGTATTTCAATTAAAGAAATACACATATAAATTGTTAAAATGTCAAAGAATACTTGGAATTAAAGCAGCTGTTTACTGTCTTATCCCACCACAGCCTCTCATCCCACTCTCAAATGTAACCATTTCAACTCCTGGTAATTTCTCCTGGTTCTACCATCATATTTCTAAATACGTTGTGTCACTTAGAACTGCATTCAGGTGCATGTAATACAAACCTTAAAAAAAAAAAGTCATTACTTAACCGAATGGAAGTTTGTTCTTCCTCACAGAACAAGAAATATGGCCTTAAGCAGTCCATGGCTGAAAAGACAGCTCCATGACATCAACAGGTACCAGGAACCTACTCTTCATCCCCTTTCCCTTTATTAAGTGGCTTTTGGTTAACATTACTCCAGCAATTAATTCTTCCCTTTTCTGCATTGACTGTACTACTCCCATTAGCTTATCAACAGGAACAGATGTTATTTCTTGCATCTAAAAAAAGAAACAAAAACCTCTTTTAACCTCACCTCTCTCTCAAGCTCCTGACCTATTTCTCCATTTTCCTTTATAACGTAATCCTTTCTGATGTTGTAAAGCCCTAATTTCTCTCCTCCCATTTTCCCTTAAATACATTCCAGTCAGGCTTCTACCCATACCATCTATTGACCCTGCTCTAATCTAGGTCACGAATGACCTCCGTGCTACTCCATCCGATAGTCAATATCAGGCAACTTGTTACTGGTATGCTACATACCAGCAACACTCAACTTTCTTGCTGAAACCTAGTTTCCGGCGCACCACATTCCCTTCAGTGTGCTCTACCTCTCTGGCTACTCCTTATTCCTCTCCTTTCTCCATCTCTCCCTTTCTCTCTCTCCAATCCCCAATGCTGGAGCACCCCAGAGCTCCGCCCTTCTGCCTCCTCTAGTTCTCTATCTACACTCACTCCCTTGGTGATCTTCACTGATTTCTTGGCTATAATACCATCTCTGTTGCTGCCTCCCAAATTTCTCTCTCCAGCCCAGGCGCTTCTCTAAACTACACATTCCTATAACCAATTGTCTACTGTCTTCTCTACTTCAATATCTAACAGGCATTTCAAACACTGACGTCAAAAACTGAGCTCCTGATATTTCCCTCTAAAATGTCTCTTCTCAGTCTTCGCCATCTCAGTAAATGGCCATTCTTCCGGTTGCTTAGAAATTTCTCCTATATTCCACACCGGATCCATCAGCAGAATCTGGCCACTTCTCACCACTTGACAGCTCCATGCGGTCAAAACCACCGTTATGGCTGTTCACCTGGACTATGGAAGCAGCCTTCTGATTGCCGATTTGATCTTCGCTTCCTTCAATGTGTTCGCATCACAATAGCTAGAGTTATCCAATTAAAAAGTAAATCAGATCAAGCTCCTCCTCTGCTTAAAAGCCCCGAAAGGTTTCCCATCTCACTTAGAGTAAAAGCCAAGTCCTTTCAAAGGCCTGAAAGGCCCTTATATAACTAGTGCCTCATTTTCTCTCTGATCTCAATTCCCACTACTCTTCTCCTTGCTCATCCCACTCCAATCAGATCAACTCTTCGATGTTTTTCAAACATGTCACGTATACTTCCATCTCAGGGCCTCTGTACCTGCCTTTCCCTCTGCCTGGAACCCTCTTCTCCAGATACCTTCCACGGCTTGCTCCTTTATGTCTTAATCACACGAGGTCTTTCCTGGTCACCAGATATCAGGCCCATCCTGCCCTACCATCCCCCACATATACTTCCTATTTTTCTTGCTTTATTTTTCTCTTAACAATTTTTATTACTTTCTTACATACTCTAAATTTTACTTATCAATCCCTTCTTGACTGTCTACCCTAATAGAACTTAAGCTACAGGGGAACAGGGATAATGGTCATTTTTGTCTGTTTTATTCACTGGCATCCCTAGCAATGAGAATTCTATTTGGCAAATAGTAGGCACTATATATATATGCCTTGAGTGAAAGAATGGTCAAAAGCAGGGCACTGTCCCTTCAGGAATATTTCAGATCCAGACTGGAAGCACAGAAGCTGAAAAGCCACATTCCAGTTGAGTCTGGTGTGACATTATATATATATATGTATATGTACATGTATTTTATATGTAAAAATACACTTAAAGTATGCAATATTCCTACAATATTTTGCTTTTTTGTGTAAGCTGTTAGTGGGTCAGTGGGTGGAAATTTTACTGTACACTTCTTAAATAAACACTAATCTCTGGGCATGCTCCATAGCACACATGAGAATTTCTCATACCGAAAAATGAGCAATAGAGGAATTTCAAATGCCTCAGCCTGGGGAAGATGTATTTTTGGATAGGGGCAGTGGTCTATGGAAAATAATACCACTAGTTTGAACAACCTACTCTGCCCTCATAGCAGGCAGTGAATGGCGGTGCTTTGTGGAGCCACTGGAAGCCCGAGGCAACAGGAAGAGTCAGTGAAACAGTGCAACATTTATTTAAAATTCTGATATTTTGCTCATTATAGGTCTTTTGAGGGGCATTAATTCTGATTTTTAAATGTTGTACAAAAATATGACTTAAAAAAAGTAAGCTTTCTTGTAAGTCCTACCAGGAACCTCTGCTTACTTTGGCCAGAACTGCCTCATTTTGCCACTCTGAACAATAGGGTCTGTTCATAAAGAAAAATAGATACTGGACAAGCAACTAGCAATGTCTTCCATATATGTTATTCCTTGATCATTACTTACAGATTTTTTTTCAGTAAAATTTAATTATCCTATATCTTTTATTATCTCTTATTAAATATTATTATCTCTTATTAAATATTATTATTATTAATTCTCCTAGATCAGATTAGATATCAGATCTATCAGTTCCTTTTCTTCCCTCCCTCCAATATTCCTAGGAGAACCTTCTGTCCCCTGCCCCAATTTGGATCAGCTGCTACCTAGGCCTAAAGCACAGTCATCCTAAGATTTCTCTTCATTTCTTTCCTGTGTAAGATCCTCTGTTTCCTGGATCCTAAGAAATCTTGCTTTTTGGTTCACTCTACTGCTTTAGGGCAGCACATCTTCCAATAACTTCCTGAGAAAAAGTCCATGGCAGATAGGTAAGATTTTTTGAGAGCTAACTAGCCTGAAAATGTCCTTGCTTGAAAGGCAATTTAGAATTCTAGACACAGAATTCTAGGCTAAAAGCTCTTCCCTTCAGAATTTTGAAGGCATGATTCCACAGTCTTCTAACTCCTTGTATTGCTGTTGAGAAGTCTGATTCCCGTTCCTTTCTATGTATCTTATTTTTATTTTTTTACTGCAAAAGCTTTCTGGATCTTCTCTTTATCTTTGGTTTTCTAAAATTCACAAAATATGTCTTGGTATTAGTCTTTTTTTCAACCACTGGGTCCTTTCAAACTGTAAACAAACATCCTCCAGTTCTGGGAAATTTTCTTCTATTATATTTTGTTTGTTTGTTTCTTCCCTCCTGTTTTCTATCATTAGTAAGATATTGGACCTTCTGGCCTGATGCTCTAATCTTCTTATCTTCTATTGCCTATTGTTCACTATGTCCTTTAGTACACTCTGTTCTGCATTATAGGGATATTTTAACTTTATCAATTCTTCTATTAATTCTTCTATCTATGCAGTCATATTTTTTTAATTTATTTTTATTTTTATTTATTTTTGGCTGCATTGGGTCTTTGTTGCTGTGTGTGGGCCTCGTTGCGACAAGTAGGGGCTACTCTTCATTGCGGTGCACAGGCTTCCCACTGCGGTGGCTTCTCTTGTTACGGAGCACAGGCTCTAGGCACACGGGCTTCAGTAGCTGTGGCACACAGGCTCAGTAGTTGTGGCTCATGGGCTCTAGAGCACAGACTCAGTAGTTGTGGCACTTGGGTTTAGTTGCTCCGCAGCATGTGAGATCTTCCTGGACTAGGGCTCAAACCCATGTCCCCTGCATTGGCAGGTGGATTCTTAACCACTGTGCCACCAGGGAAGCCCCTATGCTGTCATATTTTTAATTCTCAAGAGCTCCTTTCCTTTTTCCTGAGTATTCCTTTTTCAAAAATAGCATCCTATTCTTGTTTCAAAGATGAAAGAACTTCTCTTATTTCTCCGTAGGGATTAATTTTGATTCCCTGAATTTAGTTCTGTTTATTGTACTGTCCCTGATTCTTTTTCTTTTCTGTTTGCTTTAGCCCCAGACTCATAGATCTTAGATTTACAGGTGGAGATTTCCTTGAAAGTACTGTGGATCTCTGGCTCCCTGGTTATATTTATTTATTTTTTAACAGATCTTTATTGGAGTATAATTGCTTCACAATACTGTGTTACTTTCTTTTGTACAAAGTCAATCAGCCATATGCATAAATATATCCCCATATCCTCTCCCTCTTGAGCCCCCTCCCACCCTCCCTATCCCACCCCTCTAGGTCGTCGCAAAGCATCGAGCTGATCTCCCTGTGCTATGCAGCTGCTTCCCACTAGCTATCTATTTTACATTTGGTAGTGTATATATGTTGATACTACTCTCATTTCACCCCAGCTTCCCCCTCCCTCCCTCAGTGTCCTCAAGTCCATTCTCTATGCCTATGTCTTTATTACTGCCTGGCCACTAGGTTCATCAGTACCATTTCTTTTTTAGATTCCATATATATGCGTTAGCATACGGTATTTGTTTTTCTCTTTCTGACTTACTTCACTCTGTATGACAGACTCTAGTTCCATCCACCTCACTACAAATAACTCAATTTCACACAGGAAGATAAGCAAAATCAGAAGACAGAAAAACACACAGCAGGTGAAGGAGCAAGATAAAAACCTACCAGACCTAACAAATGAAGAGGTAATAGGCAGTCTACCTGAAAAAGAATTCAGAATAATGATAGTAAAGATGATCCAAGATTCTATTTCCAAGATCCAAAATCTTGGAAATAGAATAGACAAAATGCAAGAAACAGTTAACAAGGACCTAGAAGAACTAAAGATGAATCAAGCATCGATTAAAAACACAATAAATGAAATGAAAAATACTCTAGATGGGATCAATAGCAGAATAACTGAGGCAAAAGAACGGATAAGTGAGGTGGAAGATAAAATAGTGGAAATAACTGCTGCAGAGCAAAATAAAGAAAAAAGAATGAAAAGAACAGAGGACAGTCTCAGAGACCTCTGGGACAACATTAAACGCACCAACATTCGAATTATAGGGGTTCCAGAAGAAGAAGAGAAAAAGAAAGGGACTGAGAAAATATTTGAAGAGATTATAGTTGAAAACTTCCCTAATATGGGAAAGGAAATAGTTAATCAACTCCAGGAGAAACAGAGAGTCCCATACAGAATAAATCCAAGGAGAAATACACCAAGACACATATTAATCAAACTGTCAAAAATTAAACACAAAGAAATCATATTAAAAGCAGCAAGGGAAAAAAAACAAATAACACACAAGGGAATCCCCATCAGGTTAACAGCTGATCTCTCAGCAGAAACTCCACAAGCCAGAAGGGAGTGGCAGGACATAGTTAAAGTGATGAAGGACAGAAACCTGCAACCAAGATTACTCTACCCAGCAAGGATCTCATTCAGGTATGATGGAGAAATTAAAACCTTTACAGACAAGCAAAAGCTGAGAGAGTTCAGCACCACCAAACTAGCTTTACAACAAATGCTAAAGGAACTTCTCTAGGCAAGAAACACAACAGAAGGAATGTACCTACAATAACGAACCCAAAGCAATTAAGGAAATGGGAATAGGAACATACATATCAATAATTACCTTAAATGTAAGTGGACTAAATGCTCCCACAAAAAGACATAGACTGGCTGAATGGATACAAAAACAAGACCCATATATATGCTGTCTACAAGAGACCCACTTCAGACCTAGAGACACAAACAGATTGAAAGTAAGGGAATGGAAAAAGATATTCCATGCAAATGGAAACCAAAAGAAAGCTGGAGTAGCAATTCTTATATCAGACAAAATAGACTTTAAAATAAAGACTATTAGAAGAGACAAAGAAGGACACTACATAATGATCAAGGGATCGATCCAGGAAGAAGATATAACAATTGTAAATATTTATGCACCCAGCATAGGAGCACCGCAATACATAAGGCAAATACTAACAGCCATAAAAGGGGAAATCGACAGTAACACACTCATACTATGGGACTTTAACACCCCACTTTCACCAATGGACAGATCATCCAAAATGAAAATAAATAAGGAAACACAAGCTTTAAATGATACATTAAACAAGATGAACTTAATTGATATTTATAGGACATTCCATCCAAAAACAACAGAATACACATTTTTCTCAAGTGCTCATGGAACATTCTCCAGGATAGACCATATCTTGGGTCACAAATCAAGCCTTGGTAAATTTAAGAAAATTGAAATTGTATCAAGTATCTTTTCCGACCACAATGCTATGAGACTAGACATCAATTACAGGAAAAGATCTGTAAAAAATACAAACACATGGAGGCTAAACAATACACTACTCAATAACGAAGTGATCACTGCAGAAATCAAAGAGGAAATTAAAAAATACCTAGAAACAAACGACAATGGAGACACGACGACCCAAAACCTATGGGACGCAGCAAAAGCAGTTCTAAGGGGGAAGTTTATAGCAATACAATCCCACCTTAAGAAACAAGAAACATCTCGAGTAAACAACCTGACCCTGCACCTAAAGCAATTAGAGAAAGAAGAACAAAAAACCCCCAAAGTTAGCAGAAGGAAAGAAATCATAAAGATCAGATCAGAAATAAATGAAAAAGAAATGAAGGAAACGATAGCAAAGATCAATAAAACGAAAAGCTGGTTCTTTGAGAAGATAAACAAAATTGACAAACCATTAGCCAGACTCATCAAGAAAAAAAGGGAGAAGACTCAAATCAATAGAATTAGAAATGAAAAAGGAGAAGTAACAACTGACACTGCAGAAATACAAAAGATCATCAGAGATTACTACAAGCAACTCTATGCCAATAAAATGGACAACCTGGAAGAAATGGACAAATTCTTAGAAATGCACAACCTGCCCAGACTGAATGAGGAAGAAACAGAAAATATGAATAGACCAATCACAAGCATTGAAATTGAAACTGTGATTAAAAATCTTCCAACAAACAAAAGCCCAGGACCAGATAGCTTCACAGGCGAATTCTATCAAACATTTAGAGAAGAGCTAACACCCATCCTTCTCAAACTCTTCCAAACAATTTCAGAGGAAGGAACATTCCCAAACTCATTCTACGAGGCCACCATCACCTTGATACCAAAACCAGGCAAGGATGTCACAAAGAAAGAAAACTACAGGCCAATATCACTGATGAACATAGATGCAAAAATCCTCAACAAAATACTAGCAAACAGAATCCAACAGCACATTAAAAGGATCATACACCATGATCAAGTGGGGTTTATTCCAGGAATGCAAGGATTCTTCAATATACACAAATCAATCAATGTGATACACCATATTAACAAATTGAAGGAGAAAAACCATATGATCATCTCAATAGATGCAGAGAAAGCTTTCGACAAAATTCAACACCCATTTATGATAAAAACCCTGCAGAAAGTAGGCATAGAGGGAACTTTCCTCAACATAATAAAGGCCATATATGACAAACCCACAGCCAACATTGTCCTCAATGGTGAAAAACTGAAACCATTTCCACTAAGATCAGGAACAAGACAAGGCTGCCCACTTTCACCAATCTTACTCAACCTAGTTTTGGAAGTTTTAGCCACAGCAATCAGAGAAGAAAAGGAAATAAAAGGAATCCAAATTGGAAAAGAAGAAGTAAAGCTGTCACTGTTTGCAGATGACATGATACTATACATAGAGAATCCTAAAGATGCTACCAGAAAACTACTAGAGCTAATCAATGAATTTGGTAAAGTAGCAGGATACAAAATTAATGCACAGAAATCTCTGGCATTCCTGTACACTAATGATGAAAAATCTGAAAATGAAATCAAGAAAACACTCCCATTTACCATTGCAACAAAAAGAATAAAATATCTAGGAATAAACCTACCTAAGGAGACAAAGGACCTGTATGCAGAAAATTATAAGACACTGATGAAAGAAATTAAAGATGATACAAATAGATGGAGAGATGTACCATGCTCCTGGATTGGAAGAATCAATATTGTGAAAATGACTCTACTACCCAAAGCAATCTACAGATTCAATGCAATCCCTATCAAACTACCACTGGCATTTTTCACAGAACTAGAACAAAAAATTTCAAAATTTGTTTGGGAAAACAAAAGACCCCGAATAGCCAAAGCAATCTTGAGAACGAAAAACGGAGCTGGAGGAATCAGGCTCCCTGACTTCAGACTATAGTACAAAGCTACAGTAATCAAGACAGTGTGGTACTGGCACAAAAACAGAAAGATAGATCAATGGAACAGGATAGAAAGCCCAGAGATAAACCCACGCACATATGGTCAACTTATCTTTGATAAAGGAGGCAGGAATGTACAGTGGAGAAAGGACAGCCTCTTCAATAAGTGGTGCTGGGAAAACTGGACAGGGACATGTAAAAGTATGAGATTAGATCATTCCCTAACACCATACACAAAAATAAGCTCCAAATGGATTAAAGACCTAAATGTAAGGCCAGAAACTATCAAACTCTTAGAGGAAAACATAGGCAGAACACTCTATGACATAAATCACAGCAAGATCCTTTTTGACCCACCTCCTAGAGAAATGGAAATAAAAACAAAGATAAACACATGGGACCTAATGAAACTTCAAAACTTTTGTACAGCAAAGGAAACCATAAACAAGACCAAAAGACAACCCTCAGAATGGGAGAAGATATTTGCAAATGAAGCAACTGACAAAGGATTAACCTCCAAAATTTATAAGCAGCTCATGCAGCTCAATAGCAAAAAAACAAACAACCCAATCCAAAAATGGGCAGAAGACTTAAATAGGCATTTCTCCAAAGAAGATATACAGACTGCTAACACACACATGAAAGACTGCTCAACATCATTAATCATTAGAGAAATGCAAATCAAAACTACAATGAGATATCATCTCACACCAGTCAGAATGGCCATCATCAAGAAATCTAGAAACAATAAATGCTGGAGAGGGTGTGGAGAAAAGGGAACACTCTTGCACTGCTGGTGGGAATGTGAATTGGTACAGCCACTATGGAGAACAGTATGGAGGTTTCTTAAAAAACTAAAAATAGAACTACCATATGGCCCAGCAATCCCACTACTGGGCATATACCCTGAGAAAACCATAATTCAAAAAGAGACATGTACCAAAATGTTCATTGCAGCTCTATTCACAATAGCCCAGAGATGGAAACAACCTAAGTGTTCATCATCGGATGAATGGATAAAGAAGATGTGGCACATATATACAATGGAATATTACTCAGCCATAAAAAGAAACGAAACTGAGCTATTTGTAATGAGGTGGATAGACCTAGAGTCTGTCATACAGAGTGAAGTAAGTCAGAAAGAGAAAGACAAATACCGTTTGCTAACACATATATATGGAATTAAAAAAAAAATGTCATGAAGAGCCTGGGGGTAAAACGGGAATAAAGACACAGACCTACTTGAGAATGGAGTTGAGGATATGGGGAGGGGGAAGGGTAAGCTGTGACGAAGCGAAAGAGAGGCATGGACATATGTACACTACCAAACGTAGGGTAGATAGATAGTGGGAGGCAGCCGCAGAGCACAGGGAGATCAGCTCGGTGCTTTGTGACCGCCTGGAGGGGTGGGATGGGGAGGGTGGGAGGGAGGGAGATGCATGAGGGAAGGGATGTGGGAACAGATGTATATGTATGACTGATTCACTTTGTTATAAAGCAGAAACTAATTTAAAAAAAGGAATATGATTTGGCAATAAAGCAGTGATTCATGCTAAAAAAAAAAAAATAGAATCCATACTTAGGCATACCATGATGAATCTGCATGACACGAATGGCTGAGAGAGGCCTTAAAAACTTCCAGTGAAGATCATAACCTCCAAAGAACAAAGACTGATAAGACTCTTCATCACCCATGACAGAAGCCAAGCTAAAAAATGGAACTTTCAGTGGACTGAAAGAAAATGATTGCCAACCTAGAATTATTTAACCATAAAAAGTACTTTTAAGAATGAGGGCAAAATAATTTTCAGGTGAACAAATAAAATAAAATAAAATAAAATAAAATAACTCAGTTTCGTTTCTTTTTATGGCTGAGTAATATTCCATTGTATATATGTGCCACATCTTCTTTATCCATTCATCTGTCAATGGACATTTAGGTTGCTTCCATGTCCTGGCTATTGTAAACAGTGCTGCAATGAACACTGTGGTATGTCTCTTTTTGAATTATGGTTTTCTCAGGGTATATGCCCAGTAGTGGGAGTGCTGGGTCATACGGTAATTCTATTTTTAGTTTTCTAAGGAACCTCCATGCTGCTCTCCATAGTGGTTGTACCAATTTACATTCCCATCCCTGGTTATATTTAAAAGTGAGTCTCCAAAAAATTGATTGGAAGCTTGGTGTGTATCAGGAGGCTTGTTAACTTGGGCTTCAGTGTAAGGAGATTTGTTGGCACATCTACATTTTCAAAGGGAACTACCAAGTATCAGTATCCATAGGCTTTGCTCTGGGAGTAATAATCTATTTTGTCAGAGAAGGGTCTTCTAAATAAGTTACATTGAGATATAAGCCTCGGTGCTGGAGGGGGTAAGGAGTTGGGGAAGATCTCACCATTCCAGATACAGACTCTTACTTAATCCCCTTATTTTCAGTCTAGCCACCTTACTTCTACTCTGTGCTTAAAATCTTCAAGTCCAGAAACCCCTCAGTTTGGTGTTTCCAGAAAATAATTATCCCATTTCATTTGTTCTTTGGAGAAACCACCTCTGGTTTTCATGTTTTAGCCTACATCCCACTTCCAGGCTAATCTCTGTGCTTTCTCTAAATTCTTATTATCTTTTTAACTTGGTGTCATACAACTTAGCACTCACTAGTGTCCTAGTGATTTTACATGTCTGTTTTCCTTGACTAGGTTATGCTGGCAACTCAGCCCACACTTTACACATCTTTAGTGCCTCCTGCAATGGTGGCAGTCAGTAAATACTGTGTGATGGGTTTTGTATAAATAATATGCTATTACTAATAGTCGTAACTTAAAACCATGGTTTGTCAATTATTATTTTATGAGGAAATCGAAACTGATTTTCACACAGTTTGATGAAAGATCAGGTAACGATGCTATTCATTCTACAACTGAGGAAGTTATAATAAAATAAGTTCCTTAAGGTCACAGTTTATCTGTGATATGCTTGGAAAATAATCTCTACTTTTACATAGCCTGTCAAGTAATTCATTACAAGAATTTAAAAAGAAAACTATCTTTTCTTGGCATTTTAAAGTTGTATCTGGAAATGTCGAATAAGTATAGAAAGAAATCAGGGTAAAGATGACTATATCATACTTTTATGCTCAAATGTACATATATGATTCAAATAATTTAATCTAAAATCAATATATATGAAGTTACATCTATCTTAATGATAATATTGCTTTTAACTAATTATGCAGTAATCTGCAAATATGAATGTGACTTGAAGCACAATTTAAGGAATTAAAATATTCCACCACAGCAGTGTACAATTTAATAGTATCTCAATGCCAAAACTATTATTCCTTAAGAACAGTTTGGAAAATGGTTTAAGAAATTCAAAGCAGAAAATTATTAAATACTTTCTCATAATAAAATAATTTTAGGAGATCAAAAAATCAGTGAGAAATATATGTGATACACTTTCATTTCAAACTAGTAACAGGTACAGTCTGAAAAACCAACTTCAAAAGAAAGTTTTCATATAGAACATATGTATAGGTAAGTCTTGATTTATAAACTGTTCTGAATTTACAAATGGAAGGAATTATTTTTTAAACGGTACAATTTATAGGTCATTGAATCACTGAATCAACAACATGAACTAAGCTTTGATACTGATGATAGCCTATCAAAACAAAACCTTGTTATTCAACAGAGGGAAAAATCCAGGCTCAGACTGCATCCTCTGAAATTCTTTATGTTGTAGTTGCATTGCTAATTCCTGAACAACTGAACCTTCTGAAGAAATAAGGATCCCTTAAAAAGAAGACAACCAAGATACATTCCATATAGCCTAAAGTTGCCCCTTTTTGAGGGAGGGATAAAAGATTTACATTAGTTAAGGAGTGGCACAGTCGAAAACTGAAAAGTCTAACTATGTTAGCACCAAGATACTGAGGAACTTTTTTCATTTCTTTTCTAAGAATCAGAAAACATATGTTGTGATCAATGGCTGCCATTTTAGGGTTAAATATATGGGGAAAATTACTAATAGAAATGTAAACATATGTTATCTTTAGAGTTACCACACTGGATGATGTACAAAAGGGGGACCCTACAGGAGCCTGTAGAGATGATTTACTGATTTTGCAGCTAACAAAAGGTTAAGGGGATCCTTCTGAAAATTTAGCTTGAGCACCAAATTTTTAATTTTCTGTCATATTAGAGATCTTTAAGAATAACACACATATTCATATTTTTAGAAGACCTAGTTAATAGTCCTGTCTAGAAACTGTGGTAGTGGATGGATAATGTTAGGAGGTCTTTCAAAGGCCCTAAAGATATGGGGAATAACCTGGACCTGTGGACACGGTGGAGGTCAAGTTATCTTGTTGAAATATATCACATCAAGAACGTGCTGGTAGTAAAAGGTCTATTTAAGGCATATCTTATCAATCATAGAAATAAAGCACAAAATATGACAGAACATAATGATAAGTTCCATTGGAAATGTTAAAAGCAGACTCATTGGGCTTCCCTGGTGGCACAGTGGTTGAGAATCCACCTGCCGATGCAGGGGACGTGGGTTCGTGCCCCGGTCCGGGAGGATCCCACGTGCCACGGAGTGGCTGGGCCCGTGAGCCATGGCCACTGAGCCTGTGCATCCAGAGCCTGTGCTCCGCAACAGGAGAGGCCACAACAGTGAGAGGCCCGCGTACCGCAAAAAAAAAAAAAAGCAGACTCATTCGTACAACAGCCTATGAAATCAGTATTTTCAGGTTGCTATAAATTATGGAAGTAATTTTTATATATTCTATCACGCAAATTCCTTTTCTGAATTGAATTAATTCAATAGTGAGGAATATCCCTCTTCATACTCTCCCATACACACATGCACACAAACCTGCTTAATAAGTTAAAATGCAATAAAGTCTATTTAAAAAGGATTGCCTACTGAGATGCTCCACTGCATATTTTCAGATGCCTGACATGTTCCAACTTACCTGTGCAACAGTAAGGGTGAGGCCATGAGACACACCTCTTACTATAGGTGGTAGGCTTCCCCTGCAGTCAAATAATTTTGAACCAGCTTTTAAAGTGAGTAATGGCATTGAGAAGTACAATTTGTGTTGTACTAAGTTTAAAACTTTCTGGAGTATATTTTGTATTCAAGTTTTAAAGTCTGATTAAAATTTTTATGAAAACAAATTATGAATTTTTAAATAATTCCATCCTTTTCAATAGTATCCTAAGTCTAATTTAAGAAGTATTATGGTTCTAAAAAGGAAACAAAATTGAGTTATTTGTAGTGAGGTGGATGGACCTAGAGTCTGTCACACAGACTGAAGTAAGTCAGAAAGAGAAAAACAAATACCGTATGCTAACACATATATATGGAATCTAAAAAAAAAGGTCATGAAGAACCTAGGGGCAAGACGGAATAAAGACACAGACCTACTAGAGAATGGACTTGAGGACACGGGAAGGGGGAAGGGTAAGCTGGGACAAAGTGAGAGAGTGGTAGTGTATATACGGACATATATACACTACCAAATGTAAAATAGATAGCTAGTGGGAAGCAGTAGCATAGCACAGGGAGATCAGCTCAGTGCTTTGTGACCAGCTAGAAGGGTGGGATAGGGAGGGTGGGAGGGAGATGAAAGGGGAAGGAGATATGGGGATATATGTATATGTATAACTGATGCACTTTGTTATAAAGCAGAAACTAACACACCATTGTAAAGCAATTATACTCCAATAAAAATGTTAAAAAAAAGAAGTATTATGGTTCTAAAAATATTAATTCAACCTTGTAAACAGTCTCTGGAAAGTAATAATTATGACAGTTGAGGAGGTAACTAAAGTCACTTTCATGAATAAAGGCAGACTAGTTTAAACAAAAAATGAGGACAAACTAGAGTCCACTAAAATGAGATCTATATTCATATAGTAGATTAAGACAAGTTTATAATTACTACAAATTCAATGTTGTAGATTTATGGATAGAGCCATGGGTCTAAACTTCAAACAAGAGTAGTTAGACCTAAAATTCGTGCATCACATTGTAAACAAGTAAGAATTTAAATTGATACAGGATATTTAATTCCATAAAACAGTTATAATTATTAGTAGTACTGACGTAACTTCAACTACATGTAGGAGTAGAATATTACTAATGATTCTTTTTATCATAAGCAAGTAAAATTTTTCTAGGCAAATAGCACTTTTTAAGCCTATTGACACAGCTGAGATATTTGTCCATTATTTTATGATCAACGGACAAGTGATTATTATGTCCTGAATCTAGACCCATTCAACATGTAGCTCACCTTGTCCAGGCTCTAATAGTGCTGTACAGAAGAACTTTCTGAGATGGAAATGCTCTGTATATATATTGCCCATATCATAACATGTGGCTACTGAGCACTTAAAATGTGGGTAGTGGGTAGTGCAACTGAGGAACTGCATTTTTAATTTTAATTAGTTTAAATTTATACTTAAATAGCCACAGGTGACTACCAGCTATCATATTAAACAGTACAGTTTAGAGGATTCAAAAAGAGCAAATGTCTTGTTTTGTTAGGTCTAACTCTAGTCTGCTTGTTGATTTCCATAAGCATGGTGTTCACAAATGCTTACAAGAGTGGTCAAAATACCGTTTGTCCTATGGTTTTACCTTCATTCAAAAATATGATTAAATCTATGACAAACAAAAAATACCATCTGAAAAGACTGTTACTAGTGCTTATAGTGTCAGTACAACTATACTGATTAATGAGGTAGCCTGAGTCAATCTGTCTAATGTTAGTTCTAGAATGACTAGAATTCAAACTATGAAATACCTGTTCCTAAAAAGTTTTTGTCCATTACCTATCATAACACAAGAATACCAATTACTGCATAGTTTTCAGCTCCATTGGTTAAACACTGCGAAAGCATGTCAAACCTTTTTACCTGACAGACATATTTGTTCTTCCATTTGCTCAGCACACACTGACTATTTTGCATCAGCTCCTGAAGGAAACAGAAAAAGAGAGTGCAGTTGGCTATACACATTGTCGTTACCAGTTAAAGTGCTTCTGATTTGCAAGCAAAAAAAAAGATCAGCATGCCTCACAAAGATGCAACTGTTTTGGAACTCCTCACTGGACAAAAGCAAAGCTATCATCACCAGGAGAGTTGATCCTTTATGAAAATTAAAGCTGTTGAAAGATGTTTTAAAACAGATTTGTTTGTTGCCATTTTTGAAACTTCTGGAAATATACCTCCAACTCCTTGAGTGAGTCTCGAAGTTTTTCTGGGCGTCTGTTTTTGAGCGTCCATGGAAAATCTCGTGCTGGCAAACAAAACGTGTACTACAGTTAGTTAAACATGGCTTAAAAAGGAAACTCTGCTTAGCAATGTGCCTTAGGAGATTAAAATAAAACACCTCCTTAACTGAAAGGAAGTAGGCTTCATTTCCATCATCAAATGACAGTTTTTGAAAGGCTCTGTCATAAAAACAGGATTTTTACCACAAAACAATCTCCCTGATCAAAATTTTATGATGACAACTAACAAGGCTCAGAGAATCCCTGGGAAAGCTTCCTAGGCCTGTGAATCTAGCACTTAACAGTAAATGACCCACTCTTTACCACAGAAGTAACATTTTCATATAAATAAAGAGTCAATCCAAAAGAAATTCCAAACTGTGCAAGTAGCCTTATCAGATCTGAAAATTCCTATGAGTAAATGAATATAGTGAGGAAAGAAATAAAATTTAAAAAATAACACAGAGAAAATGAATTTAAAATTAAGCATCACACATTTAAACTAAGGACAAATTTGAGGGAAATCCAAGTTTTAACAGATTAGACACTAACAGTGCTCTTTTCTATTTAAAATAATTCTCTTTAAAATCTACACCACAATTCAATAATGATAAGCCTTTATTTTGTTTTAAATTAAAAGATAAAATTATTTAGTATAGTCTCAATGTTAGCCTAAGACAAACTAAAAATAGTTCTTTTTAAAAGAATTAACAGAATATTAAATTCATTATAATGATATCTATTTCATCACAAAAACGAATTCATCTCTGAATTCTCCTAAATAATAATTCTAAATGCGTGTGTACATGTGTTTTGTGTGTATGTACATATAATATACAGTATATATAGGCATTTAAATTTTTATAGAATTGCTATACATCTTATTAAAGCAAATTAATGACATTCTATAAACATAATTTATGATGTGCAGAGCATATGTAAAAAGTTTTAAATCTCTGTTGCAGGTACTAATACCGTATTTTTAAAAATTAAATGTTAGCTTGATCATTTAAAATGAGAATAAGTAGGATATTCAGTTCCACCTATATTCCAAATAAAACAGTCATATTTTAACCACATTATACTGTACCCATATTACATATATAACATGTTTATATATTTGAAAACAGGAAAGACTAAAGAGAATAAAATGCTAATACTGATAATTACAAATCTTATTCTCTTACAATGGGCAAAACATATTAATAATTTAGGCATAATATGGATAATAAAATGTTATCAGAATTTAAGCATGGTACACTTATTTTAAATATATTAAATAATATAAATATGGTTCATTAAGAATGTTTGTGTTTACAAAAGCATATATCTCACCAAACAATGGACAGAGATTTCAATGGTCTAAATGAAAAATTCCTAACAATATAATTCTTATTCACATGTTTATGTACCTAAACAATGGGAATTTATAAGAAATTTATAAGGAATAACATTTTCTCTTTGTGCAGAAAGCTTAAAATATGTTTTAAGACTGAATTTTCAGGGATATTAAAATTCCAGTTTTATAATAATTCCAAAAATATATAAAGTAAACTTACATTCTGCCAGCTTCTGCTTTTCTTCTAAGTTACCATGCTCTGTTGCTGATATTGTGGCAGAAGAGAGATGGAAAAAAAAAAGTGGAAATTATTTTTATTATAATACTTTATATTTTTATATGTGCATAAATAATGTATTTATACACACTATTGAGATTAATAAAATACACTAAACTTTTTAAAAGGCAGTTGAAAAATGCCATAATTTGGATGTTTTCATTTCATAGAAGATTTCCTAAATTTGTAGTGAAAAGGCTTTACAATGCACAACAGGTGGGCCAATATCCTGAATTTGCAATCTCATCAGATAGGGAACAGAATTGCAACTGAGCCCAGAACAGAAGCTGCTTCAGTCTGTCATCAGAACCATGAAGTCAGCCTATTAGCCACCAAGCTAAGCACACAGGATGCCCACACAAGCCCCACTTCAACAGAGACCAAAACAGGAAGTAACTCTAGCGAGAAAGACCTTTTGGCCCATCATGAAACTTCTGGGATTAACAGGATTAATCAGATAAAGAAAATTGATCACTCACTCAGAAATGCCTATTTCAGATATCAGGTGAGGATCCAGGAGGCCAGCATCAGTGGGACCCATGCATTAACAATGCCCTCTACTGGGACATTGATAAATAGACGAGAATAGACTGTCCAGTTATCAGTCCAATCAGCAGTAAAATGAAAATTTTCAGGTTCTGCTATAGCATTTTCTCAATATTGCTTTATTTTATATAGAATAGATATCAACCTCAGCATTTTTCTGAAGAACTGGAGTAACCTTTCTTGAAATTCTAGAATTCATCTAAGACTCATAAAAACAGAGTTTTCAAGTCAGAATTTTATAGTTTAGAATACAAAGTTTATAAAAATCACTTTAGTAGAACAGACACTTTACCTGGTGGCTCTTTCTTGTCATAATACTGGTAGATCCCGATGTCTCTATCTGTAGAAAGGAAGAAATGACATTAGATTATGGTAAAAAGTTATGGAGAATAAGAAGCCAACCCATACTGTACGGCAGGGTCGGTAGGGCAGGGAGGAGGGCAGAAACAATATCTTTATGTTACTGGAAATGAAATACTTCAAAGGTATCTGGACATGGGTTTATCTATTCTAGGGATATTCAGGAACTGGATAGTTTATCAGTCCAGTTAGAAAAGAAATATACAAAACTAGAACGGCATGAGGAAAGAAGTGGTAAAGAACTGACATCAAGGAAGACCAACTTTTTTCTCTCACACTTCCTCTGATATTTTTCACAGGGTGCTACCAAAAGAAACTACCACTAAGCAAGGCCAAATGAAATCAGTGGATAGAATTCTGAGCTGTGGCTTTCTCTTCTCTAATTTAACTCGAGTCTAGTAGGGTATTTGGGGGAAATCTGCAGAAAAGAAAGGTTTAGAGGAAGGTGTGGATAAATTATCTGCAGCTTGTTTAGATTCAAAAAACCTTCCAAACCATTCAAATTCGGATGCTCTGCTGGGGTTACAAAAGCAAAGCTAGGCTTCCAAGATGCTGAGAGTGATTTAACCATGGAATCCGTTCCTGCAGTTGAATTACAGGAGAACAAAATAATTGTGCCCACTTTCTTCCTATCTGTGAATAGTGAAATATTTCTTTCTTTGAAGTAACATTTGTTTCCTTCCATGCAAAATAATTCTAGTTACTAACAAAAGGATACAACTATTTCTAAAGAAATGGAAGCAGTGCAGGCTGCCCCCTAGTGACTGACTGCTCCAAACTTTCTCAAACTGAATGATAAAACTTCCTCAAAAAAGCTATAATTAATTTTTCAAATATAGTTTTTCAAAATAGTCAATCATGCGTACTTACTGAAGCTCTATTTTATTCATCATGCCACTAATTGGGACATATAATTTAAAGAATGCAGTTTATTTCTGTTGGTTATATTGAAGATACCTAATGAGTGCCAGGGAAAGGTCATGAGTAGGGCTCCTAGGGTACTGATAATATTTTATTTCTTGACCTGGGTGAAGATTTTATGGGTGTGTTCACTTTTTGATAGTTCAAAACATATCTTTATAATCTTTACACTTTTCAATACATATGTGATACTTTTAATAAAAAGAATCTTAAAAAATCCAAGAACCATATGCATTATGTACACAGGCCATATCCTGTGTACATAATGAATATGTGTACATAATGAATATTCCATCTTTCTATGCATCCAAGTATTACAACTCTAGAATAGAACTATGAGGATAATAAGGGGTCCTGAATTCTATGTACAAGTCTGACCTACTGCATCTGGCCCAGAGTGGGGATCTTTAAAACTGAAGCAGGAATAGAAAGGCATCCGCATAAGACCCACCTCACATGGAATGCCAGAGCCTAAGCTGGATGAGGAAGGTGTCCATAGGGAGAGTCAGCCTGACATAGTATGTCAGAACCCTAGCAGGGTGAGAAGCACATTCATAGGAGCAATGGCCTCATGTTGGGTGTTAGAGGCTGAATAAAGTGAGGAAGACATCCACATACAGGGGCAGTCCAACATAGTGTGTCAGAACCTACACGGGGTGAAAAGAACATCCATGCAGGGAAGGGAACTGCCACCGAGACAGAAGACTGTCTGCATACAGGGTGATTTTAAGTAAATAAAGATATGGAAGCGTCAGCTTTCCCAGTGAGAGAGAAGTACAAATATAAAAAGAGAGAACATTAGAATGAACCCTGTGGTGATAGATTAGAATTTGAGGTACAGGTATGAACTCATGGTTTTCGATATATTGAGATACAGAAGTGAATGTGGATGCAAGTATGTGTGTATGCATACATACATACATTCCCTAAGCTCTGGCCACTGAGAGTACCTGGGAGCAGTGATACTCCAAGAGCAATGAGTGCACCTAAAGCACACCTTGGCTTCTAGATACTATTCTCCTCTAAAAGGAACCAAGCTCCTTAGAGAATTGGCTGATTCCAGCACTGAGGAAGGGAAAGTATAATAAGAGCCTGAAAGATCTGTTGTGCCAGAAAGAATGGAAATGCTCAAATATTGACAGGGACATGGCACAAAGACAGAGAAGCCAGCTTGCAAGGGGTCCCACTGGCCACATCAGGGACAATTTAAACATCAAATTAAATAATGGTACTAATGGATTAAAATCATTGACTAAAACAGTACCTGAGCCCATAGGGATAAAATAAATTAAAAATATATTTAAAGTTTAATGAGGAATAAGATATTCACATATTTTCAAGGTACCTCTCTTACAAAATACTAATTAATTCCAAAGAAGAAAGTAACTTTGCAGTGGAGAAGCCTAGCAGACATCACCTTAACCAAGTGATCATGAACATCATCAATAAAGACAGGAATTGAAATTGTGCACCGCCTGTTAGGATGCATTGAGAATACAGCATCACTTCTGGAATATTCCCACCAGATATGCATAATTTGAACCTACTTAAGAGGAAGCTTCAATGATCTAAATGTAGGGACATACTACAAAATAAGTGGTTAAAAAATCTTCAAAAGTGTTAGTCACAAAAGTTAAAAAATAAATTTAAAAAAATTAAAAGGATGAAAGATTTGTTCCAGAATTAAAGAGAATAAAGAGACATGATAACTAAATGTAACATGTCTCTTTTCTTTTTTTTTTTTTTTTAGGTAAGAAGCGGATTTATTTAGAGAGAAACACACTCCACAGACAGAGTGTGGGCCATCTCAGAAGGTGAGAAAGGCACCAGGGTATGGGGTTGTCAGTTTTTATAGGGGTGGGTAATCTCATAGGCTAATGAGTGGGAGGCTTATTGCAGCTATTTCAGGAAGGGGTGGGGATTTCCAGGAATTGGGCCACCACCCACTTTTTTGATCCTTATGGTTGGTCTTGGAACTGTCATGACGCCTGTGGGCGTGCCATTTAGCATGCTGATGTGTTACAGTGAGCGTATACTGAGGCTTAAGGTCTAGTGGAAGTCGACTTGTCCACCATCTTGGACCCATTTGGTTCTAATCAGTTTATGTCATGTCCTCGGGCTATGTCATTCTTTCAAAGGTTGTGCCCTGCCTCCTTCCCTCCTGTTTCATTCCCCCCTCAGATATTTTACTCCCATATTCTTATGAGAAGCAGAAGGGCAATGGTCCGTCTTCTGTAACTGCTTCAGAGCTGAGTGGGGGGTGTCGACCCTGCCTGTCAGGGAGTAAAAATCTCTGGATGCCTGATCTAGGGGCCCCAGAGGCAAGACAGCTCCTTGTTTTAAGTCAGTATGGGCTGTCATCCTCGCATAGACATCATCGTGGTGTGGAACTGTTGTAACTGCTTCCATAGCCTTTCTATGACTCTCCTTGATGATGAAGCACTTTTTGTAACAGCATCAGAATACAAAAATATCTATAAATGACAAAAGACTTAAAAGCCATGGTTAAACATCTGATTATAGTGTAATCAATAAAGAAACTTGGTTACAATAACCAGAATTCCAAATGATTACATTTAACTTAACATACCAAATAATCCTAGTTAAGTACTTCTTTTTAAGATACCTCAGGGGACCTCTAAAGTACCCCAAAGTTAGCTGGAAATCAAAAGAAACAATTAAAACTTGATATTTGGGAAGTCTGTCAAAAAGTTTTAAAACACTTGGTCAAATAAGATCATAGGTCACTGTGAGACAATACTTATTCCTTAACCAAAGTTTCAAAAGATCTCAAAAGCAAATACAAGTCACTTAAAGGCAAAGAAACTCACACAATCTGTTGTCAAAAGCAGAATTTCAAGAATACTTTGGAGGGAGAAACCAAACCCAGTCTTGTTCTAGCCCATTCCTAACAAAATCCATTTACCCAACTAAATTCAATCCAGTCTTAGAAAATTCTGATCGTGCATAACTCTTTTCAGTATTTTTCATTCTTCACACCTTCTTTTACTAAAAAAAAAAAGTAATTCTGAACAAGAATCATTTGCTATAAAAAATGACATTGGAGGGACAATTGGTGAAACTCTGAGTATTAGATGGCAGTACTATTATCACTGTTAATTTCTTGATTTTGATGGTTATATAGATGATGTGGGACAACACATTTTCTATAGGAAATAGACACTAAAGTATTTGGGGGTGGTGAGGTATCAGATCTGAAACTCACTCTAAAATGGTTCAAGAAAAAAAATTCTCTGTACTAACAAGTTTTCTGTAAAAGTTTGTGATTACTTCAAATTAGAATAGCATTTATCAAAAAGACAAGAAATAACAAGTGTTGGCGAGGATGTGGGGAATAGGGAACTCTTCAGCACTGCTGGTGGAAATGCAAATCGGTGCACTCACTATGGAAAACAGTATGGAGGTTTCTCAAAAAATTAAAAATAGAACTATCATATGATGCAGCAACTTCACCTCTAGGTATTTATCCAAAGAACATGAAAACACTAATTCAAAAAGATATAGGTACCATTATATCATGTTCATTGCAGAATTACCTACAATAACCAAGATCTAAGTGTCCATCGATGGATGAATGGATAAAGAAGACGTGGTATATATACACAATGTAATACTACTAAGCCATCAGAAGAACGAAATCCTACCATTTGTGACATCTTGAATGGACCTTGAGGGCATTATGCTAAGTGAAATAAGTCAGAGAAAGACAGTGCCATATGACTTCACTTATACGCAGAATCTTAAAAACAAACAAAACACAAGCTCACAGATACAGGGAACAGATTGGTTGTCAGAGTCAGTCGGGTGAAGGGGAAGGTGGGTGAAATGGGTGAAGGGGGTCAAAAGGTACAAACTTCCAGTTATAAAATAAACAAGTCATGGGGATATCATGTACAGCATGGAGACTATAGTTAATAATAATGTATTGCATATTTGAAAGTTGCTAAGACAGTAAATATTAAAAGTTCTTATCGCAAGAAAAAACTTTTGTAACCATGTATGGTGGTGGATGTTAACTAGACTTATCAAATCATTATGCTGTACACCAGAAACTAATATAATAAGTCAATTATACCTCAATTCAAAAAATACTTTAAATGTCAAGCATAATGAGAGCATGTAAGAGGGTTACTAACTTAGTCTAAATGGCAGGGAAGGCTTCTCTAGGTCACTTACTAAAGCTGTGCCCTAAAGAAGAAGTAAGACTGCACATGGGTTCAAAGAGAAGAATGCCCCCAGCAGGAAGAATAGATAGCCCTGCTGAAGATCCAGTTGGCGCAGAGGATCTTACTGCCCCCTGGGGCCTTTGTGCACTACTGTCTTTGGTCACAGCATTCATTTCCTTTTTTCTATCATATTTATACATATTTCAATATAATTTGGTTTCTTGATTATAAAAGTAATATGTTCACTGTATAAAATTGAGAAAATAAGGAAAGAACAAAACAGTTTAATTTACTGTATTTCCACTCTTCGGAGACAGCTATTAATAACATTTTGTTGTCTCTCAGAGTTTTTCTCTGAATGTATATTTATTACTAAATAAAAGTCTTATGCTGAAAATGATGTTTAATATTTTGGGTTTTAAATTGTTTTAATTATTGGATAAATATAAAAGATTATATGTAATGTTTAAAAACAAAACACAAGAATATATGTAAAATTAAAAACATAAACAAATCTAAAAAAAGAACTTTTATAAGTTTCAGGTGTACAGCATTAAAATTCGACATCTTACACACTACAAAGTGATCACCACCACAAGTCTAGTTACCATACATCACCATACAGTTGCCCCTTTCAGCCATTTCACCCAACCCCTAATCCCCTTCCTCTCTGGTAACCACTAATCGGATCTCTGTATCTATGAGTTTGCTATTGTTTTATTTTGTTTATTCCTTTGTTATGTTTTTTAGATTCCACATAGGAGTAAAAATTACAGGGTATTTGTCTTTTTCCATCTGATTTATTTCATTGAACAAAATACCTTCAAGGTCCATCCATGTTGTTGCACAGGGCATTCTTTTTTAGGGTATTATTCCATTGTATAAATATAACACATCATCTATATGCATTCATCCATCGATGGACACTCAGGTTGTTTCCATGTCTTGGCTATGGTAAATAAAACTGCAATGAACATAGGGGTGCATATATCTTTTCAAATTACTGTTCTCATGTTCTTTGGATAAATACCCAGAAGTGGAATAGTTGGGTCATATGGTAGCTCTACTCTTAATTTTTTGAGGAATCTCCATATTGTTTTCCATAGTGGCTATCTAAATTTATAGTTCCAACAACAGTGTGTAAGGTTCCCTTTCCTCTACAGCCTCTCCAATAAATGTTATTTCTTGTTTTTTTGATAACAGCCATTTTAACAGGTGTGAGGTGGTATCTCATTGTGGTTTTGATTTGCATTTCCCTATTATTAGTGATGTTAAACATCTTTTCATGTGCCTGTTGGCCATCTGTATGTCTTCTTTGGAAAAATGTCTATTCTGATCCTCTGCCCATTTTTAATCAGTTTTTTTTTGTTGTTGTTGTTATTGAGTTTATATTTTGGACTTATCAGATATATGATTGGCAAATGTCTTCTCCATTTTGTTGGTGGATTCCCTTGCTGTGCAGAAGCTTTCTAGTTTGATGTAGTCCCACTTGTTTATTTTTACTTTTGTTGCCTTTGCTTTTGATGTCAAAAATCATCTCCAAGATCGATGTCAAGGAGTCTACCACCTATGTTTTTTTCTAGGAATTTTAAGATATCAGGTCTTACATTCAGGTCTTTAATCCATCTTCAGTTAATTTTTCTGTATGGTATAAGATAGTGGTCTAGTTTCATTCTTTTCCATGTGGCTATCCAGTTTTCCCAACACAGTTTATTGAAGAGACCATCCTTTCTCCACTCTATGTTCTTTGCTCCTTTGTCATAAGTTAAATGTCCATTTATGTGTGGGTTTATTTCTGGTCTCTCAATTCTGTTCCATTGATTTGTGTGCCTGTTTTTGTGCCAGTACCATACTGTTTTGATTACCACAGCTTTGTAGTATAGTTTGAAATCAGGAAGTGTAGTACCTCCAGCTTTGTTACTGTTTCTTAAAATTGTTTTGACTACTCGGGATCTTTTGTGGTTCCATACAAAATTCAGAATTATTTGTTCTAGCTTTGCAAAATGTGCCATTGGAATTTTGGTAAGGATTACACTGTATCTATATAGGCATAACTCTTTTACTGCACTTCACTTTACTGCGCTTCTCAGACATTGCTTTTTTGCAAATTGAAGGTTTGTGGCAGCCCTGCACTGAGCAAGTCGACAGGCACCATTTTCCAATAGCATTTGCTTAATTCATGTCTCTATAACATTTTGGTAATTCTTGCAATATTTCAAACATTTTCATTACTATTATTTTGTTATGGTGATCTGTGATAAGTGAGCTTTGATGTTACTACTGTAACTGTTTTGGAGCATCATGAACCGCACCTATATAAGAAGGCTAACTTAAGTGATAAATGTCATGTGTGTGTTTTGACTGCTCCACTGACAGACTGTTCTCCCATCTCTCTCCCTCTCTTCTTGCCTTCCTACTCCCTGAGACACAACAATATTGAAATTAGGCCAGTTGATAACCCTACAGTGGCCTCTAAGTGTTCAAGTAAAAGGAAGAGTTGCATGTCCCTCACTTTAAATCAAAAGTTAGAAATAATTGGCTTCCCTGGTGGCACAGTGGTTAAGAATCTGCCTGCCAATGCAGGGGACACGGGTTCGAGCCCTGGTCCGGGAAGATCCCACATGCCGCGGGGCTACTAAGCCTGTGCACCACAACTACTGAGCCTGTGCTCTAGAGCCCACGAGCCACAACTACTGAAGCCCGCACACCTAGAGCCCATGCTCCACAACAAGAGAAGCCACCACAATGAGAAACCCTCACTCGCCGCAACTAGAGAAAGCCCACGCTCAGCAATGAAGACCTAATGCAGCCAAAAATAAACAAACAAAAAAATTTAATTTAATTTAAAAAAAGACGTGATTAAGCTTACTGAGGAAGGCATTTTGAAAGTCAAGATAGGCTGAGAGCTAGGCCTCCTGAGCCAAACAGTTAGCTAAGTTGTGACTGCAAAGGAAAAGTTCTTAAAGGAAAGTAAAAGTGCTACTCCACTGAACACACAAATAATAAGAAAGTGAAACAACTTTACTGCTGATACAGAGAAAGTTTTGGTGGCCTGGATAAATCAGCCACCACATAACCTAAGCCAAACCCTAATGCAAAACAAGGCCCTAACTCTTTTCAATTTTATGAAGACTGAGAGAGGTAAGGAAGCTGCAGAAGAAATGTTTAAAGCTAGCAGAGGTTGGTTCATGAGGTTTAAGGCAAGAAATCGTGTCCAGAACATAAAGGTACAAGGTGAAGCAGCAAGTGCAGATGTAGAACGTACAGCAAGTTATCTGGAAGACCTAGCTAAGATAAAATTAATGAAGCTGGCTACACTAAACAATAAATTTTCAATGTAGACAAACAACCTTCTATTGAAAGAAGATGCCATCTAGGAATTACATAGCTAGAGAGGAAAAGTCAATGACTGCTTTCAAATCTTCAACAGATAGGATGACTTTCTTGTTAGGGGCTAATAAAGCTGCCGACTTGAAGTAGAAGCCAATGCTCACTAATCCTAGGGACCTTAAGATTCTGCTAAATCTACTCTATCTGTGCCCTATAAATGGAACGACAAAGCCTGGATGACAGCACATTTGTTTACAACATGATTTAATGAATAATTTAAGCCCACCCTTGAGACCTACAGCTCAGAAACAAAGATTTCTTTCAAAATATTACTACTCATTGACAGTGCACCTGGTCACCCAAGAACTCTGATGGAGATGTACAAAGAGATTAATGTTGTTTTTATGCCTGCTAGCACAAACACAACATCTGCAGCCCATGGATAAAGGAGTAATTCTGACATTCGAGTCTTATGGTTTAAGAAATACAATTCTTAAGGCTATAGCTGCCACAGACAGTGATTCCTCCGATGGATCTGGGCAAATTCAATTGAAAACCTTCTAGGAATTCCCTGGTGGTCCAGTGCTTAGGACTCAGTGCTTTCACAGCTGGGGCCCGAGTTCAATCCCTGGCCAGGGAACTAAGATCCTGCAAGCCATGTGGCATGGCCAAAAAAAAAAAAAAAGGATAAGAAAAGAAAACCTGGAAAGGATTCTCCATTCTAGGTGCCATTAAGAACATTCAAGATTCACAGGAAAAGGTCAAAATAGCAACATTAACAGGAGTTTGGAAGAAGTTTCCAACCCTCATGGATAACTCTGAGGGGTTGAAGACTTCAGTGGAGGTAGTAACTGCAGATGTGGGGGAAACAGCAAAAGAACTAGAACTAGAAGTGGAGCCTGAAGATAGGACTGAATTTTGTTGCAATCTCATGAGAAAACTTTAACACTTAAGGAGTTGCTTCTTATGAATGATCAAAGAAAGTTGTTTCTTGAGATGAAATAAGTCTACTCCTGGTATAAATGCTATGAAGATTACTGAAATGACAACAAGGGATTTAGAATATTATGTAAACTTAGTTGATAAGGCAGCAACAGGATTCTAGAGGACTGACTACAATTTTGAAAGAAGTTTTACTCTGGGTAAAGTGCTATCAAACAGCACTACATGCTACAGAGAAATCATGTGTGAAAGGAAGAGTCCATCAATGTGGCGAACTTCACTGGTGTCTTATTTTAAGAAATTACCACAGGCACCCCAACCTTCAGTAACCACCACCCATCAACACTGAGGCAAAACATTCCACCAGCAAATAGATTACAACTTGCTGTAGGCTCATACGACATTTAGCATTTTTTAGCAATAAAATATGTTTAAATTAAGGTACGTACAATGTTTTGAAAGACATAATGCTACTGTACACTTAATAGATGACAGTATAGTGTAAACATAACTTTTATGTGCACTGGGAAACCAAAGCATTTGTGACGCACTTTGAGATATTTGCTTTTTTGGAGTGGTCTAGAACTGAACCCACAATGTCTCTAAGGTATGCCTGTAGACAGCTTTGGGTAGAATGGACATTTTAACAATATTAATGCTTCCAGTCCATGAACATAGAATATTCTTTCCATTTATTTATATATTTTTCAATTTCTTACATCAGCGTCTTGTACTTTTCAGTGTATAGGTCTTTCGACTCCTTGATTCCATTTATTCCTAGGTATTATATTCTTTTTGATGCAATTGTAAATGGGATTGTTTTATTTCTCTGATAGCTTGTTATTAGTGCATAGATATGCCACAGATTTCTGTACATTGATTTTTGTATATAGCAACTTAACTAAATTCATTTATTAGTTATACCATTTTTTTGGCAGAGTCTTTAGAGTTATCTCTATATAGTATCATGTCATCTGCAAATAGTGACAGCTTTATTTCTTCCTTTCTGATCTAGATACCTTTTTTTCTCCTCACCTAACTGCTATGGCTAGGATTTCCAATATTATGTTGAATAAAAGTGGTGAGAATATAGACATCTTTGTCTTACTCCTGATCTTAAGGGAAAAGATTTCAGCTTTTCACCACTGATGTTAGCTTGGGTTTGTCATATATGGCCTTTATTACGTTGAGGTAAATTCTGCCTATACCAACTTTGCTGTAAGTTTTTAGCATAGATGGATGTTGAATTTTGTCAAATATTTTTTTCTGCATCTATTGAGATAATTGTATGATTTTTATCCTTCATTTTGTTAATATGATATATCATGTTGATTGCTTTGTGGGTGATAAAACATTTTTGTATCCCTGAATCCTACTTGATCATGGTGCACAGTCCTTTTAATGTATTGTTGGATTTGGTTTACCAATATTCTGTTGAGGATTTTTACATGTATGTTCATCAAGAATTGGCCTGTAATTTTCTTTTTTGTGTGGTTCCTTGCCTAGTTTTGGTAGTATAAAATGTTTGGAATGTTTCCCTCCTCTTCAACCTTTTGGAATAGTTTGAGAAGAACAGGTATTAAATCTGTTTTGTAAAATTCACCAGAAAAGCTGTCTGGTCCTCTATTTTTGTTTGTTGGGAGGCTTTTGATTACTGTTTCAATGTCCTTACTAGTAATCAGTCTATACAGATTTTCTATTTCTTCATGATTCAGTCTGTAAAGATTGTATCTTTCTAGGAATTTATCTTCTATGTTGTCCAATTTGTTGGTGTATAGTTGTTCACAGTAGTCTCTTATGATCTTTTGCATTTCTGTGGTATCAGCTGTAACTTTTCTTTCATTTCTGATTTTGAGTCTTTTCTCCTTGGTTATTCTAGCTAAAGGTTTGTTGGTTTTGTTTATCTTTTCAAAGAACTGGCTCTTTGTTTCACTTATCTTTTCTGTTTTTTTTTTTTAAGTCTCTATTTCATTTATTCCTGCTCTGATCTTCATTATTCCTTCCTTCTACTAATTGGGGCTTCATTTGTTCTTCTCTTTCTAGCTCCTTTAGGTGTAAAGTTAGATTGCTTATTTGGGATTTCTCTTGCTTTTTGAAGTAGGCCTATATTGCTATGATCTTCCCTCTTAGAACTCCTTTTGCTGCATCACATAGATTTTGATATAACATATTTCTGTTTTCATTTGTATCTAAGTATTGTTTGATTTCTTTGATGACCCACTGGTTGCTCAGTAGCATGCTATTTAATATCCACCTTTTTGTGTTTTTTCCTGGCCTCTTCCTTGTGACTGATATCTAGTTTCATACCACTGTGGCCAAAGAAGATGTTTAATGTGATTTCAATCTTCTTCAATTTACTGAGACTTGTTTTATGACCTAATAGTGATCTATCCTGGAGAATGTTTCTATATGTACTTAAGAAAAATGTGCATTCTGCTGATTTTGAACAGAATGTTCTATATTTATTAAGTCAATCTGGACTAATGTGTCATTTAAGTCCAATGTTTCTGTATTGATTTTCTGTCTGGATGATTTATTTGTTGATGTAAATGGGGTGTTAAAGTCCCCTAGTATTATTGTATTACTTTCAATTTTTCTCTGTAAGTCTATTATTATTTGCTTAATATATATTGGTTCTCTGCTGTTGGGTGCAAATACATTTATAAATGTTAATATTTTCTTGCTGGATAGACCCCTTTATCATTATGTAATGCCCTTCTTTATCTTTTATTACTGTCTCTGTTTTAAAGTCTATTTTGTCTGATATGAGTATAGATAATCCAGCTTTCTTTTCACATCCATTTGCATGGAATATCTTTTTCCATCTCTTCACTTTAAGTCTGTGTGTTTCAAGAATTACAAGAGAAGTAATTCTCTTGTAGGTAACCAATAGATGGGTCTTCTTTTTTTATCCATTCAGCCACTTTTGATTGGCAAATTTAGTCCATTTGCATTTAAAGTAATAATTGATAAGTACGTAATTATTCCATTTTGTTAAATGTTTTCTGGCTATTTTTGAAGTTCTCTGTTCCTTTTTTCTTCTCTTTCTCTCTTCCCTTGTGCTTTAGCAGTTTTCTCTAACATGATATTTAGACTCCTTTCTCATTTTCTTTAGTGTAGTTACTATAATTTTTTCCTTGTAGTTACAGTGAGGTTCACATATAACATCCTATTTAAATAGTGGCCTGTTTTAAGTTGGTAACAACTAAAATTTGAACACATTCCAAAGTTTTATCCTTTTATCCCCCCAACATTTTATACTTTCATCGACACACTTTACATCTTTTTATTTTATGCATCTCTTAACTAATTATTGTAATTTTAGTTAGTTTTACTTCATTTGTCTTTAACCTGCATGCTTGCCTTATAAAAGTGATTGATCCACTACCTTTATTATATAGTTACCTTTTCTAGTGAGAGTTTTACTTTTGTATATTTTCTTATTATTAATTAGTACCATTTCTTTTCCTTTAAAATTAAAGAAGTCCTTTCAACATTTCCTGTAGGGCAGGTAACAGATTCCTTTAGTTTTTGCTTATCTGGGAAACTCTTCATCTCTCCTTCAATTATGAATGATAACCTCATTAGGTAGAGAATCCTTGGTTGGAAGTTTTTTTCTTTCAGCACATTGAACATGACATGCCACTCCCTTCTGGCCTGTCAAGTTTCTGCTGAAAATTTCTGCTCATAGCCTTTATGGGGTTTCCCTTGTACAAAATTAGTTGTTTTTTTCTTGCTGCTTTCTGGATTCTCTCTTTACCCTTAACCTCTCCCATTTTAATTATAACGTGTCTTGGTGTGCATCTCTTTGGGTTCATCTTCTTCGGAATTCTCTGGGCTTCCTGGACCTGTCTGTTTCCTTTCCCCAAATAGGGAAGTTTTCAGCCACTATTTCTTCAAATAATTTTTCTAGCCCTTGCTCTCTCTCTCCTCCTTCTGGGACCCCTATAGTCCAAATGTTATTCTGCTTGATGTTATACTAAAGGTCTCTTAAGTTATCTTCACTTTTTTAAATTTGTTTTTCATTTTGTTGCTCTGTGTGGGTGAGTTCCATTGTTCTGTGTTCTAGCCCACTGATTCATTCTTCTACCTCATGCAGTCTGCTGTTGAACCCCTCTAGCATATTCTTTAGTTCAGTTATAACTTCTGTTCATTACTTTCTTATATTTCCTATATCTTTGCTGAAGTTTTCACAGTGTTCATCATTCTTCTCCAGAGCTCAGTGAGCATTTTTATAATCATTACTGTGAGTTCTTTATACACTACATTGCTTATCTCCATTTTCCTTAGCTCTTCTTCTGAGGTTTTGTCATATTTTTCTGATTGGAATATGTTTCTGTCTCATTTTGCCTAAGTCCCTGTGTTTATTTCTATGTATTAAGTAAATCAGTTATTTCTCCCAGTCCTTTCCAAAGTCATTTCTATTTCTCCCTCTCCTTTCTAAAAGGTTAGAGGGAAAATTTCAAAATAGTGCTCACCTGCACCAGAACTCTGAAGGTAGTCTGAAATTGCAAAAATGCTTTGACCAGTGTCTCAGTTCCCAGGGAGTGTCTCAGTTGGTTCCTGCCTCTCTGGAAGATGCTTCAAGATTAGTAAGTGGGTCCCCTTCACCTATGGTCCATGTGCTTCTCAGTATGGTGTTTTTGTGCTGGTTTTCAGGTCAAGTGAGTTTGCATGCACACCCTGTAGGAGTGGGTTTTCTGTTCCCTACAGTTCTATAATTTTCCTAGACATATTCCCCATTGGTTTTCAAAGCCAGGTATTTTGGTCGCTTGTCTCTCCTGTGCAGGATCTAGAGGTTGGGATGCCTGACGTGGAACCTGAATCCCTCACAGCTCAGAGAAAACATCCGTACCTTTTTATTCCTCCCAATTGTGGATTAGTGTGGCTGGGATATGGATTTTGCCCTTGGCAAGACTGTCTCTCTCTCTCCTACCTATCTCAATGCTGTCCTTTTACCTTTTGTTGTAGAGGCTCTATTCATCCATTTTCCATATGTAGTTAAATTTATTGTGTCTGGGAAGAGGTGAGTTCAGGATCTTCCTATGCTGCCATCTTGAACCCTCCCCCAAGAACATTATCTTTTACTTCCTCTGTGCCCTTTACTATTTCACTTCCACTCCCTTCCTTCTCAGAGCTATACTAAATTTTGTGTTTATAATCTAATTTTCTTTATAGTATTACCACATATATTTGTCTCCTGAAACTATATATTTCTTAATTTAGCCTGTTTTTGAGCTTCCTCTGCATGCAATCATACTGTATGTACTCTTCTGCACTTACTTTTTAAACTTTTTGCCCTATATCATATTCCTGACATTCATCTATGTTGCTGCATGCAGCTGTAATTCATTCACTTTCACTATTGCATACATTTATCCATTCTCTGGCTGATTGATATTTGGATGGTTTCTTGTTTCCTGCATTACAAACAGTACTATTATGAACATTTTTTTACATCTCCTGGTGCAAAAGTTATCAAGGCTTTCACATATCTAGGAGTAGAATTACTGGTCGGTAGGCAACATACATCTTCAACTATACTAGATGATGCCAAATTGTTTCCTAAGAGGCAGGACCAATTCATACATTTGCCAGGAGTGAAATAAGTTCATTTTCTTGGTTTTTTTTTTTTTCTATTTTCTGACACAATTTCTTTTACTCTTTTGAGTTAAAAAATTTTTTTTCTGCTACATATTTTTAATTTCTGCAAGATTAATACAGTTTTCAAATGTTTCCTGAAACATCTATATTTCCTTTCTTGCTGTTCATATTTTGAAGTGAGGCACTAGAGAGCTCAATATACATGAACAATGCTTGCCAACTGCTGGGTTTCACTGACCACTCAGGGACTAGGGTATTTCACCAGAGGACCAACTCAGAAATCAATGTAGATAGGGCTTCTCTCTGGGGCCACGCAGTCTCTCTGGAGAGGAGGCCCTCAGCTTCTTCTTTCATGGAAAGTGTACAGCTGCCTGTGACATTCTCAGATTAAGATTAATCTGATTATAAAAGGATTAAGAGGCCCTCACCCATTAGTATGTAGGCTTTCACTTCATCCCTGTTTTCAGTTCAGCACCTCTCCCGTCTTCTTCCACTACAGCTAGTTCTGAACCTCCCTAAATTAAGTATTTCCACAGTATGAAAAGTATCTCACTGCTTCGTAAACAGATTTTCAACTCCCTTACTTATCACCCCATGCCACAACTCTATCCTTCTGCAGTACCTGACTCCTCAAATATCTGTACCTCTCTAAAGTTTTGAGACCCAAATTGGTTGTCACTGGAATTCTCCGTAAACATTTGATATGCAGATTTTTAACCTTTGGTAACTCCTCCATCCCTTCCAAAAACTATTCAACAGAAATTGTCTCCTCTCCTAGTCTCTCAGTCCTTGTGGGTTTATACCCTTTTTTTTAAACATCTTTATTGGAGTATAATTGTTTTACAATGTTGTGTTAGTTTCTGCTGTATAACAAAGTGAATCAGCTTTATGTATACATATATCCCCATGCCCCCTCCCTCTTGCGTCTCCCTCCCACCATCCCTACCACACCCCTCTAGGTGGTCACAAAGCACCAAACTGCTCTCCCTGTGCTATGCAGCTGTTTCCAACTAGTGATCTATTTACATTTGCTAGTGTATATATGTAGATGCTACTCTCTCCCTTCGTCCCAGCTTACGTTTCTCCCTCCCCATGTCAAGTCCATTCTCTAGGTCTGTGCCTTTATTCTTATCCTGCATCTAGGTTCATCAGAATCTTTTTCTTTTTTAGATTCCATCTACATTTGTTAGCATACGGTATTTGTTTTTCTCTTTCTGACTTACTTCACTCTGTATGACAGACTCTAGGTCCATCCACCTCACTACAAATAGCTCAATTTTGTTTCTTTTTATGGATGAGTAATATTCCATTGTATATATGTACCACATCTTCTTTATTCATTCATCTGTCGACAGACACTTAGGTTGCTTCCATGCCCTGGCTATTGTAAACGGTGTTGCAATGAACACTGTGGTACATGATTTTTTTAAATTATGTTTTTCTCAGGGTAAATGCCCAGCAGTGGGATTGCTGGGTCGTATGGTCATTCTATTTTTAGTCTTTTAAGGAACTTCCATACTATTTTCCATTGTGGCTGTATCAATTTACATTCCCACCACCAGTGCAAGAGGGTTTCCTTTTCTCCGCACCCTCTCCAGCATTTACTGTTTGTAGCTTTTTTGGTGATGGCCATACTGACCGATATGAGGTGATACCTCATTGTAGTGTTGATTTGCATTTCTCTAATGATTAGTGAGGTTGAGCATTCTTTCATGTGTTTGTTGGCAATCTGTATATCTTCTTTGGAGAAATGGCTATTTAGGTCTTCTGCCCATTTTTGGATTGGGTTGTTTGTTTTTTTGATATTGAGCTGCATGAGCTGCTTGCATATTTTAGAGATTAATCCTTTGTCAGCTGCTTCGTTTTCAAATATTTTCTCCCATTCTGGGGGTTGTTTTTTCGTCTTGTTTATGGTTTCCTTTGCTGTGCAAAAGCTTTTGAGTTTCACTAGGTAGCATTTGTTTATTTCTGCTTTTATTTCCATTTCTCTAGGAGGTGGGTCAAAAAGGATCTTGCTGTGATTGATGTCATAGAGTGTTCTGCCTATGTTTTCCTCTAAGAGTTTTATAGTGTCTGGCCTTACATTTAGGTCTTTAACCCATTTTGAGTTTATTTTTGTGCATGATGTTAGGAAGTGTTCTAATTTCACTCTTTTAGATGTAGCTGTCCAGTTTTCCCAGCAGCACTTATTGAAGAGGCTGTCTTTTCTGCATTGTATATTCTTGCCTTATTATCAAAGATAAGGTGACCATATGTGTATGGGTTTATCTCTAGGCTTTCTATCCTGTTCTGTGATCTATTCTTTCTTATTTTGTGTCAGTGCCATACTGTCTTGATTACTGTAGCTTTGTAGTATAGTCTGAAGTCAGGAAGCCTGAAGTCAGGGAGCCTGATTGCTCCATTTTTCTTTCTCAAGATTGCTTTGGCTATTCAGGGTCTTTTGTGTTTCCATACAAATTGTAAAATTTCTTCTAGTTCTGTGAAAAATGCCATTGGTAGTTTGATAGGGATTGCATTGAATCTGTAGATTGCTTTGGGTAGTAGAGTCATTTTCACAATGTTGATTCTTCCAATCCAAGAACATGGTATATCTCTCCATCTGTTTGTATCATCTTTAATTTCTTTCACCAGTGTCTTCTAGTTCTCTCCACACAGATCTTTTGTCTCCTTAGGTAGGTTTACTCCTAGGTATTTTATTCTTTTTGCTGCAATGGTAAATGGGTGTGTTTCTTTTATTTCTCTTTCAGATTTTTCATCATTAGTGTATAGGAATGCAAGACATTTCTGTGCATTAATTTTGTATCCTACTATTTTCCCAAATTCATTGATTAGCTCTAGCAGTTTTCTGGTAGCATCTTTAGGATTTTCTATGTATACTATTACATCATCTGCAAACAGTGACAGTTTTATTTCTTTCCCGATTTCAATTCTTTTTATTTCTTTTTCTTCTCTGACTGCTGTGGCTAAAACTTCCAAAACTACGTTGAATAGTAGTGGTGGCAGTGGGCAACCTTGTCTTCTTCCTGATCTTAAAGGAAATGGCTTCAAGTTTTTCAGCATTGCGAACGATGTTGGCTGTGGGTGTGTCATATATGGCCTTTATTATGTTGAGGTGAGTTCCCTCTATGCCTACTTTCTGGAGAGTTTTTATCATAAATGGGTGTTGAATTCTGTCAAAAACTTTTTCTGCATCTATTGAGATTATCATGTGGTTTTTATCCTTCAATTTGTTAATATGGTGTATCACGTTGATTGATTTACGTATATTGAAGAATCCTTGCATTCCTGGAATAAACCCCACTTGATCATGGTGTATGCTCCTTTTAGTATGCTGTTGGATTCTGTTTGCTAGTATTTTGTTGAGGATGTTTGCATCTATGTTCATCGGTGATACTGGCCTGTAGTTTTCTTTTTTTGTGACATCTTTGTCTGGTTTTGGTACCAGTGTGATGGTGGCCCGTAGAATGAGTTTGGGAGTGTTCCTCCCTCTGCTATATTTTGGAAGAGTTTGAGAAGGATAGGTGTTAGCTCTTCTCTAAATGTTTGTTAGAATACGCCTGTGAAGCCATCTGTCCTGGGCTTTTCTTTGTTGGAAGATTTTTAATCACAGTTTCAATTTCAGTGCTTGTGATTGGTCTGTTTATATTTTCTGTTTCTTCTTGGTTCAGTCTTGGAAGGTTGTGCTTTTCTAAGAATTTGTCCATTTCTTCCAGGTTGTCCATTTTATTGGCATATAGTTGTAGTAATCTCTTGCAGTAATCTCTCATGATCCTTTGTATTTCTGCAGTGTCAGCTGTTACTTCTCCTTTTTCATTTCTAATTCTGTTGATTTGAGTTCTCTCCCTTTTTTTCTTGATGAGTCTGGCTAAGTTTATCAATTTTGTTTAGCTTCTCAAAGAAACAGCTTTTAGTTTTATTGATCTTTGCTATCATTTCCTTCATTTCTTTTTATTTCTGACCCGATCTTTATGATTTCTTTCCTTCTGCTATCTTTGGGTCTTTTTTTCTTCTTTCTGTAATTGCTTTAGGTTTAAGGTTAGGTTGTTTATTTGAGATTTTTCTTGTTTCTTGCGGTAGGATTGTATTGCTATAAACTTCCCTCTTAGAACTGCTTTTGCTGAGTCCCATAGGTTTTGGGTCGTTGTGTTTTCACTGTCATTTGTTTCTAGGTATTTTATGATTTCCTCTTTGATTCCTTCAGTGATCTCTTGGTTATTTAGTAGCGTATTGTTCATCCTCCACGTGTTTGTATTTCTTACAGTTTCTTTCCTATAATCGATATCTAGTCTCATAGCATTCTGGTCGGAAAAGATACTTGATACAATTTCACTTTTCTTAAATTTACTAAGGCTTGATTTGTGAGCCAAGATACGATCTATCCTGGAGAATGTTCCATGAGCACTTGAGAATAAACTGTATTCTGTTGTTTTGGGGGGTAATGTCCTATAAATATCAATTAACTCTATCTTGTCTAAAGTATCATTTAAAGCTTGTGTTTCCTTATTTATTTTCATTCTGGATGATCTGTCCACTGGTGAAAGTGGGGTGTTAAAGTCCCCTACTATTATTGTGTTACTGTTGTTTTCCCCTTTTATGGCTGTTAGCATTTGCCTTATGTACTGAGGTGCTCCTATATTGGGTGCATAAATATTTACAACTGTTATATCTTTTTCGTGGATTGATCCCTTGATCATTATGTAGTGTCCTTGTTTGTCTCTTGCAATAGTCTTTATTTTAAAGTCTATTTTGTCTTATATGAGAATTGCTCCTCCAGCTTTCTTTGGATTTCCATTTGCATGGAATATCTTTTTCCATCCCTTCACTTTCAGTCTGTATGTGGCCCTAGATCTGAAGTGGGTCTCTTGTAGACAGCATATATACAGGTCTTGTTTTTATACCCATTCAGCCAGTCTGTGTCTTTTGGTTGGAGCATTTAATCCATTTACATTTAAGGTAGTTATCGATATGTATGTTCCTATTACCATTTTCTTAATTGTTTTGGGTTTGTTTTTGTAGGTCTTTTCCTCCTCCTGTGTTTCCTGCATAGAGAAGTTGCTTTAGCATTTGTTATAAAGCTGGTTTAGTGGTGCTGAATTCTCTTAACTTTTGCTTCTCTGTAAAGCTTTTGATTTCTCTGTCAAATCTGAATGAGATCCTTGATGGGTAATGGTGGTTGTAGATTCTTCCGTTTCATCACTTTAAATATGTTCTGCCACTGCCTTCTGGCTTGCAGAGTTTCTGCTGAAAGACCACCTGTTAACCTTATGAGGATTCCCTTGTATGTTATTTGTTGTTTTTCCCCTGATGCTTTCAATATTTTTTCTTTGTATTTAATTTTTGATAGTTTGATTTATATGTCTTGATGTGTTTCTCCTTGGATTTATCCTGTATGGGACTCTCTGAGCTTCCTGGACTTGATTGACTATTTCCTTTCACATGTTGGGGAAGTGTTCAACTATAATCTCCTCAAATATTTTCTTAGACCCTCTCTTTTTGTCTTCTTCTGGGACCCCTATAATTCGAATGTTGGTGGGTTTAATGTTGTCTCTGAGGTCTGTTGTCCCAGAGGTCTGTGAGAGTGTCCTCAATTCTTCTCATTCTTTTTTCTTTACTCTACTCTGTGGCAGTTATTTCCACTATTTTATCTTCCAGGTCACTTACCGGTTCTTCTGCCTCAGTTATCCTCCTATTGATTCCTTCAAGAGAATTTTTTATCTCATTTTTTGTGTTGTTCATCATTGTTTGTTTGCTCTTTAGTTCTTCTAGGTCCCTGTTAAACGTTTCTTACATTTTCTCCATTTTATTTCCAATATTTTGGATCATCTTTTCTTTCATTACAGTGAATTGTTTTTCAGGTAGACTGCCTATTTCCCCTTCATCTCTTTGGTCTGGTGTGTTTCTACCTTTCTCCTTCATCTGCTGCATATTTCTTTGTCTTCTTGGTTTGTTTAACTTACTTTGTTTAGGGTCTCCTTTTCTCAGGCTGCAAGTTCACAGTTCCTGTCATTTTTGGTGCGTGCCCCCAGTGGGTGAGGCTGGTTCAGTGGGTTGTGTAGGCTTCCTGGTGGAGGGGACTGGTGTCTGTGTTCTGGTGGATGAGGCTGGATCATGTCTTTCTGGTGGGCAGGGCCACATCCAGTGGTGTGTTTTGGGGTGTCTGTGAACTTACTATGATTTTAGGCTGCCTCTCTGCTAATGAGTGGGGTTGTGTTCCTGTCTTGCTAGTTGTTTGGCATGGGGCGTCCAGCACTGGAGCTTGCTGGCTCTGGGTCTTAGTGTTGCAACGGAGATCTATGGGAGAGCTCTTGCCGATTGATATTACATGGGGCCAGAAGGTCTCTGGTGGTCCAGTGTCCTGAACTCAGCTCTCCTACCTCTGAGGCTCAGGCCTGACACCAGGCCAGAGCACCAAGACCCTGTCAGCCACACAGCTGCTAGTTTTGGAGCATCTCCTACAGAGGCGGGGGGCAGTTGTGGCTCACTGCGGGGACAAGGACACTGGCAACAGAAGTTCTGGGAAGTACTCCTTGGCATGAGCCCTCCTGAAGTCTGCCATTATCCCCACCAAAGAGCCTGCAGGCTCCAGTGCTCTATACCTTTTTAATAGTAACTCGTCTACTCTCATTTTGAAGAATCAGGGAAGGAAGCAAATGGATGTTAAGTCCACTTTGTTTAAGTGGAAATTCTATCCTTATCCATTTTAAGCAAGCTAAACTTAATGAAATTATAATGACATCATCTGTAATTATATATTTGATATAAAGAAATAATTCTTTGCAAGATAAACCATTTTCTTAGTAACGATGCTAAAGACATGTAAATAAATCTGTCCTCCTAAATACAAGAGTTGCTTTAGATACTCAGAAAGGAAAAGAATTTTTTAAAAGATGTTTCCTAATGATATATACTTTATCCTGAAATACTAATAAACATTGTTAAAACCATTTATATTACTCTCTTCCCCCAAAAATGTGAGATTCAAAAAACATGAATAGGGCTTCTCTGGTGGCGCAGTGGTTGAGAATCTGCCTGCCAATGCAGGGGACATGGGTTTGAGCCCTGGTCTGGGAAGATCCCACATGCCGCAGAGCAACTGGGCCCATGAGCCACAACTACTGAGCCTGCGCGTCTGGAGTCTGTGCTCCGCAACAAGAGAGGCTGCGATAGTGAGAGGCCAGCGCACCACGATGAAGAGTGGCCCCCACTAGCCACAACTAGAGAAAGCCCTTGCACAGAAACGAAGACCCAACACAGCTAAAAAATAAATAAATAAATAAATTTATTTTAAAAAAATGAATATAATTGTACCTCTTAGTTGTATGTTTGAAATATTACTTTATGTCTGAAATATTACTTTAATATCAAATAGAAATGCATTTACCATTAGCAAGCCTGCAAATATTTATGAATATAAATCAGTTATTATGAACAATCCCAGGAAAAAATGGAACATCTGTGTATCTTAAGAGGAAACAGATATTAGGCCAGTAAAATTAATGTTCAAAGCAGAAAATGTAACTCAAGTTGAAAAAAAATAAGCAGAGTTAACTAAACAAAATTACTATACACTAGCCAATTTTTCATTAAGTATAAAGAAAATAATGCAATTCCAGCTGGAGAATCTAAGCTCTAACCTTTGCTAGTACTTATTTATATTGTTGTAACTTATATTTAAAAAATATTGAAATTAATCCAGAGCTTATTTACCCCCAATGTGTAAGGTATTCTTCAAAGACCACAGGTGCAGTTCAGTCAAGCAGAAAGACATCTGATGGCAGAAGGAATCTCTGTCCTGTTTAAAAAAATAATTAAGAAGAGGTGCCAATTAATTATCTTCTATTGCCAATAAAACCAAGATCCCTTAGAAATAATAAAAAGAATCACTTGCCGCTACTGATATTTGAGATACGGTTCATTAGAATAAACACACTTTAATGTACCCTCAGTTAAGCACCCAGAAATGAACTCTAGAAAAAGGAGAAAAAACACTTGTTTTCCTAGATTTAATATGTCATCACATTGAGAAATGTAGTAAGAAGAATATATATATTTGCGTTTCCAATAACATACGTTTGATTTTTAAGGCTCTGAGTGTATTTAGAATTATTTAGCATTTAAGCATTTTTTAAAAATATTTTTAAGGAAAAGAAACATCTGTTATGCAGTTAGTAAGTACAAACACATTTTGTGGTCTATCTTTAATATACAAAGCAAATATTTACAATCTCCCACATACTAACAGGCTAATTAAAGTGGAATTTTCAAGGTAAATGATATATAGTTATTATTATAGGAAACATATTTACTTAGAAGTAAACTGTGTGAAACCACATTAGCATTCAGATTAGTTTGTTAATCTGCATGTCGTGATAGATCCAGATAGTCTACTCTACCTGCGTTAAAAAAAAGAGATAGCAATAATGTACATCTTATATTTTCTCCCAGTTTTAACAGCAGGGGCTAGTGATGGATATTATTAACACTTTCTTTTATTATTTCCAACAAACTTCTGAATAACAAAAAACGCTTGAAAAATATTTTAAGACATCTTTCATATGGAGGAAAAAGCCCTCAGCTTCTTTAACATTTGGAGTGACTAAAAATATTTTCCCATACTATTCATATGGGTGATAATCCAAAATAATTTTAGACATAATATAAACTTTGTTGGTCCTTTCTTCACCTTTACATTTGACCTCAATGCACTTACAATCATCAAGAATCAGATGCATGTTCAACAAATGAGACACAGTGTACTAATTATTGAAATGGCAGAGTGAACAATTACACAGCATAAAAGAAGGGCTCGACCCTGCTTGGAATAGCAGGGTTCTGAGAAGCTACAGACAAGTTGTAAAATGTCAGTAGGACCTCAAAGAAGCATAGAACTTCATCAGTTAAATGATGATGATAAAAATGATGATGATAACAACAGATAATACTTACTACACACCTACATTGTGACATGCATTCGTCTAAAATTTTATATGTATTAACTCAATCCTTATAGCTACTCTTTGAAGTAGTATCATTACCCCTATAATGAGGAAACTAAGGTATAGAAAAGACATATAACCAGCAGGTAGTGGAAGCAGGCTTTGAATCTGAACAAATCTGAAATCTCTGGTTTCAGAGTCTGTGTTGGCAACCACAGCACACTTACTGATTTGGGGTATACAGAGGTGTAGGGAGGGTGTACACAGCAGTTTGAGTAAAAGGACAGTGGTAGATCAAGATGCCTGGTGGAAAATTATAGAAAAATGATGTTGAAAAGGGTAGCAAAAAACAGGCTATAATAGTAAATTTTGGACTGATCTGAATTCACTCTCTTCCTTGTACTAAAGTGCCTTAAAAGGTTAGAGATGAAACAAAAGACCCTTCGACCTCCAGATGTGCCCTCCTCTAATCAGAAGCTGGCTGTCACTGTATATAGAAATGGGGTAGAAGAGCCTGTGGGCTCATTACTATGAAGGATGCAATTCCTTACTAGTAGGCAGTAGAGAAAAAGGGATATTAAGCTAATTTGTATTTTTCAATTCAACTGAGTATTATCTTTCAGAGTTGTCACTTGTGAGTGACTCTAGTGAGGCTGCCATTACTCAAAATATTTCCAAAGCTGTGTTCTTTGGCATTGCTTTCAGTTAGTTTCATGAGACTTATTCAGAATTATTACTTTATAGTTATATTTTTTTAATTAAAATATTACTGTATTAGAATATGTAAACAGCGGCCTAGTCATTTGGATGGGTGAGCTCTGTAATGTTTGTTTAAAGAATCAGTTAATAAATTAAATAAATTTTGTATTTATTAAGTTTAATGTGTGGATTCTAGACTCTAACTGCCTGGCTTCTTATTCTAACTTCTCAGCTTATTCACTTTGCACAAATTACTTAACTTTCCTAAGTTCCCCCAGCCATAAAATGGGTATAATAAAGTACTTACCTCAAGACTGTTTTGAGGGTACCTTTATTCAATTTCCTATTATTGCTGCTGTTTTTGCTACTGCTATTACTCAAATGTCTAGCACTATGCAAATTTATACGGAAAAAACAAAAGAAGTATTAAATATCATCTCACATTGTATAGAGAGAAATGAATGAATGACTAAGTATTTACAATAGTGATTTTATGAAGGAAAAACATCTGTACGTGGAGAAATTTCTACACCAGAGGACGTACTGATTTAGGACATGCAAATGCATTAATACTTCACTAGGAATAGAGAAGAAAGGATGTGATAAAACAGGTGCCTATTTCTTCTGACACTGAGCATTAAAAGTCTCAACTTCTAGACAGTATTAGAAAATAAAAACTCACATTCTTCAATTTAGTGTTGATTCAGATACCAATAATTAGAACTTATGACAATTCAGACAAAGGCAAGGCTGAAGTAAACCTGTTAGTAGCTACATAATAAGGTTTCATCATGCAAATTAGAGATAAAATTTTATAGCCAAAGCCAGAAGGCCACATTTTTACTTACATATCAGAAGAAGATTGCACTTGAAATGCTATTTTTCAGTTTAAGTCAATTAATAATAAAGAATTTGTCAAAACATTCCCCTGATAACAGAAATGGAGAGTGGATCACAGCTTCTTTTTAATCCATGCTGGCTATTATTTATAAGAGACAGAGAAGCTTTTAAGTTGAAAACCAATAGGTCTACTGTGTATCTTTACTAAGTCTGAAAATCCCAAGCTACTCAGAAATTATGGAGTTTGGAGGAGAATAAGCAAACTGATGCCTGTGGAGAGTGTCAAATGTCAAGTACAAAGCCCTTGATCCTTTGCACTTGGACATAAGGGGAAATTCTGAGAATAGTACAGTGTAGAGTCTATGATCTGGACTTGAAAACAGGACTCATTTGTAGTTTCATTGGCGGTGGCGGGGACTGAGAAAAATGCATGTGCTAGTTCTAAAAATGTCCTAATGTATATAAACAATGCTGCTCTAGTTTCCCACTAAATAAAAAAATAACAGGAGGAAAAGAAGAGAAACATTCTGCTCTATAAAGCACTCCTGTAGCCCCTGGAATATTTGGTTTAATAGTCGTGAAGTAGCCACTGGGGTTGGTGCCCAGTAGAACGTAAGCAGGACTGGTAGCCCTTCACATTAACGTACCCAGAGTGGTGGTATCCAGATAAAGTGGGATCCACACCCAGCAAAAGTAGACACGGTGGCAGCAGTAACGAGTCGATGGAGCAGGTCTAGCAAGTGAGGCAAGTGAGAAGGAAATGGCCAGCATCCATTAGTAAATGATTCCACTTATTTATGAACACATGTGACAACTCCTGCAGGCTCCCCAAAATATGTGTGATTAAGGAGGAGGCTTTGCAGGGTCATGCATTAGCAGGCAGGCAAAAGATAGTCAAATATGGGTTATTCATCCTTCTTTTCCTCTAAACTTCAAATATCTGCTAATAAGATGATATAAAGTTAAAAAGAATTAATGGAGTAAATTTTTTAACATTTGTAAAAATCTATAATTACTAGATGGACATGGTGGGAGGGGACCAAATCAATAACCTTTTTAGTCCTCAAAATGTCTTGCCATCTTTTACACTGTGCAGGTTTTTGAAAGACGCAGACCTCTGAAGGCCTTGCATCTTACTCAAGAATGCCACCAGTTAAAAAGAATGCTGTAATTTCCTTGTTTGAAGGAAGCAGTCAAGACGGAGCTCGTATTATTCAAATATTGTATTAATGCATAGTTGTTTTGAAGGAGGAAAGAAAAGAATTTCAGTAGAATTCTGGATTCTGCATTTTGGGAGGGGGCGTAGGCAGGGATTAAAAAGGTAGTGAAATAGAGAGTGCCTACCAAAGTGGAGAAATATTGCCCCACTCAGTGCCCTTGTGCATTTCTCTGGGGATAAAACCCAATACACATGACTGAGAACTATACTAAAACTAGTTACATAGGGCAAAAATGAATAAAAGAATGAATGACTAAAAAATACAGCAAATTTTAATACTGAATAGGAAAAAGAATTAGCCAAATGAAAAGAACAGCGGAAGGGAAAACCTACACAAAAAATTGCCCTTAATTTAATTTTCATTTAAAATATCTTTTTAACTTTTTCAATTTTCTGTTTAGTTTTATAAGGCAGTTGATGACAGTCTCAGATGTGTCAGAAGGCCATTCTAAAACCAAATGTCCAGTCTCCATGACAGAATAAGGAGCATGATTTAAACTGAGCTTGATCTAAATCTTGATTATTCTCGTGTAGGGGGGAGAATCAATGATAGCCCAAATTTTGAGCACAGAGAAACGGGAGGATCTTAGCCTTTCTCACTTTCTAGTTACATCCTCAAAAGCTTTAAAGTCTTCCTTCCAAAACAGATTACATTATAATAAATATTTATTTGCCTTAAGATTAATGGTTACCATACAGGTAAATTTTAAGAAAGTATCACGGAAAATAGAAACCATTGCACTAAGATGCTGTGACTTTTTTATACTTTTGATAACATTATTTTGGAAAATAAGAACTTTTAGAGGTAAAGATTACATGCCACTAAATAAATCTTCAGAATATTTGTCTTCCCTGGTTTCTGAAGTCAGCTATTTTGACTGCTTTGGAAAGGAGAGGAAGCCTGAGGGCAAATAAAACCCTAATGTAAAACATGATAGGATAGAAAAATTAACTAAGAGAAGAAGACATTGCTGTAGTTTAATAAAGATGAATGATACCATGGTGCCAATGAGACATTTAAAATGAAACGTGTATTAGCAAAATACCTCAAAGAGCCTAAGGAAATATTTCTTGGGCATAAAGTTAGAACACATACTTGCTAATTATTATCAATAGACTTTCTGAGGATTATCTATCTATTTACCAATTTAAAATGTACAAAATTAAAGACACTAAATAGCACAAATTTAAAAGAAACCACTAGTTGTATTAGGTGTTCTAGTCATCATTAGGTAATTTCAAAATTACCTAAAATACAGTGTATTCCCCCACAATCCCTTGTCTAATGCTATCTACATAAAATTACATTAATTATCTGTTAAGATATGCATGAACATATTTAATCAATGTCACATTATCAGAAATAAAGATTTTTGAAATATTCAACACTAAACCAATCATGCAATGATAAAGTTTGTGTAAAAGGGCAGAGGAGTCTCAAAGAGACCTCAAGCTTAGACTGAACATACTCTAACAAAAGACTAGATTAGTAGGTACACTGGGTCATTTGTACCTCAGAGAGTCCTATGATATCTAGTTATTAATTAAATATCACAAATACTTTGAGCACTTTAGGTGTTTGACATTTTACTGAGTCACAGATACAGGATTTATAAATCAGGGTCTCTACTATCAAATAGCTAAAATCTAGTATAGCAGATAAAATAATCACAAAAACAATATGAAGTTTGTGATAAGTGCAAATTCAGCAACATAAACAAAGGGCTGTGGGTGTTCAGTAGATGTTATAGTTTGATAGTGAAGAAATTTTCTTATAAAGTAGAGGACATTGAAGAATTCTTAGATTTTGATAAAGGGAGAGAGAGGAAAAGGAGGAAACAGTATACAAAAACATAAATTAGACAGAAAGATGCAAGGCATATTTAAGAGGTAGTAAGCAATTGGTTTGGTGCACAAATAGAAGAGATAAATCAGGGCCATACTAAGTAAGTCTTTAAATGCCAAACTTAGGACTTTATATCTTGTTAGGTGGCAACTGAGAAATTATGAATAGTTTCTGATCTGGTAAGGTAGTTTAGAAACGGTAATCAACAGATCGGAATTGTTCTTGGAAGATTAACTTTGTGGATGGGAATATTGGAGGGATTTTTTTATACAAGTGATCTGTTAGAAAGGTAATAAAGTAACCGGCAACACCAATATTTAGCAACAAGGACTCTAATTGGGATGGTGGAAGTTGGAATGTGAAAAAATAATCAGATTCATTTGAGTAAAGTATCAAAGGCATATGGGAACTGATAAATTGTGGAAGTGAAGAAGAAGGAAGAATCCAGAGTGACCACCATGAGATAGGGATCTGGTTACTGTACAGACATGACCCTTGCCTTGAACATGGCTCTAGTGAGCCGACATGCCTCCATCATCATGTGCCAGTAAAAGAGTACCAGCGCATTCTGTTCACAACGACTGATTCAACTACTCAACCAACAACCTCAATTTTCCTAGCCACTGACCTGGCCACTCAGTCTCCTGCTATACTTTAGTCTTGCCTTTCAGTTTGTAATCTGGCTCTTCCTCTTCCTTAGACTGTGATTCAGCTTCTTCACCCTGGCAAAGGACTCAAATACCACTGTTCTGGCCACACCTGGTTCCCAGAAACCCCTTACCCAGACCTGTTCCCACCTGGTTTATCCTAGTTTCAAGGGCAGGACTTGGATTGAAACATACATAGAAACAGGTCAGTCTAGAAGAGGAGCAAGTTTTGTTGTCAATAAACTGAATTTCAGACACAGTGGGAGTTTAAGTTATAAGGGTTGATATGAGTAGAAATGTCTAGCTGATAGCTAGAAATATAGAAAGGGGATCTGGACTATATAAAAACTATTTTGGAATTTTCTAAATAGAAAGTAAAGCTAAAGCTACTGAAAAAGATCCCAGAAGAAAAATAAAGTCAAGGATAGATATTTCGGTAATTCTCCAAAAAGGAGACAATGGAAAAGACAGATTAAGCCAATATAGTGCCAGAAAAGGCACGGAGGAGAAAATGGTGTGTGTTTTTAAGTGGTTATATAGTGATCAAACTTGTTGTTTCTGAATTTTAATATAGAGATGACCTCATCATGGTTTAATGAGAAACAGAGTTTTATCAAGGACACAAAGATTAAGTCTTCTAAAGAAGGTGTGATTCTATTGCTCTAAATGCTGGGCTCTGAGCCCAAATGCCTTAATTCTAACCATGCTGTAAAAAACTTACTCCGAATCATTCAACCTCTCTGCCTCAATTTCCCTACCAACAAAAACAGGGATAATGATATTGACCTACATTTCTAAGACTGCTGTAAGGATTAATTAATTCTGTGTAATGTTCTGAAGATGAAAAGCACTGAACATTATTAGTGGGCATTACATAACTAATTGCCTATAACACTGAAAATGTTATTCTTAAATTTTACTCAAACAATAGTTATCAAATAAATGTCCTAGGGCTTCCCTGGTGGCGCAGTGGTTGAGAGTCCACCTGCCGATGCAGGGGACATGGGTTCGTGCCCCGGTCCAGAAAGATCCCACATGCCGCCAAGCGGCTAGGCCCGTGAGCCATGGCCGCTGAGCCTGCACATCCGGAGCCTGTGCTCCTCAACGGGAGAGGCCACAGCAGTGAGAGCCCCGTGTACCGCAAAAAAAAATAATAATAAAATAAAATAAAAGTCCCAGCTTCCTTAGTGACATTTATCTTCAAATGTTATTAAATTATTATTTTAAATATATCTAGATCTTTTCTATGCTATATCATGTTATCTCACAGTATATAAAGATCTAGATCACTTCAGAAGTCTAGAACACCTTTACAACCTAAATATTAAATGTAAATATTCAGAACATATTTATCTGATAATGAGCACCCACTGTAATTAGTCAATAAATGCTAAAAGGTAATAAATACTTCAACTTACAAAACTTTAGATTTAACAAATAACACTAAGCAATGAAATGGCAGGAGCGAAATGCAAAAGCACAAAGCAGTGTGTTAAAAATACCATCTATCATTTCCTTATTTTTAAAACAGCTATAGAACCTAAAAGCATACAAAAAATGAAGAGAGAAACTTTAAAATCTATTAGACAATCTGTCTGGTCTTTTGTGTCCTCTTGGGTTTTAAAATTATAATAGTAATACATGCTTATTGTTTAAAAAATGCAAACAATACTGAAGTATTTGATGTTAAAACAAATGTGTTCCCTTCCCAGAGGCCCTCCGCACTCTGAAGGGAGCCACTACACAACATGGCAGGTGGCCTTCCAGAACTTCTTGAGGTATTTACAGTATGTCCACACCCACATTGACTTGTTTTGTATTTTAGTAAAGACAGGATTTTACTCAACAATTTGCTTTTTTTTCACTGAATACCACAGCATGGATATCCTTGTTAGCATATAAAGATTTACCTCATTGTTTTTAATAGCGACCAGATGTTCCATTGTATACCAATCATAATTTACTTAACCATTCCCTTAATGAACACAATTGTTTCTTCTTTTCATCTTACAAATAATAATACTATTAAAATATACATGCACACCTTACATTTTAATAGGTACTGCCAAACAGGCTGCCAAGATGACAGTACCAATTTACATTTCCACCAATAACATGACTACCCTTTTCCCTATTCCCTCAATAACATGGAACATTAACAAAGTTTTAAATTTTTGCCAGTCTGGTAGGTGAAAAATGGATTCTTGTAGTTTTAAGTTTCATTTTTCCATTCATTAAAGGAATCAAACATCATTTCATGTATTTTTTTTAACAATCTTGTTTCTTCTATAAATTACCTGTTCCTAGCTTTTGCCCATCTTTCTATTAAGTTCTCTGTCCCATTCTCTGTACATTAATATTAAACCTTGGTTTTAGACATATTTAATTCTTTTAAAAATTTTTCATCAACTTTATACATGAAGAAAATAAGAGAACATAGAATTCACATTTTTTTTTAATTGGGCATAACACCCCAGAAAACTCTCTGAACTCAATTCAGCTAGTGCTGTGCAGAGTGTCATGGCCAGGGTGATTCTTCATAGCTGCTAACAATTGGTCAGGTGATCTTATTTCTAGATGACGCAAATGGCAATAGATTCCCGTTTCAAGAGAAACTGTGCATCATACTTTCTTAAAGAGGTTAGAAGAAATTCTATGCCTAGAAAGAATAGTAAGGAGTCTCCTCATTTTCCCAAAATAAACTATGGCAAAAATCTTTATAAATCTCCTGTTATACTTAAATTTGGAAAATATTTCTCTAGAGCATTGTTCAAACTGTTTAATTTACTTAGGTAAATAGATCATGTCAATTTAACATTTTCTGTACTGTAAGCAGTTTTGACATTTGGACAGTTCATCAATGGCTTCCTCATTGTGGCCTGCTTCCTCCTCTTCTTTCTACTCATTACATGCAATAAATTAAATTTCACTAATATTTAAAGATCAGTGTTGACCTTTGCATAGCCATTTTCTAGGTTCCTGTTAATACAAACATCTTGTTTGCTGATGCTCATTTCAAATATTTTGCTGCACACAATTTTCCATTATTCCAAAGAGACCTGTATCTAGTTGAAGTGCATTTTTTCCACGATTTGCAAAATAATCACAATGGCTTATATCAGGCATTTTAGGGAAAAAAGTATGCTTGCATAAGCAAATAATAACAACAACCATAAAATAATCTTTGCTCACCACCACTTCCAACATATGTACCCACTTTCTGATCTGCAAAAATATGGACTTATTCCTCTTTTAAGGATGTATCTCAACTACAACAATACAAAAGACAGGGAAAACAGAAATGTGAGAAATGTGAACATGATAAGTAATTCTAGATTGTAATTCCATAAATATAGTTTTATGCTACATTTGAATACATAGAAAGAAATGCAACTTTGAAGAGAAAATACATTGAATTTCAAGAATAATTCCTACAAAGATGAGTTAAAGACAAGAGAACACTGAAATGCTCTTATCTAAACCAATGTTAACTGCCAAAATAATTTGTCAGTTTAGAGTTACTGTTTTAAAAAGCATATAAATCAAACACTATTGCAAAGTGAGCAAGAATGAAAAAAGAGATCCTTTCTCTTCAAACAGGAAAGACAGTGAAAAATCCTGAAGTGGCCCGCAGCTATATCACCTTAACCTTGTCAGATTTCACTTGTCAACACTTTGATGACAGATTGCCACCCGCTCCTCTAAAAAACAAATCCTAGTAACTGATGAAAGAGATGGCTTCTTATAAAAAGTGGAATATTATTTCATGCAACTTGATAGCTATATACTTTAAAATCTTTTTTTTTCCCAAAAGAGACTTGAAAAACATTTTCTGTGGCTTTTATGAAAACTGAGAAGCCAGAGAACCCTCCCAATGTGGGGAACTAAACGGTGATTTAAAATACCTACTAAATGCACTTTATATTCACTATTTCATTTAGTTCTCACAGTAACTCCCTGAAATTGCATACTAAATTGTGTGTGTGTTTGTGTACATAAAAGTATTTTTATGAGCAGGGAATAGCAGTTTTTCCAAGGAGTCCATTTACACACCCCTGTCTCCCATCAACTCTGATGAACTCTAAACCTCTTAATTTACAGATATGGAAACTGAGGTGTAGGGTGGTAAAGTAATTTAAACAAGCTCAGTCCGCTTGCTAGAACAGGACTAGAATTCCTGTCCACGATATCTGTGTGGTGCTCATTCTACTTTACCTCCCTTTGGCTAATGCTGTGCTAAATAGAGCCTTTTAGTTAAGCTTCTGCTTAAGCACCTGAGACAGGTGTCAATTTAGGCTTGTATAATTAATCCATGGTGAAAGATATACATAGATGGAAACTATTTTCTGGCCAAATTTACTTTAATTTCTTTTTCTTAAGAAAGCCCTTGAGGGAAGTTACTTGAATGACTATTTAAGGATTATTTTTAATTAGTATATCAGTAGCTCATAAGTAAACTGATGTACCTAAAACATGATTATAATTGGTATTTCTTAGGCACTAAAGAATATTCACACTATTTGCTTAGCAAACGTCATAGATAATATAAAAATAAGCTCCAACATGAAATAGTAATACTTTATGGATGAGTGCTAAATAAACTAACATCTTCTTTATAAGTTACTATACTATATCAGAAGCTTTATTTCTACTTTGACTTCCCTTATTTGGTAGCAGCTCTCACTAAGTTGTCAGACCCTCACTCTCTATGACAAGTTCTTAATAAAATGTAAACAAGCCCTAAATGCTCACAGTTTATAAGAGTTTTGTGGTGAATCTTTTTATATTGTGATTAGATCTCCCTTCATACTCTTTCTTCTCTGATTGGTTATTTTTCACCTTTAGTAATAGTATATCACCGCATTATTACTTATATAATATTTTTAGTATTTTGTTTCAGTGGTTGAATGGAGAACCAAAGTAGTTCATTCACGAAAGAACAGCCTTTTCTTATTGAAATGAAGGCCTGTGAATAACAGCCAAGGTCCCCTGAGAGGGGATCAATTTCACCTTAACATATTTAACATAGGCATATATCATCAGGGCTTAAATGTTAATAATCCTTTAATGCAGTAGGAAATTTTTACCTGATATTTAAAAATCAGTAGAATAAAAATAAAAAACAGAATATTCTAGATCACAATCATGTTTTGCCCTAAAACCCGAACAAATCATGGATTAATAAAAAATGTTTCCTATGCTTTTAAAACTATACTATATATTTTAAATTATAAGAGAGTAAATGGGATAATTATTTGAAAATATGTGGCAAACAATAATTATTCAATAAATGTCAGTTTCCTTTTCCTGAATATTCAGTATCCCTAGATTCTGTTTTCAATAATACCTAGGGAAAAACATTTTAATTATTTTAGCATTTATCATTTCATCTTCTGATTATTTTTAGTTTGGTTCAACCCACATTTGTGAAGCATCTAAGTGCCAACCAGGGGACCAGGCACCATGCTAGGCATTCAGAATATGAAGGAAAAAAATACAAGTACCTGCACTTGAGGAGGGCACAACTTAGTGAGGGATGGGGGTAGTGGGAGGATAAAAACAATGAATACGATTATGTCAGAGAATGGCAAATAAAACAGAACCTTGTCAAAGGAAGAAAGCACAGAAAAGGGAATTGTTAATTGAGGCATTTAATACAACCTCAATCACAAAAGTAGAAATTATATATCCAATTTCAGAACCTAAGACCTCTTCAAAGAAAATGAATGACTAGCATATAACCCAGTCACATGAACATAGTGTATTTCCTCAATTCCAACATCACCATAATTCACATTTGATGGTTTCTGAAATGGTATGTATCTTGTAATCATTGTTTCTATTTAATATAGTGTTGCTTTGATATTTCTCTATCAAAACATTCTTGCTGGGGAGGGAGATCAAGATGGCAGAGTAGGAGGACATGGAACTCACCTCCTACCACACACACATCGAAAATACATCTATGTGTGGAGTAATTCTCACTGAAAACTAGAGATATGCAGAAAAGACTTTTGTGCAACCAAAGCTATAAGAAGGAGCCACAGAGAATCAGGTAGGAAGGGAAGAGGAGTGATCAGCTTGGGACCTGTGCCCCTGGGAGGGAACACAGAAGAGGATGGAATGTAACAGCACAGATCCTCCCTCAGGAGTGAGTGGTTTGAGCCACATATTGGGTACCTCAGCTGTGGGATCTGACACCAGGAAGGTGAATCCCTTTGGCTGGAGGTTGGAGGGCTGGTGGGACTAACAGGAAGGCTGTAAGAAACCTAGAATCTGCTTGTAAAAAGTATGCATACAAAAGTATGTTTTGCTTACTCCCAAAACAATGTGGGGGAAAAAAAAAAAACCAGATTGAAACTGCACGAGATTCTGGCCAGTTTCCCACAACCACTCCAGTGCACAACCCAGTCTGAGCCCAGTGCCCGCTCCACCTAGCTTCTTGGCTCCACACAGGAGTGAGGGCTGCCACAACCAAGGAGAGTGCTCAGTTGTGAGGGACAGTGCCAGCTCAGACCCCTCCAGCATCTGAACTGGGTGGGGACAGCCATTGATGGCTTTCAGAGGCAGCAAGCACATCAGAGGTGGTCCCAGACTCTGACTGCAGCCAGGGCTACCACAGCCCATGCCCAGAACTATACTGAGCACCCATGACTGCTCTGTTGGCTCTGAGATGCAGCTCCACGCTTGGGCAAGGGTACTGGAGCTGGAAGAGGGGAAAGAACACACTCCTTGACCCTCAGGGCTTCTACTCCAGCAACTTGGGACCTGTCCCTGTCCCCAGTAGGGTGGTGTTGGCCACTGAACAGAGGAGAAGCCCCAGGTCACACCTGGCTCCAGCCCCACCTCCTACCAAGGTTATAGCTGCCACTACACCCTTAGGAAAGACATGACTTGTGCACACATCAAATCTAGCTCTCCTGCCAAAGCCACTGTGCACACACAGATTATATAATGATGCTCCCACATAAGGACATGCCTTCAAGATCTCAATAAGTAACTGTTTCACCTAAATTCATAGACAAAGAAAATTAAGCAAAATGAGAATACAGAGGAACTGGTTTACTTGAAAGAGCAAGAGAAAACACATGAAAAAAAAAATTTACCAGATAAAGAATCCAAATCGGGCTTCCCTGGTGGCGCAGTGCTTAAGAATCTGCCTGCCGGGGCTTCCCTGGTGGCGCCGTGGTTGAGAGTACGCCTGCCGATGCAGGGGACGCAGGTTCGTGCCCCGGTCCGGGAAGATCCCACATGCTGCAGAGTGGCTGGGCCTGTGAGCCATGGCTGCTGAGCCTGTGCGTCCGGAGCCTGTGTTCCGCAATGGGAGAGGCCACAACAGTGAGAGGCCCGCATACCACAAAAAAAAAAAAAAAAAAGAATCTGCCTGCCAATGCAGGGGACACAGGTTCAAGCCCTGGTCCAGGAAGATCCCACATGCTGCAGAGCAACTAAGCCCATGCCCTACAAATACTGAGCCTGCACTCTAGAGCCCACGAGCCACAACTACAGAGCCCGTGAGCCACAACTATGGAGCCCACATGCCTAGAGCCTGTGCTCTGCAACAAGAGAAGACACTGCAACAAGAAGCACGTGCACCGCAATAAAGTGTAGCCCCTGCTCACCGCAACTAGAGAAATCCCGCACACAGCAACGGAGACACAACGTAGCCAAAACTGAATAAATAAAATAAATAATTTTTTTAAAAAAAACAAGAAAAAAAGAATCCAAGTCATTAGTAATAAGAATGCTAACTGAATTCAGGAAAAGAATAGATGAACACAGTGATAATTTAAAGAAGGAAATAGAAAATATTTTCTTTAAATAGAACTGAAACACAGTAGCTGAAATGAAAACCACACTAGACAGAATGAACAACAGACTACATGATACAGAAGAATGCATAAGTGATCTGGAAAGTAGAATAATGGAAGTCATGCAGTCGGAACAGAAAAAATAAAAACAAAAAACTGGAACAGTTTAAGAGACCTCTGGAACAACATCATGTGTACAAATATCCACATTTAGCGGGTCTCAGAAGGCAAAGGGAGAGAGAAAGAGATTGAAAATGTATTTAATGAAATTATTAAGAATTCCCAAAACTGAAGAAGGAAACAGATATCCAGACACAGGAAGCACAAAAGATCCCAAACAAGATGAACTCAAACAGACCCTACCAAGACATACCATAATTAAGATGGCAAAAGTTAAAGATAACAACAGAATTCTCTTTATCTTTAAAGAGAGAAGCTGGAAAGAGAAAAACAAAGAGTCATATGCATGGGAACCTCCATAGGCTATCAGTTGATTTTTCTCAAAAAAAAAAAAAAAAAAAAATTGCAGGCCAGAAGGGAGTGACACAATATATTCAGAGGGTTGAAAGGGAAAAACCTGCAACCTATGACACTCTACTCAGATATATTATCATTTATAATTGAAGGAAAGATAAAGAGGTTCTCAGATAAGCAAAAATTTAAAAATTTCATCAATACTAATCCTACCCTAAAAGAAATTTTAAAGTGCCTTCTCTATGTAGAAAAGGCTACAACAAGAAATATCTATAGGAAAGGAAAAACCCACTAGTAAAAGAAAATATATAGTACAGGCTGAGGATCAACCACTTAAGTAAGCTAGTATAAAAAGTAAAACACCAGGGCTTCCCTGGTGGCGCAGTGGTTGAGAGTCCGCCTGCCGATGCAAGGGACACAGGTTTGCGCCCCGGTCCGGGAAGATCCCACATGCCGCGGAGCGGCTAGGCCCATGAGCCATGGCCACGGAGCCTGCATGTCCGGAGCCTGTGCTCCACAACGGGAGAGGCCACAACAGTGAGAGGCCCGCATACCACACACACACACACAAAAGTAAAACACCAAAAATTGTAAAATCAACTATAACTACAACAAATAGTAAAGAGATATATATGAAAATGTAAACTAGGATATCAAAAACACAAGATGTGGGGGAGAAAAGTAAAACAACGTAGATTTTAAGAACGTGTTTGAACTTAAATGACTACTAGTTTAAAACAAGTAGATATAGTTATAGTGCAACATACAGGAAACTCATGGTAACCACAAATCAAAAACCTACAATAGATACACAAAAACAAGAGAGAAAGGAATACAAACATACCACTAAAGAAAATCATCAAACCACAAAGGAAGAAACTAAAAGAAAAAAATAACAGAGAAAGAGCTACAAAAATCAAAAAAAGTAACAAAATGGTAATAAGTACATAGCTATTAATAATCACTTTAAATGTCAATGGAGGGGCTTCCCTGGTGGCGCAGTGGTTGAGAGCCCGCCTGCCAATGCAGGGGACACGGGTTCGTGCCCCGGTCCAGGAAGATCCCACATGCCATGGAGCGGCGGGGCCCATGAGCCATGGTCGCTGAGCCTGCACGTCTGGAGCCTGTGCTCCATAACGGGAGAGGCCACAACAGTGAGAGGCCCGCATACTGCAAAAAAAAAAAAAAAAAAAAAAAAAAATGTCAATGGACTAAACGCTTGAGTCAAAAGACAGGGTAGCTGACTCGATTAAAAAAAAAAAAAAAACAAGGCCCATTTGTATGCTGCATACAAGAGACTCACATCAGACCTAAAGACACACACAGACTGAAAGTTAAGAGTTGTAAAAAGATATTTCATGTAAATGGAAAGGACAAGAAACCAGGGGCAACAATGCTTGTTATCAGACAACATAAGCACCTAATACAGAAGCACCTAAATATATAAAGCAAATATTAAAAGGAGAAATTGACAATAATATAATAATAGCAGGGGACTTTAACACTCTACTGACATCAATGGATGGTCATCCAGACAGAAAACCAGTAAGGAAACAGTGGTCTTAAATGGCACAATAGACCAGTTGGACTTAATAGATATCTACAGGACATTCCATCCAAAAGCAGCAAAATACACATTTTTTCAAGTGCACATGGAACATTCTCCACAATAGATCATATGCTAGGCCACAAAACAAGTCTTGGCAAATTCAAGAGGATAGAAATTATATCAAGCATTTTTTTCTGACCACAATAGTATGAAACTAGAAATCAATTACAGTAAGAAAAATGGGAAAAACACAAACACATGGTGACTAAACAACATGCTACTAAAAAAACAATGCGTCAATGAAAAAATCAAAGAGTAAATCAGTAAATACCTCAAGACAATGAAAAAGGAAACACAACTTTCCAAAATCTATAGGATGCAGCAAAAGCAGTTCTAAGAGGGAAGTTTATAGAGATATAGGCCTACCTCAAGAAACAAGAAATATTTCAAATTAACAACATAACCTACCATCTAAAGGAATTAGAAAAAAGAAGAACAAATGAAGCCCAAAGTCATCAGAAAGAAGGAAATAATAAAGTCAGAGAGGAAGTAAATAAAAGAGACCAAACAACAACAATAAAAAAGAAACAATCAATTAACCCAAGAGATGGCTTTTTGAAAAGATACCCAAAATTGATAAACCTTTAGCCAGGTTGATTAAGAAAAAAATGAAAGAGAACGCAAATAAACAAAATAAGAAATGAAAGAAGGGAAATAAAAACTGATACCATAGAGATACAAAAAACCATAAGAGAATACGATGAACAGTTATATGCCAATAAATTGGACAACCTAGAAGAAATGGACAAATTTCTAGAAACACGCAACCTACTGAATCAGGAAGAAACAGACAATCTGAACAGATGGACCGTCTGTAATGAAATCGAACTTGTAATTAAAAAAAAAACGTCCAGCAAACAAAAATCCAGGACTGGACAGCTTCACGGGGAGTTCTACCAAACATATAAAGGAGAGCTAATACCTGTCATTCTCAAACTATTCTAAAAACTGAAGAGGAGAGAACATTCCCAAAGTCATTCTACGAGATCACCATGACCCTGATACCAAAACCAGATGAACATTCCAGAAGAAATGACAGACTGACATCTCTGATAAATATGGATGCAAAAATCCTCAACAAAAAATGAGCAAACCGAATTCGAAAATGTATAAAAAAGATCATACACCATGATCAAGTGAGATTTATTCCAGGGATATAAGGATGGTTTAAGATTTGCAAAATCAACCCATATGACAACACATTAACAAAAATATAGGATGAAAATCGCATGATCATCTGAATAAGCGAAGAAAAAGCATTTGACAAAATTCAACATCCATTCATGGTAAGAACTCGTATTAAAGTTGGTATAGAGGAAACATATCTCAACATAATACAATCCATTTATGACAAACACACAGCTAACATCATACTCAGTGGTGAAAAGCTGAAAGCTTTTCCTCTAAAATCAGGAACAAGACATGAATGCCCACTCTCACCACTTCTATTTTACACAGTATTGGAAGTCCTGGCTCCACAAATCAAACAAGGAAAAGAAATAAAAAGCATTCAAACTGGAAGGGAAGAAGTAAAACTGTCACTATTTGCAGATGATATAATACTATACATACAAAGTCTCCACCAAAATTCTATTACAACTAATAAATGCATTCAATAAAGTTTCAGGACACAAGATTAATATACTGAAATCTATGCATTTCTATACACTAATAATGAATCATAAGAGAAAGCAAGAAAACAATAATGTTTAAAATCACATCAAAAAGAATAAAATACTCTGGAATAAACTTACCCAAGAAGGTAAAAGACCTATACACTGAAAACATTGAATAAGAAAACTGAAGATGATACCAAAAAAATGGAAAGATATCCCTTGTTCACGGATTGCAAGAATTTATATTGTTAAAATGACCATACTGTCCAAAACAATCTACAGATTTAATGCAATATTTATCAAAATACCATGGGCATTTTTTACAAAACTAGAGCAAATAATTTTAAAATATATATGGAATCACAAAAGACCCCAAATGACCAAAGGAATCTTGAAAAAAAAGAAAAAAGCTGAGGGTATTACATTCTCTGACTGCAGACTATACTACAAAGCTACAGTAATCAAAACAGTATGGTACTGTTAAAAAAAACAGACACACAGGGCTTCCCTGGTGGCGCAGTGGTTGAGAGTCCGCCTGCCAATGCAGGGGACACGGGTTCGTGCCCCGGTCCGGGAAGATCCCACATGCCATGGAGCGACTGGGCCCGTGAGCCATGGCCGCTGAGCCTGCGCGGCCGGAGCCTGTGCTCTGCAACGGGAGAGGCCACAACAGTGAGAGGCCCACATACCGCAAAAAAAAAAAAAAAAAAAAAAAAAAACAGACACACAGATCAATGGAACAGAATACAGAGCAGAAAAATAACCCACACACCTATGGTCAGTTAATCTATAACAAAAGACTCAAGAATATACAAAAGGGATAAAACAGGCTCTTCAATAAGTGGTGCTGGGGACACTGGACAGCTAAATGTAAAAGAATGAAATTAGAGCATTTTCTCATATCACATACAAAAATAAACTTAAAATGGATTAAAGACCTAAATGTAAGACAAGAAGCCATAAAACGCCTAGAAGAAAACATACACAGAACACTCTGATGTAAATCTTAGAAAATTTTTTTTGGATCTGCCTCCTAGGGCAAAGGAAACAATAGCAAAAATAAACAAATGAGACCTAATTAAACTTAAAAGCTTTTGCACAGCAAAGGAAACTCAACAAAACAAAAAGACAACCCACGGAATGGGAGAAAATATTCACAAATGATATGACCACTAAGGGATTAATATCCAAAATATATAAACAGGTCATACAATTCAATATAAACAAACAACACAGTTAACAATGGGCAAAAGACCTGAATAGACATTTTTCCAAAGAAACATACAGATGGCCAACAAGCACATGAAAGGATGCTCAAAATCACTAATCATCAGAGAAATGCAAATTAAAACCACAATGAGATTACATTCTCAAACCTGTCAGAATGGCAATCATCAAAAAGTCTACAAATAACAAATGCTAGAAAGGATATGAAGAAAAGGGAACAACTGTACACTCTTTCTGGGAATGTAAATTGGTGCAGCCACTAAGGAAAACAGTATGGAGGTCCTCAAGAAACTAAAAATAGAACTACTATATGATCCAGTTATTCCATCCCTGGCTATGCATCTAAAAACTGAAAACACTAATACAGAAAGATATATGCACCCCAATGTTCATGGTAGCATTATTTACAACTGCCAAGATATGGAAGCCATCTAAGCATCCATCAACAGATGAATGGATAAAGAAGATTCTGATGTGTGTGTGTGTATGTGTGTGTATATATGTACAATGGAATATTATTCAGCCATAAAAAAGAATGAAACCATTTATAACAACATGGATGGACCTAGAGAATAATATACTTAGTGAAATAAGTCAGAGAAAGACAAATACTCTGTATAAACACTTATAGGTGGAATCTAATAAATAAAACAAATTAATATAACAAAACAGAAGCTGACTCACAGATATAGAGAACAAACTAATGGTTACTAGTGGGGAGAAGTGTGGGGTAGGGGCAAGACAGGGTAGGGAATTAAGAGATTCAAACTACTGTGTATAAAATAATAAAGCAAAAAGGATATGCTGTACAGTGTAGGGAAATACAGTCATCATCATTTTGTAATACCTTTAAATGGAGTATAACCTATAAAAATATTGAATCACTAATACAATATTATTAATCAACTATACTTCAATAAATATATAGTGTTGCTTTTTCATCAGAATTCAATATTAAATCAATAGCACTTTATAGGTAAATTAGAATCAAGGAAACATGGTATATGCCAATGCTTGAATGGTTTCTTTTGGTAGCATGACCAGCTCCAAGTGAGTTGGCAACATGCATAAGATCCAGCATAGAGGACCATCCCAATAAAGATGGGGGACTGAGCACATGTAGTTACATTCACTTCCTTCCAAACCCACACTAAAATGACAATAAGGCAATAAAAAAGATAAACTCACAAGGCAAAGGGAATTAGAGGCAAGATAACAAAAAATAGATATTAACAAAATTTTAGAGAGAAAAAAACAGATGGTCACAAGTACTGACAAAAGATTCAAGAAAGTGCAAAACCAAGAACCTACGGAGGATGGATGACTGAGAGCCAAAGATCACATGCATTAGAACCTTAGAGAGGCTCAGAAACTGGAGGCACCAAGTACTTTTGATGGAGTGCCTGTGCTCAGGATTGATAACAAGAGAACTGTTTGGAATTCTATATACATAATACTTAGACTTCTAGGTGTTCTTCTCTTTAAGCATAGCTGGGGAATTTTCCCTCTCCACCACTGAAGAAAAATGGAAATTGACTCTATTGAAAGGTTGTATCAGAGCAACTTCTTAAGAAAAAAGGTAACTGAGAGTAGGAGAGCTATTCTGAATAGAGGGAGAAAAGGAACACTTGTAAATAAAAATCTGAGAGTCATGTAAGTAATTCAAAAGAAGACTTGAAAGAAACTGTTCAGGAAATCTCCCAGAAGGAAAAAACAATTGCATACTTACACACACACACGCACGCACGCACACACACACCACACATACGGAGTTTGGAGGATCAATCAGACTGGTCCTCAGTCACATTATCTGACTGAGAGAGAGAAAAGAGACAATGGAAAGGAAGAAATAATAGAAGAAAATTTCCCATAACTAAAGTACATGAGTTTCCAGGTTGAAAGAAATCACCAAGTACCCAACACAATGAATTTATAAAAGACTCAACCTCCAGGCACATCATTATGAAATCTCAAAACATAGGGGATAAATAAAAATCCTAAAAGTTTCCAAAGAAAAAAAAACAACAAAACCAGGTCTCTCAAAAAAGATGAAAGGAATAAAAATTCTCAACACCAACATTATGCTTTAAAAGACAACAGGGTAATGTATTCAATTTTTTCTTAATTTAATTTTATTTTTTTATACAGCGGGTTCTTAATAGTCATATATTTAATACACATCAGTGTATACATGTCAATCCCAATCTCCCAATTCATCACATCACCACACCCACTCCCCACCGCTTCCCCCCCTGGTGCCCATACGTTTGTTCTCTGCATCTGTGTCTCAATTTCTGCCCTGGAAACCGGTTCATCTGTACCATTTTTCTAGGTTCCACATATATGCATTAATATACCATATTTGCTTTACTCTTTCTGACTTACTTTACTCTATCTGACAATCTCTAGATCCATCCACGTCTCTACAAATGAACCAGTTTCGTCCCTTTTAATGACTAATATTCCACTGTATATATCTACCCACATCTTCTTTACCCATTCATCTGTCGATGGGCATTTAAGTTGCTTCCGTGACCTAGCTATTGTAAATAGTGCTGCAATGAACATTGGGGTGCATGTCTCTTGGAATTATGGTTTTCTCTGGGCATAAGCCCAGTAGTGGGATTCCTAGGTCATATGGTAATTCTATTTTTAGTTTTTTGAGGAACCGCCATACTGTTCTCCATAGTGGCTGTATCAATTTACATTCCCACCAACAGTGCAAGAGGGTTCCCTTTTCTCCACACCCTCTCCAGCATTTGTTGTTTGTAGATTTTCTGATGATGCCCATTCTAACCGGTGTGAGGTGATACCTCACTGCAGTTTTGATTTGCATTTCTCTAATAATTAGTGATGCTGAGCAGCTTTTCATGTGCATCTTGGCCATCTGTATGTCTCCTTTGGAGAAATGTCTATTTAGGTCTTCTGCCCATTTTTGGATTGGATTGTTTGTTTTTTAATACTGAGCTGCATGAGCTGTTTATATATTTTGGAGACTAATCATTTGTCCGTTGATTTGTTTGCAAATATTTTCTCCCATTCTGAAGGTTGTCTTTTCATCTTATTTATGCTTTCCTTTGCTCTGTAAAAGCTTTTAAGTTTCATTAGGTCCCATTTGTTTATTTTTGTTTTTATTTCCATTACTCTAGGAGGTGGATCAAAAAAGAGCGTGCTGTTATTTATGTCAAAGAGTGTTCTTCCTATGTTTTCCTCTAACAGTTTTATAGTGTCTAGTCTTAGATTTAGGTCTCTAATCCATTTTGAGTTTCTTTTTGTGTATGGTGTTAGGGAGTGTTCTAATTTCATCTTTTACATGTAGCTGTCCAGTTTTCCCGTCACCACTTACTGAAGAGGCTGTCTTTTCACCATTAGCTATCTTTGCCTCCTTTGTCGTAGATTAGTTAACCATAGGTGCGTGGGTTTATCTCTGGGCTTTCTATCTTGTTCCATTGATCTATATTTCTGTTTTTGTGCCAGTACCATACTGTCTTGATTACTGTAGATTTGTAGTATAGTCTGAAGTCAGGGAGTCTGATTCCTCCAGCTCTGCTTTTCTCCCTCAAGACTGCTTTGGCTATTCGGGGTCTTTTGTGTCTCATACAAATTTTAAGATTTTTTCTTCTAGTTCTGTAAAAAAATGCCATTGGTAATTTGATAGGGATTGCATTGAATCTGTACATTGCTTTGGGTAGTATAGTTATTTTCACAATATTGATTCCTCCAATCTAAGAACGTGGTGTATCTCTCCATCTGTTGGTATCATCTTTAATTTCTTTCAGCAGTGTCTTAGTTTTCTGCATACAGGTTTTTTGTCTCCGTAGGTAGGTTTTATCCTAGGTATTTTACTCTTTTTGTTGCAATGGTAAATGCAAGTATTTCCTTAATTTCTCTTTCAGATTTTTCATTATTGAATAGGAATGAAAGAAATTTCTGTGCGTTAATTTTGTATCCTCCAATTTTACCAAATTAGTTGATTAGCTCTAGTAGTTTTCTGGTGGCATTCTTAGGATTCTCTATGTATATATCATGTGATCTGTAAACAGCGAGTTTTACTTCTTCTTTTCCAATTTGTATTCACTTTCTTTTTCTTCTCTGATTGCCATGGCTAGGACTTCCAAAACTATGTTGAATAATAGTGGTGAGAATGAACATCCTTGTCTTGTTCCTGATCTTAGAGGAAATACTTTTAGTTTTTCACCATTGAGAATGATGTTTGCTGTGGGTTTGTCATATATAGCCTTTATTATGTTGAGGTAGGTTCCCTCTATGCCCACTTTCTGGAGAGTTTTTATCATAAATTGGTGTTGAATTTTTTCAAAAGCTTTTCCTGCATCTATTGAGATTATCATATGGTTTTTCTTCTTCAATTTGTTAATATGGTGCATCACGTTGATTGATTTGCGTGTACTGAAGAATCCTTGCATCCCTGGGATAAATCCCACTTGATCATGGTGTATGATCCTTTTAATGTGTTGCTGGATTCTGTTTGCTAGTATTTTGTTGAGGATTTTTGCATCTATATTCACGAGTGATATTGGTCTGTAATTTTCTTTTTTTGTAGCATCTTTGTCTGGTTTTGGTACCAGGGTGATGGTGGCCTCATAGAATGAGTTTGGGAGTGTTCCTTCCTCTGCAATTTTTTGGAAGAGTTTGAGAAGGATGGGTGTTAGCTCTTCTCTAAATGTTTGATAGAATTCACCTGTGAAGCCATCTGGTCCTGGACTTCTCTTTGTTGGAAGATTTTTAATCACAGTTTCAATTTCATTACTTGTGATTGATCTATTCATATTTTCTATTTCTTCCTGGTTCAGTCTTAGAAGGTTATACCTTTCTGAGAATTTGTCCTTTTCTTCCAGGTTGTCCATTTTATTGGCATAGTGTTCCTTGTAGTAGTCTCTTAGGATGCTTTGTATTTCTGCTGTGTCTGTTGTAACTTCTCCTTTTTCATTTCTAATTTTATTGATTTGAGTCCTCTCCCTCTTTTTCTTGATGAGTCTGGCTAATGGATTATCAATTTTGTTTATCTTGTCAAAGAACCAGCTTTTAGTTTCATTGATCTTTGCTATTGTTTTCTTTGTTTCTATTTCATTTATTTCTGCTCTGATCTTTATGATTTCTTTCCTTCTGCTAACTTTGGGTTTTGTTTGCTCTTCTTTCTCTAGTTCCTTTAGGTGTAAGGTTAGATTGTTTATTTGAGATTTTTCTTGTTTCTTGAGGTAGACTTGTATAGCTATAAACTTCCCTCTTAGAACTGCTTTTGCTGCATCCCATAGGTTTCAGATTGTCGTGTTGTCATTGTCATTTGTCTCTAAGTATTTTTTGATTTCCTCTTTGATTTCTTCAGTGATATCTTGGTTATTTAGTAATGTATTGTTTAGCTTCCATGTGCTTGTGTTTTTGACATTGTTTTCCCTGTAATTGATTTGTAATCTCATAGCATTGTGCTCAGAAAAGTGCATGACATGATTTCAATTTTCTTAAATTTACTGAGACTTGATTTGTGACCCAAGATGTGATCTATCTTGGAGAATGTTCCGTGCGCACTTGAGAAGAAAGTGTAATCTGCTATTTTTGATGGAATATCCTATAAATACCAATTAAATCTATCTGGTCTATTGTGTCATTTAAAGCTTGTGTTTCCGTATTAATTTTCTGTTTGGATGATCTGTCCGTTGGTGTGAGGTGTTAAAGTCCCCCACTATTATTTTGTTACTGTCAACTTCCTCTTTTATACCTGTTAGCAGTTGCCTTATGTATTGAGGTGCTCCTATGTTGGGTGCATATATATTTATAATTGTTATATCTTCTTCTTGGATTGATCCTTTGATCACTATGTAGTATCTTTCTTTGTCTCTTGTAATAGTCTTTATTTTAAAGTCTGTTTTGGCTGATATGAGAATTGCTCCTCCAGCTTTCTTTTGATTTCCATTTGCATAGAGTATCTTTTTCCATCCCCTCACTTTCAGTCTGTATGTGGCCCTAGGTCTGAAGTGGGTCTCTTGTAGACAGCATATATATGGGTCTTGTTTTTGTATCCATTCAGCCAGTCTGTGTCTTTTGGTTGGAGCATTTAATCCATTCATGTTTAAGGTAATTATCGATATGTATGTTCCTATTACCATTTTCTTAATTGTTTTGGGTTTGTTTTTGTAGGTCCTTTTCTTCTCTTGTGTTTCCCCCTTAGAGAAGTTTCTGCAGCGTTTGTTGTAGAGCTGGTTTGGTGGTGCTGAATTCTCTTAGCTTTTGCTTCTCTGTAAAGCTTTTCATTTCTTCATCGAATCTGAATGAGATCCTTGCCAGGTAGAGTAATCTTGGTTGTAGGTTCTTCTCTTTCTTCACTTTAGGTATATCATGCCCTCCCTTCTGGCTTGTAGAGTTTCTGCTGAGAAATCAGCTGTTAACATTATGGGAGTTCCCTTGTATGTTATTTGTCATTTATCCCTTGCTGCTTTCAGTAATTTTTCTTTGTCTTTAATTTTTGCTAATTTGATTACTATGTGCCTCGGCGTGTTTCCCCCTTGGTTTATCCTGTGTAGGACTCTCTGCACTTCCTGGACTTGGGTGGCTATTTCCTTTCCCATGTTAGGGAAGTTTTTGAGTATAATCTTTTCAAATATTTTCTCAGGTCCTTTCTCTCTCTCTTCTCCTTTTGGGACCCCTATAATGAGAATGTTGTTGCATTTAATGTTATCCCAGAGGTCTCTTAGGCTGTTTTCATTTATTTTCATTCTTTTTTCTTTATTCTGTTCCACAGCAGTGAATTCCACCATTCTGTCTTCCAGGTCACTTATCCGTTCTTCTACCTCAGTTATTCTGCTATTGATTCCTTCTAGTGTATTTTTCATTTCAGTTTTTGTACTGTCCATCTCTGTTTGTTCTTTACTTCTTCTAGATCTTTGCTAAACATTTCTTGCATCTTCTTGATCTTTGCCTCCATTCTTTTTCTGAGGTCCTGGATCATCTTCACTATCATTGTTCTGAATTCTTTTTCTGGAAGGTTGCATATCTCCACTTCATTTAGTTGTCTTTCTGGGGTTTTATCTTGTTCCTTCATCTGGTATATAGCCCTCTGCCTTTTCATCTTGTCTTTCTGTGAATGTGGTTTTTGTTCCACAAGCTGCAGGATTGTAGTTCTTCTTGCTTCCGCTGTCTGCCCTCTGGTGGATGAGGCTATCTAAGAGGCTTGTGCAAGTTTCCTGATGGGAGGGACTGGTGGTGGGTAGGGCTGACTATTGCTCTGGTGGGCAGAGCTCAGTAAAACTTCAATCTGCTTGTCTGCTGATGGGTGGGGCTGGGCTCCCTCCTTGTTGTTTGTTTGGCCTGAGGCAACTCAACACTGGAGCCTACCCAGGCTCTTTGCTGGGGCTAATGGCAGACTCTGGGAGGTTTCATGCCAAGGAGTACTTCCCAGAACTTCTGCTGCCAGTGTCCTTGTCCTCACAGTGAGACACAGCCACCCCCTGCCCCTGCAGGAGACCCTCCAACACTAGTAGGTAGGTCTGGTTCAGTCTCCTATAGGGTCACTGCTCCTTCTCCTGGGTCCCGATGCATACACTACTTTGTGTGTGCCCTCCAAGATTGGAGTCTCTGTTTCGCCCAGTCCTGTTGAAGTCCTGCAATCAAATCCCGCTAGGCTTCAAAGTCTGATTCTCTAGGAGTTCCTCCTCCCGTTGCTGGACCTCCAGGTTTGGAAGCCTGACGTGGGGCTCAGAACCTTCACTCCAGTGGGTGGACTTCTGTGGTATATGTGTTCTCCAGTCTGTGAGTGACGCACCCAGCAGTTATGGGATTTGATGTTATTTTGATTGCACCCCTCTTACCGTCTCATTGTGGCTTCTCCTTTGTCTTTGGTTGGGGGGGTATATTTTTTGGTGAGTTCCAGTGTCTTCCTGTTGATGATTGTTCAGCAGTTAGTTGTGATTCCAGTGTTCTCGCAAGAGGGAGTGAGAGCACAGCCTTCTACTCCGCCATCTTGAACCAATCTCCAATGCTTTCAATTTTTGAAGGAAAATTATTTTCTACCTATAACTATATATGTAACCAAACTGTCACTTCAGTGTGAGGTTAGAATAAAGTCATGTAAGAGGCAATGTCTTAAAATTTAATTAGCATGCATTGTTTTTCAGTAAGTTACTGGAGGATGTGTCCCACCAAAGGATGGAATAAACCAAGAAAAGAGGATGAGATCCAGGAAATAAAGGATCCAACATAAGTATAAGGAAAAAAGAAGAGTCCCAGAATAACAGTGGAGGATAACTGTATCTCATGCAGATTGAAGCAGGAGAGCCGAGAACTCTAGGAAGGATATTGGCAAGAAAAAATAAAATTGAAAGTAATAGATTACCTGATCATTTAAACTTACTGAAAGAAAATTTACACTTCTGCTGGTGAAGTTGGCAATGAAAAATAATAGGTCAGTAAAAAATAACCAAATAAAAAAGCAAGGCAATTATTAACTGCAGAAAAAACAAAAAGTTATAGAAGAACAAAAATGTAATCATAGTATGCTACATGGCTAAACTTTATTTACATAGTTAGAATAATGTAAACACACAATATTGATTAACCAAAAATTGTGGTGAACTATGTTAGAAAGGAGAGAGGAAGCATGCATGGGAGGGGATAACTGCTGAGGTGGTGGTGAAGTTCTCCTCTTCCAAAGTAAAATGTTAATAGGTTAAAAACTAAAATTTTCAAAATAAAGAAATACATGCATGCTGTTTACAAATATGGAGGTAAATACCAGAAGAAATAACTGAAGAATTGAAAGTGGTTGCCTCTGGAGAGTGCTAGGAAGATAAATGTCATTGTTAGTTATGAGTCTGTAGAGCTCTAACTTTTTATACTGTGTATGTGTTATTTTGATTTAAAGAAAAAGTTTCCCACTTCCTACCAATTTTATTCAGAATACATTTGCAGATGGAAGTAGTAGTGAACACTGAGTAAATGCCTCATTCCAGGTGCTTCACCCACTCTTGTGCTAATGCCTGAAATGTAAGCATCCTTTATTCTCCTTCAAATTGATGGAGAACCACAGTTATACCATTGATAGAGTTAATCATACTCCTTTGAGAGAGGCACTTTCCACGAAAGAATATTTTCTATTAGAAAGACAACTAGGATTTTTCTGAGATAACTTACCACTTTGACTTTGTGACATTCCATTATTTCACCAGACATTTAAAAATACATGCAAAATGGCTAGGCTGCTAATAGTAATAGTTAGCAATTACTATTTAGGAAATGCATATTCTGTGGAGTGTCAGGCTAACTTAAAGCTTTAGGTAGACACTAAACACCCAAATAGAGATATGGAGCTTAGGAGTGAGATCTAGAATGAAAATATAGGTTTAGAAGCCAAAGATGTAGTTGAAGCCACAGATGTGGATGGAGAGAGAGAGTGGTAGCTAGAGGAGTCTCAACATGGAGGGAGAGGTGTTTTTTGTTTTGTTTTTTTTAAGATAGAAGAGACATAAACTATCAATTATTCTTATCACTCCTGTATTTGCAACCTCTCTTCCCACGTCCTCCTTTCTAGAGGAAACAGGGCCAGGGCTGCAAAGAGCACAGCATCAATAATTGGTTTTGGTGCCATCTTAGGCTGCAGCTGTGTGTCTGTAAACAATACAGTGCAGGATTTGTCACAGACGGTGCCAGCCAAAGACAAGGTATCTAATTATTCAAAGTAGGGTTTGCTATTTTTTCAGTAGTTACTAAATATTATATGTCAGTTATTTTCTAATAAAGGAAATGTGGATGACATACATACTTTAATTGCAAAGAATTTTTTAATTTATAACAATACAGATAATATGAGTAAATGGTGGATTTGATATGAACACTGGTAAGTATGCATCCTCTTTTCATGAACATTCCAATTTACACTTATGAAAGTTACCTAATTTATGAAATTGATGTTTGGACATCATTTACTTATTTCAAACGTAAGTTTTATGGTGTGAATCTGTTACAAATTATTCAATATGCGGCTCACTCAAAAGTACTTTCCCTTAAAGATGCTCAGTAAAAGGTTTAATACTGTTACAGTGCAATGGTCCATTCCTGAAAACTATATTTGTTTTGGGTGTTGTTAGCCTCCCACATCTAAATCACTGATTATGTCAATAAGGCAATATGGGCAATTTACCTTTAGAAATTACATTTACTTATTTCTAAACCTCACCAAGTTTGGGAAATCTCCAGGGTTTTAGTGTTGTTCATTTTATGTTTGATCAAAAAAGAGAGAAGAAAGTTCTTTTTTCAGCTAATTAGAGAACACCTACCATATGCTGAATGCTTTATATTCATTTTCTCATTTAGATTTTACAACAACCATATGAAGAAGTATTTCTTTATTTTACAAAATACAAAAATGATGGAGGTATACTTTTAACACAAATTTGTCTAATTCCCAAATCCATCATTTTGTCACTACGTGCTTCTTTCACTGTGACGTATTTAAAACAAAAATTTTTAAGTTGCTGCTCTACCCAGTGTTCCAGCTGCTACAGCTCTCCATGAGCTCAAGTTTTCCTTCACAGACACTTGTCAGCCCCAGGCCAGAGGGAGAGGGTGTGACTGGCCACCATGTTGTGAAAACACTCAGAGCAAGCCTGTGAAGACATTGTCTTCAACAATGGAAGAGGAAGAGCTAGCCTCTCGCCAACAACCAGCACCCCCTTGCCAACCACGTATACGAGCCACCTGAGACTTAGATCTAACAGGTCCAGACCAGCCTTTGGATGACTGCAACCTCATGAAAGATCCTGAGCCAGAACTGCCCAGCTTTGTGACCTTTGAATATCTGACGTGCACAAACTATAAGGATAACAAATGTTTATTTAAGTTCTTCTAGTCTTTTATTAAATATATGAGTAACTAAATTTGAATAACGGCATCCTTTCCAATCTTATCACCAACTCTTTTCCCTTTTCCAACAACATGAAATACACTCTGGCTACACAGAAATGCTTGGTTTTACTGAAGGAGAGAGGGAAACGGGGGGGTTGGGGGGTTGCGGGGAGGAAAGGGGAAGGGAGAGAGAAAGAAAATAAAGGAAAACAAAAAACCCACTCTTGCAAGTCTTTCTCACTATCAGTCACCACTGTCATGTCTTCTTTTCCCTTTCTGGCTCTGCTTCATCCCAAACATATCCCAACTTTTCTACTTCTTTCCATCTCAGTTACTATGTTCTTCTCTTTTCTCATGCCCCTACGGCCACATTGGAAGCCTTTCTGAGACAGGTAGTTTATCTTACATATAGCTTTTGAATTTCAACAATTGACAAATGCCACTGCTGCCTGCTGTTGCCACTGTGTGTGTCACTCAGGAGAAGGAGAGGGAGGGAGAAAAAGCATGTGTGTGTTTATGGTCAAGGCACAGACCTTTAAATAATTACTCCTATCACCAGGAACTTGAAAATTTTGAGGCTCTCCCTTCATACAGAGTTGTTTTCTTCTCAGTGCCATTCTGGGTACTCATATCCCAGTCTTCTGCTTTTTTGTCTCTCAGGAATTCTCACAATTTCTAATGATACTATTTTTGTCCAACAGACATTAAGAATTTATCTTTTATTTCCCTGTTTCAAAGAATTTGGACAAGAAAAGGAAGTAGTGGCATCTATACGAAAATGATTTAGAAAGGAAAAAGGCCTTAGAATATCTATAAATTAAGAAGAAAGATGTAGTGGAATAACAAAAGTTAAAGATATCAATAAAATTCAAACGCCTGCCATGATCTACCTCTCCAAATTCATCATTTACCACTTCCCTCCTTAGCTTGATACACTCCAGAAACATAGACTTTCTTTCTGTTCCTCAAAAAATATTAAGCTTATTCCTTTTAGTGTGGAAATCTGAGGCTTTTCATGATTCAGATCTCTGTGCAAATGTCACTTCTTCCTGAATGTCTTCTCCAGTGACCACCTAATAAAATAGCTCCATCTCAGTTTCTGTCACATCATTCTATTTTGGTTTTAACCGTATTGAACTTATCCTACTCTAATATTAACTTGATTACTTCTTTGCTTACTTGTCTGAGCTCCTCAGCTAGCATAAACGCTACATAAAGCTGTTCTCTAGTATTCCTCACTGTATCATGAGTATTCAATTAATATTTGATGAATGAAAATTTGGGAAAGAAGACACAGCCAATGACACAAGGTCTCAAGGAAGGCAAGAGAAACGGCATCAACATCAAAGTTGGAATGTTAGCCATGAAAAGAAATAACTTATTTTTGAGATACATGGGAATGAAAGGAGGATAAAAATTAAGATATGTTTTGAGATGCTAGGAGACAATTCTCCATAGGTCTCTCATGTTCCCTTAAAAGAGGCACTGAAGGGCTTCCCTGGTGGCGCAGAGGTTGAGAGTCCGCCTGCCAATGCAGGGGACACGGGTTCATGCCCCGGTCCGGAAAGATCCCACAGGCCGCGGAGCAGCTGGGCCTGTGAGCCATGGCCGCTGAGCCTGCGTGTCCGGAGCCTGTGCTCCACAACGGGAGAGGCCACAACAGTGAGAGGCCCGTGTACCACAAAAAAAAAAAAAAAAAAAAAAAAGAGGCATTGAATGCCCTTTGTGCTAGACTATCTTTTCAAGCATAGCAAACAGCCCTGGAAAACAGAGCTAATGTCTCTCATGGAGCAAAGAGGAGGCATGCTTACTGCCCATTATAAAAGATTTGGGTTCCTTAAGCTCAGGGCTCCTTTCCTGTAATTCAACCCACTGAACATACAGGTGTCATCTGACCCACTTCATGTCACCTAAGGGAACTGGGGCTCAGGGAACTAGTCCAAAAATGCTGATACTTCAACTACTCTATTGCTATGAATAAACCGTCCTTCATCTCTGACCCAGGAGTCTTATATTTTCTACCAGCACCCATGAAACTGGCAGGCTGTTTTGATTTGCAAGTAGGGTAATATCTCAGACTCTTCGTAGTTCTTGATGTGAAGTAGGAAGGAAAAAAGTGAGACATTAAAGCTTAATGTCCTATTTTTTTTCTAACAAAAACTGAAGAGAAGTCTTCTGCTGAGTGAGGCAGGGAGAATAGTGGGGGATTTAACATGAGTGGTTTTGGATATAGTCGTTCCAAGGAAGAGGGAAAAAAGCAAACTAGCAATGAACATCTCTTTACCCTGTCCCTTCCCAGTTGGTGAACACTGTTTTTCTTGTTTGGTTGGGGTTTTTTTTGCCTGATTTGTATTCATTTTATGTCCTCTCCCATACTATGGTTTGATTTGATTCAGGCCCCCCACTCCTTTCCTGGGCTATTTCAATAATCTCTGCAAAGAACCTCTCTTTGCCCCAACCCAACCTACTGATAGATTAATCTTATGAAAAACCAAATCTCACAATATTATTCCTCTATTTGCAAGATACTGAAAATTAAACTACTGCATGATCATTTGAATTTTTTTATTGTGAAATATACATACTAAAGTATGAAACATGTAAGTACTATTTAATGAATAATAAAATGAATATCGGGCCTCCCTGGTGGCGCAGTGGTTGAGAGTCCGCCTGCCGATGCAGGGGATACGGGTTCGTGCCCCGGTCTGGGAGGATCCCATATGCCGCGGAGCGGCTGGGCCCGTGAGCCATGGCCGCTGGGCCTGCGCGTCCGGAGCCTGTGCTCCGCAACGGGAGAGGCCACAACAGTGAGAGGCCCGCATACCGCAAAAAGAAAAAAAATAAAAATAAAATGAATATCTACCTACCATCCAGCTTAAGAAACAGAACAATATAAGTACCTTAAGATCCTCATGTCTCCTCCCAAATTGTATCCCTCCCATTCCCTCCTTCAGAGGTGACTAGACCTTGAATTTTGGGTTATTCCTTCCCTTCCCTTATTCAAAATAGATTACTGCCTATATATGCATCCCTAAAGAATACTGCTGATGAACAGATAAACAAGATGTGATATAGCTATACAATGGAATATTATTCAGGCTTAAAAGGAATGAAATCATCCCTGTATTTAAAATCTTCCTATAGCTTCCTATTGCTAAGAGCACAGAACTTTAGGTAGGCTGCAGCCAGGAGGGGAGTGTGAGGCCGTTCCTCTGCTAGCCCCAGACCCTTATGGGGGCGAAAGACCAGAGAAGAGACCCACAGTGGGAATTTTTAAAAGAAAACAAACCTGGTGACAGCAGGGCTTCTCCCAGGAAGGCACGGCAGCTCAGTGCTGGTGGTGCTGGCAGTAGTAGTAATCACGATAAAATGTGATGATGCCAGCTTCTCAAAATTACTTGCAATACATAAAAATTGTCAGATGAATAAAAATACACACAAACTAAAAAAAAAAAAGACTATTTAAAATAAAAGAGCACAGAGCTTTAGCATGGCAAGCAAGGCCTTCATATTCATTTCCCCCTACTACGTTTCTAGTCCTATCTCTAACACAAACCCTAAAACTGTTGCTAGCTTACATACAACTTGCTACCTCTACAGCCTTATATTGACACTTTCCTATCTTTTACTAAGCTGTCTCCTTTACCTGGAATATATTTCCTATCATTCAGTAGCTTCTTTAATGTGCTTGGCAGGGCAGGAATAGAGACGCAGACGTAGAGAACAGACTTATGGACACAGTGGGGGAAGGGGAGGGTGGGACAAACTGAGAGAGTAGCATTTACATATATACACTACCATGTGTAAAACAGTTAGCTAGTGGGAAGCAGCTGCATAGTACAGGGATATCAGCTTGGTGCTTTGTGACCCCCTAGAGGGGTGGGATGGGGAGGGTGGAAGGGAGGCTCAAGAGGGAGGGGATATGGGTATACATATAGCTGATTCACTTTGTTGTACAGCAGAAACTAACAAAACATTGTAAAGCAACTATACTCCAATAAAGATGTAAAAAGAAAAATGTGCTTTTCAGATGCTACCTCCTCCATGAAGCATTCCTGTTCCCTAGTCAGAAGAAATCTTTTCTTCATCTGAAATTACTCAGCACTTTATCTGTATTTCCCATATAATGTGTATTTTCTACTCTGTCTTAATACCTTTTTAAATCAGTGACACTGCACTCTCCTCATTTTCCTCCTATCTCTCTCCAGCTACTTCTTCACTGGTTCTTCTTCCTCTGACCATCTCTTAAATGTTGGATCCTTCAGTGTCTTATCCAGGATCCTCCTCTCTTCTCTTTATATCCTCCCTTTAAGACATCACATCTACTCCAATTACTACCTACATGCTGATGACTCTTAATCACTAGTTTCCATTTTTCTCCTGAGCATCTGGTTATATAAAATTCAACTTTTACTGGCCATCTCCATGCAATATTTCACATTAACTTTTAAGTTCACCATTTCTCTAACTAAATTCATATTCTTCCCTTTCAGACTTCTTCCATGGTTCCAATCACATTGAATGGAAGCACCATCCACCTAGTTACCTGTCAGAAATTTAGGTGTCACCTTTATTGCTATTTCTTCCACCAGCCTTCACATTCCATCAATCACCAACTCTTTTGCTCTTACTAGTTAAATATTTCATAAATTCATCTAATTCTCTCCAACTCTATTGCTATCAAAAAAGTTTATGACTCCAGTACATCTCAGTTACTCAGAAAGTCCTCACATTATGTCCCTGCCTCTAATCTCACTTCTTCCAATCCATTCTCCACACTGCTGCCAGTGTAATATTTCCAAACAGCAACAATAACCATGTCACTTCTCTGAAATGCCTTAATGACTTCCCATTGCACCAAGGATGAAATTCCAGTGATATATAGACCATGCATGAAATGGTCCTTGCTCACAGCTCGAGCTTCATCTCTTGGAGTCCCATTAAGTCATGCCAAGTTCTCCAGCTCCTCTTTGCCTTTGCACATACGGTGATTTCAAGTGAAACTCACTTAACTATCCCCACTTCTCTCTCCCTTCCAACACTTCGTCTGGCTAACTCTTACACACGCTAGGCCTCAAGGTTAGCCAAAACCTTCTCCAGAAAGCTTTCCCCAACACCAGGCCTCACTAAGATTTGGTTAGTTGGCCAAACCTAATTCCATCACAGGTACTTTCAGAGTACTTTGTACTTTCCCCATCATAGCACTCATCAACTTATGTATTTAAATTTTAATTACCTATTTATTTATCTGTTCCCCCCTGCCCAGAATGTAAGCAACTTGAGCAATGAGGATAACTTACTTACTCGTATAGAACATACCAGATGTTTTATAAATGTGTTGTCAAATGAATGAATGAAGGAATGTCTTATCTTTGCTAAAAAAAAAAAAAAAAAAAAAAAGAAGTCTCCCAATGGCAAAATCTGAGTCTAATAAATTTTCAATCACCATATGCTAGGCTCAGAAAAACAAGATTTTTTTTTTTTTGTATTTCAGATAGGACAAAATAAGGCTTAAATTTCAAAGAACATAATCTGAATTATAGAAGTACAGCTCAAAATGCTAGAAAGGAACCTCAAGAGTCATACAGTCTAGGGCCCTGCTTTTAAACAAGTAAAATATTATCAATCCCTCAGTTATATATGACCAAGTATTTATAAATTATTGTTAGCAATATTTAAAATAATGGGATCTACAGAATCCAAACTAAGATGTTAAAATAAAAACTGACTCACTACATATGAAATGATTCATTAATATGCTACTGTAGAAAAATAAGACAAATGTGACTACCTTACAGAATTAGGATGCTGTAATCTGTATGAGTTTAGAGCTTTTATCATTTTAAAATATCTTAAACCATCACTTCAAAAGAAAAAATTTGCTTTTGACAAATTGCTTCGGGTATTCAAAGGGGAAGAAATTCATACAAGCAAGGTTGTCCACCTATGAAGATGATTTCCATATCCCCAAAATTGTAGCATATATTACTAACACAAGTCTGCTTTAAATGTACTACATCATGCTGTATATTTTCTTTATAGCTTAATATGAATAAGAATCACTAGTGTCAACACCTCCTTTAAAAACATTCATTCATGTATCATTCAAGGAAAATATTTTTAATGTATTACTTTGACATGTATTTTCAAATTGACAAGAACTCAACAATTATAAGGGTTTACATTTTTTAATGTAATAAAGCTAGCAGAAAAGATGAAACTAGCCTGACAGAATTTCACTGTCTAATGGTTCTCAGAGTCAGAATCCTATTGCTTCTAATGAAGAAACATTCAAGGAAAATTATTTACAAAAATCCGTTACTTTTATTTTGATCTGAAAAATCACGAGGTGAGATGCAACCACTATCTGTGATTAGTGTAGATATTTTCAAAGCAATATAGTGCCAGTCATTAGAATTCATGGGCTGGTGTCTTTTCACAGACTTTTCTCAATTTTTCCCTCTGTAATTCTCAAACCCAAGCCTCCTAGAGCTTTTAATAAGCTATTAAGAATATTATTTCAACATCTGTTGCTAAAGTATTTCAAAGAAACCTATTTTAGCAAAAATAGCATTTGATGAAAAGTGGAACTCTTCCCAAATATATACACAATAAAATTATTAATTTTTAAAAATCAATTTGTATTTTCTTCTAAGACAGTAAACCCACAATTTACATCTATCTAGAAAACTGTATTATCTCACTGCAATCTGGCCAATTTTTTGACACAGAAAGCCACTCTTTTCATTTGCAGTAGAAACTGTACAGATATTGCAAGGTGAAAGCAGATAGAATTCTTTCACATTGCCAAAGCTTTTATAACATATAGAATAAACTGAGTATGCTGAATAAGGTCTGCTCCATAGACAATGGTTAAAAAAAATTCTAGAAAAACTCTGATTACTCCAAGTATTATCATATTAATTTTTTAGTAATATATTTCTTTCTAGTAGTTGAAATATTATCTATAGGCAATTGGAGAATTTGAAACAATAATTCTATTAAGTATCATAATTTATAGATGAATGAATAGATAGGTAGATAATAGTTAATAAATTATTTCTTGAGTGATTCAGGACATGTTTTGTATTCTTAATTTCTTAAAGAGTTTAACATTTCATCATTTTTATTGGTATTCTAAATAGAAGCAAGTTATTCTATTAAAAGGTTATGTTCTAGGAGCTCTGTAACAAGTATCACTTTGAAAAGCAGTTAAATTTTAAAAAACAACTAGACCTCTAAAAACTATACAGAAATCGTTTTCTGTATCTTGACTTAACGGTGGCTTAAAGATGGTCTGCACAATTCTATTCAAGACAGAAACAAGTTTTCTATAGTAAGAAATAGTATTTAATTTACTAGTTATTTCTATAAACGAGACATAAATATTATTTGGCCTCTGTTAACATTCTTCCAAAACATCAAAGTATTTTTTTCTTTTATAATTAGGTCACTTAAACTCTTACAAAGTCAGTATTAACAGCTAGTGCAATCAAATTAATCTGATGAATTAAAAGAAGGTATGGAATTCAGAAAATTCATTAAGTAAAAAGTTCACTTTCAGAGCAGATCATTATACACACTATTCAAGTAAAGAGGGTAGAGACTGCAGCTTGTTGGTATAGAAGCCCCCTCTTACGGTTGGCTAAGGAATGAACTTGGTGCCTTCTAGAGGCACCCCTAGCCAGTCACACACAAAGAAATGCTAACAGTGAACCAGAAAATGCATAAGAGTGTGTTTTATATTATATATTCTAATAATCATATCTCTATACGTGATTGCTTATGTTAAATATGAAATACAGAAAAGCAGTATGTTAGAACTACATCTATTACATATTTTCCTAATTAAAACACGATTAAATTCTGTATTTCAGTTTTTAATTGATCCCATTTTGATTTAATAAGTTTTTAACTCAAATGGACTTCAGTAACTCTTTGATTTTTTTAACATATTTATTGGAGTATAATTGCTTTACAATGGTGTGTTAGTTTCTGCTGCATAACAAAGTGAATCAGCTATACATATATATCAGGATATATAGATATACATATATCCCCGTATCTCCTCCCTCTTGCGTCTCCCTCCCACCTTCCCTATCCCACCTCTATAGATGGTCACAAAGCGCCAAGCTGATCTCCCTGTGCTATGCATCTGCTTAGTTATCTATTTTACATTTGGTAATATATGTACTCTTTGATTTTTTAAACTATATGCAAACAGTGCTCACTGTCAGAATTTATAATTCAATACAGTGTGTAATAAAGTTACAATCATACATGTTTTTTTAATTTCACATTATTCTTAATTGTATAATGTTGAAAACTTCTTTCATATGAAAGATTACTTTCATAAATAATTTTTTACCATAATATTCTGTTTTTTCAAAATCATTTAACATTATAATAATAGAGGAACAAATATTAAAATATATAGCAAATGTTTCATTTTTGCCTCAGTTGGTATTAAAGCAGCAATTGCTGGGTTTCTGCCCTTTTCTTCCCCCTCATTCTCTGATTGACAAATGCTTTATTAAATGTTTAAAAGTAAGGGTAGAAGAGTTGAGTAAAAGCCATACTACTTAAGAACTTCAAACTAATGAAACCGAAGACCAACTTGTTTTTTTTTTTTTACGTCATCACTTTCAAATCTCTTTGGGCTAAATTTTCGTCAGCATGTGAGAATCAGCCATAGCGATCCCATTACTCTGAGTATTCCGTATGTAATTCCCCATGCATCAAACACAAGGCTTGCACAGTTTATCTTTCAAATATCTAAATAAATATGTACATATATCATACAAAATCCAAATTATTTATAAAACCTTAACAAATTTATATAATGTATATATACATATACACATATTTACACATCAGTAATATATGTATACATACTACACACACACAACACACATTATATCTCCACACTCTACCAGTCTTCTACATAGCTAAGAAGTTGAGTTACAGTCATTAAAAGGATTATCCAAAATAACTGGCTGAATAGCAATATCTTGGACAGGGTCTGAATGAGGTATATATTTAACAGAGCACGTCAAATATGAGGATTCCCATTCTTAAGACTGTATGTATTACCTAAATGAAACTGTTTGAAGCCTGAATACTGCATTCAATAATATAGGCCTGGGAAGGAAGTATTTTTTTTCCTTCCTGAAGTGAATTTGATGCTTCTGAAAGACTGACAGATTGAGAAGAAAAAGTATAGCTCCAAACTAAATTAAGTAGTCACAGAACAAACACTGCAGCTGCAGGAGCAATTCAAATTTCCTATCACCAATGTTTCAATCCTCTTTTAAAAGAACCATTTCTGAGGTCAGAGGTTACTCCCATTTTCATGGCTATTCAGCCCCCTGGCTAATGTAGCTAACATGGGTGCCATTAAATAGTGACAACTGAGATAATGGATATATCTTCAAGAGCAGCAAGTCATTTTATAAAAGCTGCCAACTACTACAAAAATACTGATTTTTCAATTGCACAAAATTGTTTCTATAACATTTTATCTAAAACTGGTTTACATTACTCAAAAACAAAATCTATATTATTTAAATAAAGTATTAATAACGTTACATTCCAAAAGTTACAAAGGGGACAGAAAATAAATTTTAAATAAAAATATGTATCATCCAATAAGCCACGGCCCAACTGCTTGGACTTAGAGTACTCCCAAACTATCTCTGACGTGTGTGTGTCTGTGAGTCTGTGCACACATACATCCCTGTTTCACAAATAGAAAGAAAATGACTCTGTCTTTCAAACCTCCCCTGCTAATTACTGATAATAACCTACCTGGTATTATACATTATAAAAAAGTTTGAACATCTTCTGAAATAAATGTGTAATATATAATTTATTCATAAGTAATGAAGTAATACTACCTCAAAACAGAAATATCAAAAATTCAGAAGAAAAATACTAAAAGTGGTAGACTTGAAGAGAGGTATTATTATAAACGTTAGAGGGAAAGAATTTCATAAGATATAAATCTAAATTTCTAAAAATGTAATTTTTGTATAGTTGTATATGGAAGATACGTTTTAAAGAAATGTAAAGTCCTATGCTGTTTCATTACATGAGCGAAAAGTAAAATCAGTTTTGTATAACTCTGTCTCACAGAGGATATATGATTCACAGAAAAATGTTAAAATGCACATAGAGTTTGTGTAATTCTATCAGTTATGATAGGCTACTGAAGTACTTACATTAATTCTGATTTTTCTGTGATTATCAGTGAATGTTTTAAGACGGTAGGACAGCTTCACTTTGTGCTTCCAAAATATCGAAAGACATTTAAATACAAATGTAACAGAAAAAACATTATTCACTAAATTGCTAGAAGACATAAATTATTTTTTTTTAATTTCAGAAAAAAAAAACTATCTCAAATTGGAAAAGAAGTTGAAAGGGGGGAAAAAAAACCTTTCAGAGTTAAGACTTAAGGCTTTAAATAATTATCTGTATAGAAATATTTTCTTCTCCTTAATATACAAGTAAATCAACAATAATTATTTCATTTCAGAAACTAAACCTTCAGTTTAATAATTTAATGACCTGAACTTACATAGGAATGCAAGGGTTTTTTATAAAGTGGCTAAAAGAAGACAAAAAACATGCCAAGAGAAAAGCTACTTTTCTAGTTTTAACTGATCAACAATCACGTGATATGATGAAATATAATATTACAGATAATTGTTCAATTGTTCCTATGGCATTTTAGAATGACTTGAAATAGTAGAGGGTAAGCCTGTCTAGTTGCAGTCACAGAGCAATTCAATATTTAAATGTTTGTAGAAAACCAAATTAGATTAGTTTTCTGTTTTTTGTGGGGTTTTTTTCCTTCTGTAGTTCGTTGAGCTTAAAATGCAATATAGAAGTACAAATACTTTGAGATCTTTGTCGTCTAAATTACAAGACAGGCCCCCATTTGAAGTCCGGAACAATTAATAAAACAGCAAGAGTCATCCATTCATTTTAATATTTTGAGAATTCTCCTTTCCAAAGTTTCTTCAAGCCAGAATTTTAATTTCATCCTCCTGCCTCCCCGCAAAACAACAAAAAACCCTCCACATAATTCATTATACGGCCCTTACACAATTGCACCACCTAGTGTTTACTAGGCAATAATCATACAAATTTAGTAAAGCTTTCTCAGTATTTAAAACAAAACAAAAACCGCTGCCATCACCATCATGACAGTACCACAGTACATTAACCATCCAAACTTTAACTTATCTTTGTTTAACTTACAAAAAAAGTTTAATAGTTTGAGATGCATTAACATATTACATTTTAACTGTGATCTATTTAAGTATTCTAAATGTGCCCTGAGTTTAGCCCTCAACTCTGAAAATAAGTATTTCAAAAGTGCTCAAACTGATACATATTATTTGAAGAAAAAATTCATTTTAAAATCTAGAATGTGTTTCAATGCCAAAATTAATAGAGAAAAATGAGAATGGTGAGTGGCCTCTTCACGGGCAAAGGCAACAAAGCACCTTCTCTTCTTTCTACTCCTTTGGCTTCCTGACGGCAGCAGGGGACTCTTGTTTCCTTTTCTCCACCCAGAATCACATTTTAAATACTATTTAGCTATGTACAAGGAAGACATACTACTATAGTTTCCACAGTAAAAAATTATTAGATTTTTAAAAATTGATGTTCTTCCTATAGTGTTGAGCAATAACTTCTTTAAATGTGTATCCATTAGTGATAAAATACCATAATTATATTAAACTTACAACACTAACATGACATTTATTTAATAATGTCATAATGATAAGAAGTCATCATTACTGTTCTTACACGGTAATCAAGCATAAGTGATAAACTGTTCACATGAATTACTATAATCCACATGGCCTTCAGGTAGTTAAAATCAAGCATTACTAAGGTGAGCTGGAGGGAGAGAAAGGGAAATCCAGGGGGAGCAGAAAGGTACTCTAAGTCCCTACCAAAGACATTAGATCTATATTCTATACTTGGGAGAGCCAATCCTACTCCTTTCCTAGCAGCAAGGTACCATGGTCGTAGATGACGGAATTCCCTGGCTGGTAAGTATACCTGTTCTTCAACGTGTGAACCTCCAATGTCAAAAGCCAGGACAGAGCCAAATACACTTTGGCTTAGAATCGTAGTTAGTTTCTGTGTATTGAGAGTGTGTATGGGGTTTGGGGCAAGGGGGAAGGGGGGTAGGAGGAGGGAAGGCGAGGGGTGGAGGGAAGAAAGGAGGGAAAAAGACATATGAAAATGGAGGGCTTCAACCCAAACTGAAAACTAGTCCAGGTTCTCCACTTTAACAGCAGAGGTATGCAATCAAATCTTTGGATAGTGTCTATTTCCATTTGTTTTCCAGCACTAGGCCTCTATCAACCATGCATTTTCTTATCTCAAGTCCACCCTATGATAATCTACCCTTTCTTTTATCTTTGGACATTACATTTTTTACCTTCCCCCTAGTTGACAGATATGATTTATATAATTTGTCTAAAACTGAACATAGAAACAATCCCACAATATCAACTAGAGCTCAGATCTACCTAGAAACATTCAAATGTTTATGGAACACCTTGTATTCCCTAGAGGCTGAAAGTACACAAGCATATGACACCTCCATGGCAAAAAAATGAAATGATGGTCTGCAAAGATTTGCTCTTCCACGTCCTCTAGTTGCATCTAACATATTCATAAAATTACTATTACTCGTCATGAAAACTGGACTCTATGGTAATATGAGGGGCTCAAGTGCAAAAGTACTGTGAAACGTGGCTATGGTTTGAAAACTTTTTCGAACTTAAACAAAACTTACTAAAATTTTTCCCTTTGCTATATTGGTCCAGAGTTCCCGTGATCCTAGAGGCCAACTCTGATAATAAAGTCTCCTAAGATTCTGAGAGGCATGGCTCTCAGGATCCTAAGCCTATCCTAGAACTCCAAGGCACAATAACTACTAAAACGTTGTGGGATACTATATCCAGTGAAGAAGAAAAATGAGAGGATGCTTGTGGCCTATAATTAGCTCAGCAAAAAGAAGAGATGAGGGTGACATTTGTTCCTGTTCCTCCTGCAGAATCAAATAAAAGTGGAGAATGTAAAAAGGAAAATTGATATGTATAAGCTATGTGGTGATAGATAACTCAGAGCCTTGAACATGAACTCAGAGCAAAAGAGTTATACAGCTTTTAAATTCAAGATGAAAGTAGAAAAGTCTAGGCCTGCCAAAGGTAGGGAATCTAACAGACAACCATCCCCACTGTAAACCTTTAACCCTTAAGCGCTACATTCTCAACATAAAAGCAAAGAAGTAAGCCCACCCAACTTCTCTTATACCCTAGAGTACTCCCAAGAAAGTTGCCTTGGTACTGAAGGTGAAAGTGAGGAAGGGCAGGGAAAGGATCCTGTTCCTGAGAAATTGTAGTTCAAAGTCAACCATCACACAGAATTGCCATCCAAATTCTCTTGACCTGGGTGTCCAAAGCACTTTAAGTTTTGCATTTAGCCCAAAGTGGTTCCAGACTGTTAAGTGACTTCAGTAGCAAAAGCAAATACAATTCCTCTTGGGGGAATGAATACACACTTTCATTTCAGACCCAAAAACTTCCCAAAATTAATTTTTTGAATAAAAAATGACATAATGAAACACGGCATCATGAGCAAGAACCACTAAAAGTGGTAGAAAGCAGAAACAAACTCAAAGAATTAACATGTTGGAATTAGTAAGCACATATTATAAAGTAACTATGTTAATTATATGTAAAGAAATAAAAAATCAAGGTTGAAAATACTGTGGAGAACAGTAAACCTATTAAAAAAGAAAAAGACTTAGATTTTAGACAGATGTAAACAAAACTCCTAGAAAGAAAACACAATAATTGAAATTAAAACTCAATGGAGGGGGCTTCCCTGGTGGCACAGTGGTTGAGAATCTGCCTGCCAATGCAGGGGACACGGGTTCGAGCCCTGGTCTGGGAGGATCCCACGTGCCGCGGAGCAACTAGGCCCATGAGCCACAACTACTGAGCCTGCGCATCTGGAGCCTGTGCTCCGCAACAACAGAGGCTGCAATAGTGAGAGGCCAGTAACCACGATGAAGAGTGGCCCCCGCTTCCCACAACTAGAGAAAGCCCTCGCACAGGAACAAAGACCCAACACAGCAAAAATAAATTAATTAATTAATAAACTCCTACCCCCAACATCTTCTTAAAAAAAAAAAAAAACTTAAGAGTAGAGAGAGAGCTTCAAGATGGCGGAAGAGTAAGACACGGAGATCACCTTCCTCCCCACAGATACATCAGAACTACATCTACAGGTGGAACTGCTCCTGTAGAACACCTACTGAATGCTGGCAGAAGGCCACTGACCTCCCAAAAGGCAAGAAACTCCCCACGTACCTGGGTAGGGCAAAAGAAAAAAGAAAAACCAGAGACAAAGAATAGGGATGGGACCTGCACCTCGGGGAGGGAGCTGTGAAGGAGGAAAGGTTTCCACACATTAGGAAGCCCCTTCTCAGGCAGAGACTGTGGTGGCGGATGGGGGGAGCTTCAGAGCCACGGAGGAGAGTGCAGCCACAGTGGTGTGGAGGGCAAAGCGGAGAGATTCCCACACGGAGGATCAGTGCTGACAAGCACTCACCAGCCCGAGAGGCTTGTCTGCTCACCGGCCAGGATGGGCGGGGTCTGGGAGCTCAGGCTTGGGCTTCGCTCGGATCCCAGGGAGAGGACTGGGGTTGGCGGCGTGAACACAGCCTGAAGGGGGCTAGTGCGCCACAGCTAGCCGGGAGGGCGTCCGGGAAAAAGTCTGGACCTGCCAAAGAGGCAAGAGACATTTTCTTCCCTCTTTGTTTCCTGGTGCGCAAGGAGAGGGGTTTAAGAGCGCCGCTTCAAGGAGCTCCAGAGACAGGCGCAAACCGCGGCTATCGGCATGGAACCCAGAGAAGGGCATGAAACGCTGAGGCTGCTGCTGCCGCCGCCAAAAAGCCTGTGTGCAAGCACAGGTCACTATCAACACCTCCCCTCCGGGGAGCCTGTGCAGCCCACCACTGCCAGCCAGGGTCCCGCGATCCAGGGACAACTTCCGTGGGAGAACCCACGGCACGCCTCAGGCTGGTGCAACGACACACCGGCCTCTGCCGCTTAAGGCTCGCCCCGCATCCGAACCCTTCCCTCCCCCCGGCCTGAGTGAGCCAGAGAGCCTGAATCAGCTGCTCCTTTAACCCCATCCTGTCTGAGCGAAAAACAGACGCCCTCAGGCAATCTACACGCAGAGGCGGGTCCAAATCCAAAGCTGAACCCCGGGAGCTGTGCAAACAAAGAAGAGAAAGGGAAATCTCTCCCAGCAGCCTCAGGAGCAGCGGATGAAATCTCCACAGTCAACTTGATGTACCCTGCATCTGTGGAATACCTGAATAGGCTACGAATCATCCCAAATTGAGGAGGTGGACTTTGGGAGAAAAGATATATTATTCTTTCCCCTTTTTCTCTTTTTCTGAGTGTGTATGTGTATGCTTCTGTGTGTGATTTTGTCTGTATAGCTTTACTTTCACCATTTATCCTAGGGGTCTGTCCATCCATTTTTTTGTTTGTTTTACTTAAAATAATTTTTTTCTTAATAATTATTTTTTATTTTAATAACTTTATTTTACTTTATTTTATTTTATCCTCTTTCATTCTTTCTATTTTTTTCTCCCTTTTCCTCTGAGCCGTGTGGATGAAAGGCTCTTGGTGCTCCAGACAGGAGTCAGTGCTCTGCCTCTGAGGTGGGAGAGCCAACTTCAGGACACTGGTCCACAAGACACCTCCAAGCTCCATGTGATATCAAATGGCGAAAATCTCCCAGAGATCTCCATCTCAATGCCAAGACCCAGCTTCACTCAATGACCAGCTAGCTACAAGCTGGACACCCTATGCCAAACAACTAGCAAAACAGGAACACAGCCCATCCATTAGCAGAGAGGCTACCTAAAATCAAAATAAGGCCACAGACACCCCAAAACACACCACCAGAAGTGGACCTGCCCACCAGAAAGACAAGATCCAGCCTCATCCACCAGAACACAGGCACTAGTTTCCTCTACCAGCAAGCCTACACAACCCACTGAACCAACCTTAGCCACTGGGGACAGACAGCAAAAACAACGGGAACTACAAACCTGCAGCCTGAGAAAAGGAGATCCCAAACACAGTAAGTTAAGCAAAATGAGAAGACAGAAAAACACACAGATGAAGGAGCAAAGTAAACACCCACCAGACCTAATAAATGAAGAGGAAATAGGCAGTCTACCTGAAAAATAATTCAGAATGATGACAGTAAAGATGATCCAAAATCTTGGAAATAGACAAAATACAAGAAACATTTAACAAGGACCTAGAAGAACTAAAGAGCAAACTAAAAATGATGAACAACACAATAAATGAAATTAAAAATTATCTAAAAGGAATCAATAGCAGAATAACTGAGGCAGAAGAACGGATAAGTGACCTGGAAGATAAAATAGTGGAAATAACTGCTACAGAGCAGAATAAAGAAAAAAGAATGAAAAGAACTGAGGACAGTCTCAGAGACCTCTAGGACACCATTAAATGCACCAACATTCGAATTATACGGGTCCCAGAAAAAGAGGAAAACAAAGGGACTGAGAAAATATTTGAAGAGATTATAGTTGAAAACTTCCCTAATATGGGAAAGGAAATAGTTAATCAAGTCCAGGAAGCACAGAGAGTCCCATACAACATAAATCCAAGGAGAAACACGCCAAGACACATATTAATCAAACTATCAAAAATTAAATATAAAGAAAACATATTAAAAGCAGCAAGGGAAAAACAACAAATAACACACAACAAAATCCCCATTAGGTTAATAGCTGATCTTTCAGCAGAAACTCTGCAAGCCTGAAGGGAGTGGCAGGACATAATTAAAGTGATGACGGAGAAAAACCTGCAACCAAGATTACTCTACCCAGCACGGATTCTCATTCAGATTTGATGGAGAAATTAAAACCTTTACAGGCAAGCAAGAGCTCAGAGAGTTCAGCACCACCAAACCAGCTTTACAAGAAATGCTAAAGACACTTCTCTAAACAGGAAACACAAGAGAAGGGAAAGACCTACAATAACAAACCCAAAACAATTAAGAAAATGGGAACAGGAACATACATATCGATAATTACCTTAAATGTAAATGGGTTTAATACTCTCACCAAAAGACACAGACTCGCTGAATGGATACAAAAACAAAACCTGCTGTCTACAAGGGACCCATTTCAGACCTACGGACACATACAGACTGAGAGTGAGGGGATAGAAAAAGATATTCCATGCAAATGGAAATCAAAAGAAAGCTGGAGTAGCAATTCTCATATCAGACAAAATAGACTTTAAAATAAGGACTATTACAAGAGACAAAGAAGGACATTACATAATGATCATGGGATTGATGCAAGAAGAAGATATAACAACTGTAAATATTTATGCACCCAACATAGGAGCATCTCAATACATAAGGCAAATTCTAACAGCAATAAAAGGGGAAATCGACAGTAACACACTCATAGTAGGGGAATTTAACACCCCGCTTTCACCAATGGACAGATCATCCAAAATGAAAATAAATAAGGAAACACAAGCTTTAAATGATACATTAAACAAGATGGACTTAATTGATATTTAGAGGACATTCCATCCCAAAACAAAAGAATACACTTTCTTCTCAAGTGCTCATGGAACATTCTCCAGGACAGACCATATCTTGGGTCACAAATCAAGCCTTGGTAAATTTAAGAAAATTGAAATCGTATCAACTATCTTTTGTGACCACAATGCTAGGAGACTAGATATCAATTACAAGAAAAGATCTGTAAAAAATATAAACACATGGAGGCTAAACAATATACTACTTAATAACAAAGTGATCACTGAAGAAATCAAAGAGGAAATTAAAAAATACCGAGAAACAAATGATAATGGAGATACAATGACCCAAAACCTACGGGATGCAGAAAAACTGGTTCTAAGAGGGAAGTTTATAGCAATAAAATCCTACCTTAAGAAACAGGAAACATCTCAAATAAACAGCCTAAGCTTGCACCTAAAGTAATTAGAGGAAGAAGAACAAAAAAATCCCAAAGTTAGCAGAAGGAAAGAAATCATAAACATCAGATCAGAAATATATGAAAAAGAAATGAAGGAAACGATAGCAAAGATCAATAAAACTAAAGCCTGGTTCTTTGAGAAGATAAACAAAAGTGATAAACCATTAGCCAGACTCATCAAGAAAAAAAGGGAGAAGACTCAAATCAACAGAATTAGAAATGAAAAAGGAGAAGTAACAACTGACACGGCAGAAATACAACTGATCATGAGAGATTTCTACAAGTGGCTCTATGACAATAAAATGGACAACCTGGAAGGAATGGACAAATTCTTAGAAATGCACAACCTGCCAAGACTGAACCAGGAAGAAATAGAAAATATGAACAGACCAATCACAAGCACTGAAATTGAAACTGTGATTAAAAATCTTCCAACAAACAAAAGCCCAGGACCAGATGGCTTCACAGGTGAATTCTATCATTTAGAGAAGAGCTAACACCCATCCTTCTCAAACTCTTCCAAAATATAGCAGAGGGAGGAACACTCCCAAACTCATTCTACGAAGTCACCATCACCCTGATACCAAAACCAGACAAAGATGTCACAAAGAAAGAAAACTACAGGCCAATATCACTGATGAACACAGATGCAAAAATCCTCAACAAAATACTAGCAAACAGAATCCAACAGCACATTAAGAGGATCATACACCATGCTCAAGTGGGGTTTATTTCAGAAATGCAAGGATTCTTCAATATACAAAAATCAATCAACGTGATACACCATATTAACAAGGGGAAGGAGAAAAACCATATGACCATCTCAATAGATGCAGAGAAAGCTTTCGACAAAATTCAACACCCATTTATGATAAAAACCCTGTAGAAAGTAGGCATAGAGGGAACTTTCCTCAACCTAATAAAGGTCATGTATGACAAACCCACAGCCAACATCATCCTCAATGCTGAAAAACTGAAAACATTTCCACTAAGATCAGGAACAAGACAAGGTTGTCCACTCTCCCCACTATTATTCAACATAGTTTTGGAAGTTTTAGCCACAGCAATCAGAGAAGAAAAAGAAATAAAAGGAATCCAAATTGGAAAAGAAGAAATAAAGCCATCGCTGTTTGCAGATGACATGATACTACATATAGAGAATCCTAAAGATGCTACCAGAAACTGCTAGAGCCAATCACTGAATTTGGTAAAGTAGCAGGATACAAAATTAATGCACAGAAATCTTTTGCATTCCTATACACTAATGACGAAAAATCTGAAAGAGAAATTAAGGAAACACTCCCATTTACCACTGCAACAGAAAGAATAAAATATCTAGGAATAAACCTACCTAAGGAGACAAAAGACCTTATACAGAAAACTATAAGACACTGATGAAAGAAATTAAAGATGATACAAACAGATGGAGAGATATACCATATTCCTGAACTGGAAGGATCAACATTTTAAAAATGACTTTACTACCCAAAGCAATCCACAGATTCAACGCAAACCCTATCAAACTACCAATGGCCTTTTTCACAGAACTAGAACAAAAAATTTCACAATTTGTATGGAAACACAAAAGACCCTGAATAGGCAAAGCAATCTTGAGAAAGAAAAATGGAGCTGGAGGAATCAGGCTCCCAGACTTAAGACTAAACTACAAAGCTACAGTAAACAAGACAGTATGGTACTGGCACAAAAACAGAAATATAGATAAATGGAATAGGATGGAAAGCCCAGAGATAAACCCATGCACATATGGTCACCTTATTTTTGATAAAGGAGGCAAGAATATACAGTGGAGGTAAGACAGCCTGTTCAATAAGTGCTTCTAGGAAAACTGGACAGCTACATGTAAAAGAATGAAATTAGAACACTCCCTACCACCATACACAAAAATAAATGCAAGGGGGCTTCCCTGGTGGCGCGGTGGTTGAGAGTCTGCCTGCCGATGCAGGGGACGCGGGTTCGTGCCCCGGTCCGGGAAGATCCCACATGCTGCAGAGTGGCTGGGCCCGTGAGCCATGGCCGCTGAGCCTGCGTGTCCGGAGCCTCTGCTCCACAATGAGAGAGGCCACAACAGTGAGAGGCCCGCGTACCGCAAAATCAAAATAAATAAATAAACTCAAAATGGATTAAAGACCTAAATGTAAGGCCAGAAACTATCAAACTCTTAGAGAAAAACATAGGCAGAACACTCTATGACATAAATCACAGCAAGATCCTTTTTTGACCCACCTCCTAGAGAAATGGAAATAAAAACAAAAATAAACAAATGGGACCTAATGAAACTTAAAAGATTTTGCACAGCAAAGGAAACCATAAACAAGACCAAAAGACAACCCTCAGAATGGGAGAAAATATTTGCAACTGAAGCAACTGACAAAGGATTAATCTCGAAAATTTACAAGCAGCTCATGCAGCTCAATATCAAAAAAACAAACAACCCAATCCAAAAATGGGCAGAAGACATAAATAGACATTTCTCCAAAGAAGATAAACAGATTGCCAACAAACACATGAAGGAATGCTCAACATCATTAATCATTAGAGAAATGCAAATCAAAACTACAATGAGATATCATCTCACACCAGTAAGAATGGCCATCATCAAAAAATCTAGAAACAATATATGCTGGAGAGGGTGTGGAGAAAAGGGAACACTCTTGCACTGTTGGTGGGAATGTAAATTGGTACAGCCACTATGGAGAACAGTATGGAGGTTCCTTAAAAAACTACAAATAGAACTACCATATGACCCAGCAATCCCACTCCTGGGCATATACCCAGAGAAAACCATAATTCAAAAAGAGTCATGTACCACAGTGTTCACTGCAGCTCTATTTACAATAGCCAGGACATAGAAGCAACCTAATTGTCCATCAACAGATGAATGGATAAAGAAGATGTGGCACATACATACAATGGAATATTACTCAGCCATAAAAGGAAATGAAATTGAGTTATTTGTAGTGAGGTGGATGGACCTAGAGTCTGTCATACAGAGTGAAGTAAGTCAGAAAGAGAAAAACAAATACCGTATGCTAACACATATATACGGAATCTAAGAAAAAAAAAAAAAAGGTCATGAAGAATCTAGGGGTAAGACAGGAATAAAGACACAGACCTACTAGAGCATGGACTTGAGGATATGGGGAGGGGGAAGGGTAAGCTGTGACAAAGTGAGAGAGTGGCATGGACATATATACAGTACCAAACGTAAAACAGATAGCTAGTGGGAAGCAGCCGCATAGCACAGGGAGATCAGCTAGGTGGTTTGTGACCACCTAGAGGGGTGGGACAGGGATGGTGGGAGGGAGGGAGACGCAAGAGGGAAGAGATATGGGAACATATGTATATGTATAACTGATTCACTTTGTTATAAAGCAGAAACTAACACACCATTGTAAAGCAATTATACTCCAATAAAGATGTTAAAAAAAAAGAGAGACGAAAAGACAACTCTCAGAATAGGAGAAAATATTTGCAAATGAAGCAACTGACAAAGGATTAATCTCCAAAATTTACAAGCAGCTCATGCAGCTCAATATCAAAAAAACAAACAACCCAATACAAAAATGGGCAGAAGACCTAACTAGACGTTTCTCCTAAGAAGATATACAGATTGCCAACAAACACATGAAAGAATGCTCAACCTCACTAATCATTACAGAAATGCAAATCAAAACTACAATGTGGTATCACCTCACACCAGTCAGAATGGCCATAATCAAAAATTCTACAGGGCTTCCCTGATGGTGCAGTGGTTGAGAGTCCGCCTGCTGATGCAGGGGACACAGGTTCATGCCCCGGTGTGGGAGGATTCCACATGCTGCAGAGCGGCTGGGCCCGTGAGCCATGGCCGCTGAGCCTGTGTGTGCGGAGCCTGTGCTCCGCAACGGGTGAGGCCACAACAGTGAGAGGCCCATGTACCGCCAAAAAAAAAAAAAAAAATCTACAAACAATAAATGCTGTAGAGGGTGTGGAGAAAAGGGAACCCTCTTGCACTGTTGGTGGGAATGTAAATTGATACAGCCACTATGCAGAACTGTATGGAGGCTCCTTAAAAAACTAAAAATAGAGCTACCATACGACCCAGCAATCCCACTATTGGGCGTGGAGAAAAGGGAACCCTCTTGCACTGTTGGTAGGAATGTAAATTGATACAGCCCCTATGGAGAACAGTATGGAGGTTCCCTAAAAAACTAAGAATAGAACTACTATATGACCCAGCAATCCCACTACTGGGCATATACCCTGAGAAAACCATAATTCAAAAAGAGTCATGTACCACAATGTTCACTGCAGCTCTATTTACAATAGCCAGGACATAGAAGCAACCTAATTGTTCATCAACAGATGAATGGATAAAGAAGATGTGGCACATACATACAATGGAATATTACTCAGCCATAAAAGGAAATGAAATTGAGTTATTTGTAGTGAGGTGGATGGACCTAGAAACTGTCATACAGTGAAGAAAGTCAGAAAGAGAAAAATAAATACCTTATGCTAACACATATATATAGAATCTAAAAAAAAAAAAAAAAAAGGCTCTGAAGAACCTAGGGGCAGGACAGGAATAAATACGCAAATGTAGAGAATGGACTTGAGGACACGGGGAGAGGGAAGGGTAAGCTGGGACGAAGTGAAAGAGTGTTATGGACTTACGTATACTACCAAATGTAAAATAGACAGCTAGTGGGAAGCAGCCGTAGTGCACAGGGAGATCAGCTTGGTGCTTTGGACCACCTAGAGGGGTGGGTTGGGAGGATGAGAGGGAGATGCAGAAGGAGGAGATATGGGGATATATGTATATGTATAGCTGATTCACTTTCCTATAAAGCAGAAACGAACACACCATTGTAAAGCAATTATATTGCAATTAAGATGTTAAAAAAATAACCCAAAAAACTAGATATTCTCATAAATCATTAGGAATTAGAAAGCAGACATAAGAACAACCCCACACTAAAGGCTGCTTATACCCAAGGTTCCAGTTTGTTGTTCCAAATGCTGGGGAGATCTGAAATCTGGCTGTTAATTATGCAGTGAAGATGCACTCTCTCAGTTCTTGCTTCCTGCACTATCTCCCACTGCTGCCCTCCATGCCAGACCTTTCCCGCAGCACCTTCTGAATCTGTGTTCTGTCCTAAACACCTTCAACGCATTTACAAATGCTTTCTCTCCCTCTCTGTCTTCTATAAAACTTGGTTCTGTCATAATTAAACTGGTTTCTCTTATATTCTCACGTGTGGGTCCCTTCTCTCTGTACCTTAACACCTTCCGAACAGAGCTATGTTTAAGTGTCTCCCATTTTAAGAAGCAAAACAAAAAAACCTTTCTCTACTCCTAATTACCACCACTCTCCATTTTCAAAAACAACTCTTGAAAGAGTTTTCTCCACATCCTCCATTTCATACTCACTCTCAGCTCCTGCACTCTGGCTTCTATCTCCACCCTCTACAGTCAGGGTCCCCAGCCAGTCCGTGGCCTGTTAGGAACCTGGCCGCAAAGCAGGAGGTGAGCAGCAGGTGAGTGAGCGAAGCTTCATCTGTATTTACAGCCGCTCCCCATTGCTCGCATTACCGCCTGAGCTCTGCCTCCTGTCTGATCAGCAGTGGCATTAGATTCTCATAGGAGTGCGAACCCTACTGCAAACTGTGCATGCGACGGATCTAGGTAGCATGCTCCTTTGGAGAATCTAATGCCTGATGATCTGAGGTGGAGCTGAGGCGGTGATGCTAGCACTGCAGAGAGGCTGAAAATACAGATTATCATTAGCAGAGAGGTTTGACTGCAGAGAGACCGTAATAATCAACTGCTTGCAGACTCATATCAAAACCCTATCAGTGAGTGGCAAGTGACAATTAAGCTGCATCTGGCAGAAGGCTTTATAGTGGCAAGTGAGTTGATGTACTTCATTTGTACAGCTGCATCTGGTGGCAGGCTTTAAGTCAGAATCCGACACTTATTTTGGTCCACACATGGCCCGCCCGTTATTTTATTTACCACTTCCGTCCGTGCCTTTTTCCCACACTGCACACTTGTCTTGTCACACAGTTCTGGTAAGCCTACAAGTTAACTCTAGCCAAAATGAGTAAAAAACAAACGTCGCTGGAGAATTTCTTTGAAAGGGGGAAAGACCCAATGATGAGACAGCAGAAGACTCTAAGACTGCCAACAAAATGCAAGTTGCATTTACAAGAAAACACCAGGATTTCCTGGTGGCGCTGTGGTTAAGAATCTGCCTACCAATGCAGGGAACACAGGCTCGATCCCTGGTCCGGGAAGATCCCACATGCCGTGGAGCAACTAAGCCCATGTGCCACAACTACTGAGCCTGCGCTCTAGAGCCTGTGAGCCACAACTACTGAGCTCACGTGCCACAACTAGTGAAGCTCACACACCTAGAGCCCATACTTCAGAACAAGAGAAGTCACCGCAATGAGAAGCCCATGCACCACAACAAAGAGGAGCCCCCGCTTGACGCAACTAGAGAAAGCCCACACACAGCAACAAAGACCCAACGCAACCAAAAATAAATAAATAATTAAAAAGAAAAGAAAAGAAAAGAGCAAGCATCCTACTTAAATTACAGGTTCATTGCAACAGGTGATTCACACTCTCCAAGCCTGCTTTGTATAATGCATAGCAACAGGCTATCCAATGAAGCCATGAAACCTTCAAAACTGCTTTGCCACATGGAGACCAAGCACCCTGCATTAAAAGACAAGCCTTTGGAGTTTTTCACAAGGAAAAACTGTGAACATGAAGAACAGATGCAATTATTGAAGGCCGCCACTTCATCAAATGTGTCTGCACTGAGAGCATCATTCTTAGTGGCTAACCACATTGCTAAAGCTAAGAAGCCCTTTACTATTGGTGAAGAGTTGATCCTGCCTGCTGCTAAGGACATCTGTAGTGAACTTTTAGGAGAGGCTGCAGCTCAAAAGGTGGCACATGTTCGTCTTTCAGCTAGCACCATAACTAGACGAACTGATGAAATAGCAGAGCATATTAAGGCGCAATCGTTAGAGAGGAGTAATGAGTCACTGTGGTACGCAATCCAGGTTGACAAGTCTACCGATGTTGACAACACAGCAACAATACTTTGTGTGTGTGTGTGTGTGTACGATGTATTTCTCAGGAGGATGTGCATGAGGATATGTTATGTGTACCTTTGTTGCCAACCAACACCACAGCTGTAGAACTATTCAAGTCTTTGAATGATTACATATCAAGAAAACTGATTGGTCATTTTGTGTCGGTATATGCAAGGACAGAGTGGCTGCCACGACTGGACAGCTTTCTGGTTTCACTACTCAGGTCAAAGAGATCGCTTCTGAATGTGAGTCTATGCACTGTGTCATCCATAGAGAAATGCTGGCTAGCTGAACAATGTCACCTGAACTTAACTACGTTTTTCAGGATGTGATTAAAATTATCAACCACATTAAAGTACATGCCCTTAACTCACGTCTGTTCATGCAGCTCTGTGAGGGGATGGTTGCAGAGCACACATCTTCTCTCATACACAGAAGTGAGACGGCTTTCTAAAGGTAGATCACTGGCCAGGGTTTTTGAGTTATGAGAGCCACTCCAGAGATTTTAGAAAAAGAGTCACCACTGGCAGCACATTTTAGTGACACAGAATGGGTCGCAAAACTTGCTTACTTGTGTGACATATTCAACCTGCTCAACAAACTCAATCTGTCACTTCAGGGGAGAACAACAACTGTGTTCAAGTCGGCAGATAAAGTGGCTGCATTTAAAGCCAAACTGGATTTATGGGGGCGACGAGTGAACACTGGGATTTTTGACATGTTTCAAGAATTAGCAGAGATTTAGAAAGAGACTGAGCCAGGGCCTTCATTCTCCCAGATGGTGCATGATCACCTCTCTCAGCTTTCCAAAGAGTTTGAGCATTACTTCCTAACCACAAAAGACCCCCGAACTGGGAAGGAATGGATCCTTGACCCATCTGTGAATAAGCCAGGTGAAATCGACTTTGTCCATGCTAGAAGAGGATCAACTACTTGAGATCTCAAATGACGGTGGCCTTAAAAGTATGTTTGAGGGCTTCCCTGGTGGCGCAGTGGCTGAGAGTCCACCTGCCGATGCAGGGGACACGGGTTCGTGCCCCGATCCGGGAAGATCCCACATGCCGCGGAGTGGCTAAGCCCGTGAGCCATGGCCGCTGAGCCTGCGCGTCTGGAGCCTGTGTTCCGCAATGGGAGAGGTCGCAACAGTGAGAGGCCCGCGTACCACAAAAAAAAAAAAAAAAGTATGTTTGAGACAACTTCAAATCTCCATAGGTTCTGGATTAAAGTCAAGGTGGAATAGCCTGAGATTGCCACAAAAGCACTGAAAAGCCTGCTTCCATTTCCAACATCCTATCTCTGTGAAGCAGGGCTTTCTGCAGTGACAGCAACCAAAACTAAATTACGGAGTAGACTGGACATAAGCAATATACTTCGGGTGTCACTGTCTCCCCTCACCCCCAGATGGGACCATCTAGTTGCAGGAAAACAAGCTCAGGGCTCCCACTGATTCTGCATTATGTGGTCAGTTGTATAATTATTTCATTTATTACAATGTAATAATAATAGAAATAAAGTGCACAATAAATAATGAGCTTGAATCATCCCAAAACAACCCCCCCCACCCCAGTCTGTGGAAAAACTGTCTTCCATGAAACCGGTCCCTGGTGCCAAAAAGGCTGGGAACCGCTACTCTATGGAACCTGCTTTCTCTAGAGTCACAATATCTCCCTGCTCCTAAAGCTAGTGGACCTTTCATAGACCTTATATTCCTTGAGGTTTCTCCTACTACCCGACACTGTTACCCATACCCTCTTTCTGGAAAGATTCTCTTCCCCATGCTCCCCAAATAGTTAACTTTCTAGCTCTCTGACCACTCTTCCTTCAGCACCACTTCTTTCTGCTCACACCAGAATTCTGTCCTGGGTCCTGTTTTCTTCTCACTTTATATACGATCCCTAGGTGATCTTATCTTCTTCCATAGCTTCACTTCCCACCTACAAAATTCAATCTCAAGCACATACCCATAGGAAGGTACGCTGCCTCTCCTCCACCTATTCCAACTCCTTAAGTGAGAATTCCTGCATATAATGTTACCAATTAAGGACCACAATTGAAGCCCTCATCTTTACCAAGCAAACCTGTCCATCTCCTTGTGGTTCCTATTTTAGTGAATGATACTACCATTCACTTAATTGCTCAAGACAGAAACTTACATATTGTTCTTTACTTCTTCTCCCTTGCTGCTCACATCTAATCAATTACTATCCACTAAATTCTACTTTACAAATGTCTTTCAAAATGATCTAAATCTCTTCTCTAAAATACCAGCATCTATCCTAGGATTTCAAAAACCAACACCCTAAAATTCATTATTTCTTATATACAAAATTTTCCACAAGAAAAATTAGGTTAGCTTTCATTAATTTATACATCAATCTATACACACTTAACTATGTTTAACTATCTCCCATATTTAAAAAAGGAAAACAAAACAACAAAAGACTCTCCCTCTACTCCCAACTACTTCCTTCTACACCCAACTGAATAAATTCATCCAGTCTCTCAATTCATTCATTCAAGATTTCTTGAACACCTATGTATTCCAGCCACTGTGCTAGGAAATGAAAGGCAGTTTGCCCTAAATAATTATACAGATTTCTACACACACCCTTAATTTTTAAAAAACTTTTAGCATAGGAAATGTCAATCCAAAAGATATCATTGCTTAAAAAGAGAAGGCTCTGGGATGTCAGATCAAGGGTGTCCTTAATGTACTGCAAGTGTAAATGGAAACATGTGATCCCACAATAAAAATAGCCTTAAGTAAGAAGGGCAACAGCTAAGTAGAATTCACATTGCCACATGACTTTAACCCAAGTCCCTATGGGATAAAGACGCTTAAGCCACAGAACAAAACTTTTCAGGATAACACATGAAATCAGAGTCCTTGAAATACCCCCACTACCAGTATCACCAGGACTGCCACCTATGAGCCCTCAAAACCTAGTCTGCCAGACATTCTATATTTTCCTCTCAGAGGTCTCTTTAGACTTCAGAATTACCTGGTTTTAAAGGCTGTGATTTCATATTTTAATTGTCTTCCATCTCAGAAGGGCCCTGTTCAAATAAAGACCCATCTGCATCTTAGCCAGCCTGCCCAAGGAATCAAGTGAGACACAGGAATGTGCCTTGGTGGCAGGCCTCATAACTACCTAGGGTGCACCTGAGTCCATGCCTTCCACAGGAGTTACAATAACTAGAGTGATTCTCAACTGAGGAGGTAGCGAGGGATTCAGGTTTACCCAAGGGGCTTTGTCAATCAACACCCTAAAGATTAAGTACAAAATATGCATTTACCACTGGACGCAGCAATCCTTCTTCTAAGAATGTCAAAAATACAAAAAGACCTATGCCCAGTACAATTCACTGCAGCACTCTTTATAACAGCAAAATAACAGAAACAACCCAAATGTCCATCAATATGGAACTGGCTGAATAAACCATGGGACAACTACACAATGGAGTTCTATGCAGCTATAAAAAAGAATCGAAAGTGTCTCTATATACTTCTACAGATTTCCAGGATAGAGTGATTAGTGAAAAAAGCACGGAGTATATAGTATCCTGCTTTTTATCTAAGGAAGAGATACAAACACGTGAATGCTTATTTTTTTTAATGGAAGGATAAACCGAAAAGTAATAAAAATGGTTACGGAGAGAGAGAGGCCAAGCTGGAGTGGAAAAAAATGAAAGCTAGATTTCTCTAAATGGATCTCATTTTATACATCTGATACGGGAATCATGCAATGGTTAAAATTATAACATGAAATTAAATAAAAATGAAGGGGAAAAGCCATCCCCCAAAACCAAAAGCAAAAGGAAGTTCAATCACACCAAGAATTACTTCAAGTGACTTTAAAACACAGCAATCTGCTATTCATCCCTAATGGAATATCCTAAGGGAGAGAAATGGGAGAAATGCCAAGAAATTTCTGTTTTTGATAATCATATTGCTAGTAGTGATATTGTTATACTAAAACTGTACCTGTTTAAGTTCAAAATTAAATAATTAGATTGATATCACTTATAACCAAAATTTTCAATAAAATCAAAATAAAAACCCTGTATTACTGAATTTGAATCACAATTATCAGTATGAACTTCTGATATACTTTCTCCTAAAAAAATACATATTTACTATCTCTATCCACTAAGAAGGCCTAGAAAAAACGACCAGTCCAATAATGGGCACTCCTAATGCCCAAATCGTGGCCTCTACATACATTTCCCAAAAGAACAGGGCTTCTTGGAGAAAAGGTGGGTTCCAGGTCTGGAATAGGAAATGTATAAGATGAGCCTCAAAACACCTTGTCATACTAAAAATACAAAGAAGCTCTCAAAGACTAGTGGGATATTGTCAAAAGGACCCAGGAGCCAATCTGAAGGGACTAACATTTTGGATTATCTCCTAAAACTGAACATTCATATCCCACATGGCCCAGCATTTCTACTTGTAGGTATGCATTCCCCAAAACATGTACAAGAGAAGAAATGTATAAGAATGTATACTTGGGCTTCCCTGGTAGCACAGTGGTTGAGAGTCCGTCTGCCAATGCAGGGGACGCGGGTTCGTGCCCCGGTCTGGGAAGATCCCACATGCCGCGGAGCGGCTGGGCCCATGAGCCATGGCCGCTAAGCCTGTGCATCCGGAGCCTGTGCTCCACAACGGGAGAGGCCACAACAGTGAGAGGCCTGCTACCACAAAAAAAAAAAAAAAAAAAGAATGTATACTTGATTGTACTCACTTGATTGCTTCAGAATACCAAAAACCTGGAAACAAACAACCCAAATGTTTGTCAACAGGAGAATAAAGGAATAAATTATGGAATATTCAAAGAGAATACTGTACAGCAGTTGAAATAAATGAACCACAGTGACATGCAACAATATGAATGAACCTCAGCAATATAACATTAAGATGTTTGTTGTTGCCAAACTTATTGGGGGTTTTTTGCCCCCCAACAGTGAGTTTACAGATGCCTATTATTACTTTTCAAAAATAACTAACAGTAGAAAGAGGAAAAAGAAGTTTCTCACGCTAAAAGTTTTAGATATTTAAAAAATCTGGTCAAAAATATAACTACTATAATGGCAGTGAATATTGGCCACACTGATCTTAGGTAACATTAAAGCAATTAAGGCCCAAAATATTTTAAAAGCAAAACGCTGGCATAATGTTTTGGTTCCCTAAAACCAAATACACACATGTGAATTATTTGTTCAAATAAACAGCACCCATTTGAAAAAGTAATGACTTTTTTTTTATAATCGTCCAGATTTCTAGTTGCCCTTTTTTAACCTATCCCCAACGTATTCTTTCTTTCTTAACTCTTGTTATCCTAGTATACACCTAAGCATGAGTAGTTTGCTTTCTTTAAAACATTTTATATTCTGTACTCTATTATAAAGACAAGTGCTATATTATATTACCTAAAGAAAATTGTAACAATTTCTTCCACTGATACGTTTAACCTGTATTTGGGCGTTCTTTAAAGTGAACAGAATGTTAAGAAATGATAACTTCCTTTGTAAAAGATAATTTTCTCCATTCTGTTTTATGCTGTTATTTCCAATTATTCCCAGAGGAAAAATACACCTACTGCAATTCATTTTTTTAAATCATTTTAATTATCAACAGATTCCAGGAAACAATAATAAAGGCCAATTTAAAAAGATTTTTATCCATATTAGGTACTAAGGGCTGAAAGGATAACCGTGTACATTAAAAAGTAATTCAACAGGACTCCCCTCATGGCGCAGTGGTTAAGAATCCACCTACCAATGCAGGGGACACGGGTTCGATCCCTGGTCCAGGAAGATCCCACATGCCATAAAGCAACTAAGCCTGTGTGCCACAACTATTGAGCTTACGTGCCACAACTACTGAATCCCACACATCTAGAGCCCATGCTCCGCAACGAGAAGCCATCACAATGAGAAGCCCGCACACCTCAACTAAGAGTAGCCCCCCGCTCGCCGCAACTAGAGAAAGCCCGTGCGCAGCAATGAAGACCCAACGCAGCCAAAAATAAAATAAATAAATAAACTTAAAAAAATAATAATCCAACACCAACAACAACAAAAAAAACAGCTAGATGCTCTTAAGACGATTGTGAGGTATAAATATAATATGTCCTCTTTGGGTGCTTACCAAATTAATTGAGAAGACAAAAAGTACAGACACAAACAGTAAAACAAAAATTCAGAAGATTTTATAGGAAATATATGATTAAATGTCAAAGAAAAGGCTTTAACAAACAAGCTACAAGATTTCGTAAGCATAGAAATCACCATAGAACAACAGTGATTAGAAATAGCTTCCAGGAAGAAGTGGAACCCACAATGTATTTTGTCAGATGGGCACCAAACATTCAGAAAAGAATAGAGGTGTGAAAACCACATATAATTAGAGCCAAAGATTTTTTTTCAGGATAAAATAAATAAGAGTATGTTCTTGAGATGACTTCTACAGGGTAGTAAAGTTAAAGAAAGTTAGACAGGTTACCACTAAACTATAGAAGACCATGAATACCAAACTAAGGGATATAAAATGAAATTTAACCTGTTTGGACCTAATGGCACTGAAATGAAAGCATCCAACAGACTTTCACTGACACTTGGGGGAAGCAATGAATATTTTAAAAGCTTCTGGTTCCCCTAAACACCGAAGAGGGGAAGAACAGATATAAAAATAAGCTTGATTTAACTTTACCAGCTTTTCCGAACTAAAAACAAAATCACAAATGAATAATGTGAACTCTTCAATGGTTAAATTCTATTTATGAAATATGACACTGCTTTTTCTTTTGTTCTCTTTAAAGACTAAGCATTTATTTCAAGGTTGAGGGAAGTATTTCCCCCATCTGGTACATGTCAGGGCCAGTTATTTTTGCAGCTTTGAAGTTGCTTCAAGGTCTGTCATTTCTTTAGGTCAGGGCATGAATGCCTGGGGTGTTTTGTCCTTGAGGATGCTATTTTTCCTTAATGCATCCCTGTTTAGAAATGATTTATGCACTGTGGAATATAGGGCATTTTAAGATTTAAAAAAAATCAAAAGTTCCATGTCAACCTTCATATATTCAAGGCATAATTTTCCATTCATCTATTTGTATAAGTATTCAAATTCATTTGTACATCAATCTGATCATTAAAAAAAAAGTTTCTCAGTAAACAGAGCATCCAATGTGAACTGGGTCATTGGTAATCAACTTTAGGGCTTTTTTGAAAACTGTATTGTGAAACAAAACTAATAGAAAAGCTGAAGAATAGTACAAAGAACTCTTACACACCCTCAATCCAGATTTCCCAATGGTTAACGCTTTACCTCATACAACTAACATTCTCTCATACACACACAAATTTTTTCTGAACATCTGAAATTAATGTGCAGACATGATGTTCCATTACCCCTTAATACTTCAGTATATACTCCCTAAAATCAAGGATACTGTCCTACATAACCACAGTACAATCACCAAAATCAAATTAATATCAACACGATTTTACTATTTAAACCAGAGACCCAATTCAAATTTCACCAAGTGTTCCAACAATGTCCAGGATCCAATACAGGATTATGTTTTGCATTTCACTGTCACGTCTCTTTGGTCCCCTTCAATCTGAAAGACCTCCTCAGTCTTCCCTTGTCTTTCATGACCTTGACATTTCTAAAGCATACATGTTGGTTACTTTATAGAATGTCCCTCAAATGGAATTTTTCTGATGTTCCTCTGTGATGAGGTGTGGCCTATGCATTTTTTTTGGCAAGAATACCATAAATTTGATGCTGTGTTGTTCTAGGTTCATTATGTCAGAGGCATACAATGTTGACTTGTCCTCTTACTAAGGCTGGTAAATTCTATCATTTGGTTAAAATTATACTTGCCATGATTTCTGTCAGTAAAGTTAATATTTTGTAATTATTAAAAAGTAATTAGTAAGTATTTATAGGGAGATATTTGAAACTCTGCAAAAATCATACTTCTCATCAAAATTTCACTTGCTAGTTACAGTATCCATTGATGATTTTGCCTAAATTAGTTTATTACTACGAGGGCTGCCAAAGGTGATTTTCTAATTCCAACATTTATTTAGATTTATTAGCTGGCATTTTACTGTAAGTTAGAGTCTTCCCTTCAACCCCATTTATTTACTTATTCACTTATTTATATCAGTATATACTCATGGATTTCAATTTATTCAATGAGTTCAATCTATCATTATTTTGATATTCAAAATGTTACTAAAAAAAAAAAGTTACTGATTTGATGGGTAGAGCTTCTTCAAGTTGGCTTGTGTTTACTTTTGACATGGTTTTATCATTCTCTCAACACTTCATTGCTTTCCAGCACAAGCCATTTACCTAAGGAGAACTGATTGCTTTTAGTGATGAATAACATTTCGAAACCAAGATGTGGACACAAGTATGCTCACTGCTACTAGATCATCTCTGTTTCTAGGCCCTCTCTGGGGTCAGAGCCAGGAAACGCTTGTTGGTATACACACAAATACACACATATACATCCATACATATAGCCCACAGCTGGTTCAGTGATTAAAAGAACTGCATTTGTAATTCTAGTCTTAAAATCATCCAGAGAAAAAGGTTTTGATGCATATATAATAGTTTTGACATGACCTCACAAAAAAGCCTCCACTGGAGATAGAATAGGTGATGGAAGAGGGCAAGCAAGATGACCTCCTCTACTGATCCACTAGTCTGAGAAAGTGTCATGCAAAAATTGTCATGCAAGTCACTGTTGTACAGTAGAAATTAACACATTGTAAATAAACTATACTTCCATAAAATTAAAATAAATAAATGGCATGCACACAATGCATAATAACGGATACTTTGTCCTTTTGAAAAATGGTATATTAATAATCACTGCAATGTGGAAATGAAAAAATTTTAAAGCACTACTAAGTGAGATTTATCTTACTGAGTACAGAGTCTTCAAAAAGAAAGGGTCAAAAGACACAAAAAGCCACATATTGTATAATTTCATTTATATGAAATGTACAAACTGGACAAATCCATGGAGACAAAAAGGAGATTCGTTCCCAGGCACTGGAGGGAGGGAGAAATGAGAAGTGACTACTAATGCATATGGGATTTCCTTTGGGGATGATAAAAATGTTCTAAATTAGATAGTGGTGATGGTTGCAAACTTTATAAGTATATTAAAACCCACTGGGGCCTCCCTGATGGCGCAGTGGTTGAGAGTCCGCCTGCCGATGCAGGGGACGCAGGTTCGTGCCCCGGTCCGGGAAGATCCCACATGCCGCAGAGTGGCTGGGCCCGTGAGCCATGGCCGCTGAGCCTGCGCATCCGGAGTCTGTGCTCCGCAACGGGAGAGGCCACAACAGTGAGAGGCCCGAGTACCGCAAAAAAAAAAAACACTGAATTGTATACCCTAACAGGGTGAATTTCATGGTATGTGGATTATATCTCAATAAAAAGGGAGGGCCAATAATTCAAGACTTCCTAATGGCACACCAAATGTTAGCTTTTGAGGATTCTTGTGTTGCCAAACTTCCTGAGGCTTTTCTGTACACTAAACACAGCAACTAACACATGATAAATAATACTGTCACTTAAATGAAAAGTTGCTTCATCAGAAAAGGTCAACCTGTCAAGAATATAATTGGAATTATCAATTTTTCACTTCATTAGTTGACAGAAGTCTAACTTAGCACAGTAATCTTTTCATAGCATTTGAACAGGTAGGCATGCTCTGGAGTTTCACTGTTAGAATTCTGTAGCCTGTGGTTTGGGGAATATTTTATTCAGCAGATGTGCAGTGCATATTTTGGGGACTCTGTGCCAACACTGTCTCCATTTTACCCACAATGTCTTCCTTGCTGGCATCTCTCAGATCTAGGCTTGTCATAAACCAAGCCCAGTGTCCTTAACTTTTTCATCCAGTTGTAAATCAAATGATGTCTGTGGGGAGCCTCTTTCTTATAATAGGAAGTGAATTTTCCTTTTATTGTCATTATGAACTTGATTTCAGCTAACAGAGGGCAGTTAAACTTTTTCTTCAATGCTTGCCATCTTCAACCAAAAGGACCAAAACAAAAAAAAATTTTTTTAATTATTCAAAATTCACAAAAATATATGAGTATAAAAGAAATTTAAATAATTAAACTTCCAAACATTTTTTTCCAAGTCTGTAGCATTTATACTTCTGAAGTCATTTAAGCTTAAAACTGCACTTATAAGACTTTGGGGACACTCTTATCTTACATAAAATATCAAATTTAGCAGTCATATAGGAATATTTAGTCATCTAGGATATTCAGAAGACCATTACCAACACAGTAACTTGCACCCCCTAAAGACAGAGATGATTTTCTTTTCCAAAAAACAAACAAGCAATAATTGTTTGGGTAGAAAATCAAGCACAAACAAGCAAGGACCAAATTAAGGATGACCTAACTGATCATTTTTAAATCTAAAGGCTCAATGAGAGGCATCCTGTGATGCTAAAAGAATTGAGTTAATAGTTATCATTCAGAAGAATCCGTTAAAAAAAAAAAACTTGAAAGTTTTCGAATCTTTAGTCACTTTTCCATTGAGACATAGAATGCTGAAGTGACAGGACATTAGATTCAATCTAATTATATACTCACAAATCTTACTTTTACCTCTAGAAAAGTAAAAGGAAAAAATAAAATATATTTTTAAAAGAGGATATACTAGGAAACACACTTTTTTTTAATAGCCTGATCAAGGAACAAAAGAGAAAGTTCACAAAGTCTTTCAGATTTTATATAAAACATACCTATTAGGTGGTTACAAACTGGTTTAGAATTTCACTTCTAAGCCTTATCAATGGAGAAGAGCTACCCAAAGGGGAATAATAAATATTGTTTTTAAGAACTGTTTCTAAGTTAGTTAAGTATTTTCAGCCAAGACATATATGATTGGCTGAGCCACCATGACCATCAAATATCTACTACAGCAAAAAGGAAATAACGCCCTGGTCAAGGGCCCCCTTAAGAGTAGCCAAAACAATCAAAGAGTATAGTATACTTGTGTAAATACAGACCAAAAAGACAAGAGTACTTCTATCTATAAATGACAAAAGCAAAATGGGAGAGCATTTATCCTAAGGCTTGAAATCCATGAACAGGCTGAGTATGGAATGACTGTCAAATCCCAGAATACTGGAATTAAAAATTGCAACCCTCAAAGCTTATAAATTGGTTTAAGATCCCCCCGAAAAAGTTGGTATTATATCTTTTTAAAATGAGCAGAAACCTATGAACTTGTCATTATAAATACATGACTGAAAATACAGTTAGGTTCAATAAGGATTTGAATAAATGTACAGATGACCACTGGTCACAAAACCAATAAAAAAATAGTCTAGAAGACATAAACCTTGAAAATACATAGCAAATATTTTAAATAACCTCAGAAAATTTAAAAAATGTTCAAACCCCACAGGATATGAATTATAGTAAGACATCCATGAGCCACTGAGGAAAATAAGGTGTCACAGTGTTGGTTCAACACTGTGCCAACATTTGATTCACTTCTGAATCATTCCCGGTGCCTAACTAGTGCCTTGCTCATTGTAAAAATCTCAAAGATTTAATAAATGAATAATGATATTGTTAGGTAATCTAAAAAGCAAGCAGGAAATGAGTATATCTAACCAGGAATCCCACATTAATTAAGCATCTATTTTTTTTAACATCTTTATTGGAGTATAATTGCTTTACAATGGTGTGTTAGTTTCTGCTTTATAACAAAGTGAATCAGTTATACATATACATATGTTCCCACATCTTTTCCCTCTCGAGTCTCCCTCCCTCCCACCCTCCCTATCCCACCCTTCTAGGTGGTCACAAACCACCTAGCTGATCTCCCTGTGCTATGCGGCTGCTTCCCACTAGCTATCTGTTTTACGTTTGGTAGTGTATATATGTCCATGCCACTCTCTCATTTTGTCACAGCTTACCCTTCCCCCTCCCCATATCCTCAAGGCCATGCTCTAGTAGGTCTGTGTCTTTATTCCCATCTTACCCCTGGATTCTTCATGACTTTTTTTCTTTCTTAGATTCCATATATATGTGTTAGCATACGGTATTTGTTTTTCTCTTTCTGACTTACTTCACCCTGTATGACAGACTCTAGGTCCATCCACCTCACTACATTTAGTGCTTTATAAAAACAGATGCTCCTGTAGTGAGGAGCATTTATTTTTAAAAAGCACTAAATTCTATTATAGGTTATACGACTAAACAGAAAACTTGTAAAACAAGTCATGTTGAATGAAAAACCACAAACACAATTTAAAAGTTAGCAGAGGAGGTTGATAAACCAAAAATCTGAGTTATCTTTGACACCCCCCTCTCTTTCACCACCCACAGGTACATATACACCACCAGCTAGCCCTGTCTATTCTATATCCTCAATATTTCTGAATGTCTAGTTCTCTCCATCTCACTGCCACCAGCACCTGACACCTCTACAACTTTTTACAGCCTCCTCAACTATTTTATATTCAATATCGTCTCTATGCTGCAGGCAGATCCTTTAAAATGTAAAATAGATCCTGCCTCTCTACATAGTTTAGCAAAACATGATTATCTCATTGACTTAATGCAAACATTACAAATGTGAACCTACAAAAACATCTGTGTAAGTAAAACATCATGTTTGTTTTCTATATTGAAATAATATGAAAAATTTAACTTAGAATAAAGGTTCTTTGCTATTTAAAAAAAAAAGTTTGAAAACATAACTGTGTCATGTATCACCCAACAGAAATGGCAAAGGACATTATGAACCTGATACACAAAAGGCATTCAATAAACGTTTATGTTCTTCCCCACCAAAGAGTAGCCTGATTTTTCTCTCTTCCTCCATAGCTCTTGTTTTTCAGTCAGATATACTGAAAGAGGAGCCATGAGAGTAAAGGGAGGGCTAAGGGACACAATTAAGTCAAAGGATGGAGAATTTGAGATAGGAATTACTTGCCCCAGGGATTGACCAGGGAGGTACATCTGGGCCGATGATCATTAACAAGTTTATATAGGAGAAAGTGAAGTGTATATATTATATATAAGGAAAACAGAATGCCAAGAACATTAGAAACGGAAATTGAAGGTTTCTCATATTTCATATCTTTAACAAATACTTTACCTTTGATTTAGTTTTATTCATATACCATACTTTATTTGCAATATGCTGGTCATGAGGCTTAATTAAGGTTTCATTTTCTGAGGAAGTATAATATAGTAGTAGTTAGGACCACAAGCCCTAAAGTCAGGCATCTTGGGTTCAGATCTTGGCTCTGCTACTTACTAGCTATGAAATCTTAGGCAAATTATTTAACACCACCATGCCTCGCTTTCCTCATGGTAAAAAGTAATTCATAACAGTAACTACCCGATTAAGTTGTTGTAATGAATAAATGGATAATACATGTAAAGAGCATAACACAATGCCTAACATATAGCACTCAATAAATGTTAGCTATTATAATTATTATTTACCAGAGAGTTTCTGCATTATTTCACTACTTTTTATAGGCTACTGGTATTTTCTACTCTACCATTTAAAAATTATCTGATGTCTAAATATCTATAATCACTTAAATAAATGTGTAACTCTTTGAAATTTGGATTTGGCTGCATGCCAGCATACTGAAAACTGCTGACCTCATATTTTAGAAATACTTCAGTGGTTGTTCTGGGGATAACAATATACATCCTTAATTTTTCACAGTCTACTGAGAGTTAATATTGTACCACTTCATATAAAATGCAGGAACCTTGCAATTGCCTTTCCTCAGTATTATGCTACAATCATTGTATGTATTACATTTACCCATGCTATAAACCTCACAACACAATGTTACAATTTTCACCTTAAACAGTCATAAGTGTTTTAAAGAAATTGAGAAAAATAAATACATTTACCAACATATTTCCCATTTCTGGAGCTCTTCATTCCTCGGAAGATTCAAATTTCCACCTGGTATCACTTTCCTTCAGCCTGAAGAACTCTGTTTAGCATTTCTTATAGTGCAGGTCAGCTGGCAACAAAATCTCATTTTCATTTACGCAGTGTTATTCTCTCTTTCCAAGTGTTGACTCTTCAATTTCTGCCTGCTATGGTCACTCTCCAGTGCCTTCAGAGAGCTGTGAGGGTTTTGTATTTTGTCCAGAATTTATAATGTTTTTCTGCAGGAGGATTAGTTCAATACGAGCTACTCCACTATTACTAGAAGCAGCTCATATTTTTAAGATGCCAGAAAAGTTTTAAACATTCAAAGCATATTCTTGGACATGTGACCATAGCTAAAAGATGGATTACAACACTCCAAAATGATATATTCATAGTTATCATTATTACATAAGTTGATTCATGTGGTCTATTAGGTTATAATTCAGTAACCTAAATTATTTCAGCATTGTTTCTATTTTTCCCACATAGAATATATACACTTCACTTTGTCCTTTGTAAACTTGATAATGATCATATACCTAGAAACATAACCATGTACTTGGCTGTTTCTCCTACTAGAGTTTTGTTTTGGTTGTTTGTTTGTTTAATAAACAAGAGAAAACAACTCCAGTTAACTTCAGCAGAAAAGAAACTTATTACAAGAAAATCAGGTCACAGAATCAATGGAAGCCTAAAGAATCAGCCTCCAGAGAAAACCAAAGGAGACAACGTATGATGAAGATCCTATGAGACTCCAGTCCCATAGCCTTATGGAATACTCATCCCCACTCTCCACCCCCATACTACCGAACTCTCAACTACTCCTGAGTCATCTAATCTAATTTAACATCCACCACTCCCCTAAGAGTTGGTGTCCTGGACGGAACTATCTGATTGGCTCACAGTCTAACTGCCAGGGGTAGATAGATAGAGCCTACCTCACCATACTTGGTATTCCCCCCAGAATGAGAAGGATATGCAACTGTAAGTTAGTTCTAATATATTATTATTAATTATAAAATAGAAAGTATAAATGATTGGCAAGGGAGAAAACAACAGAAAAATCATACACTATGAGGATTTCGTAAAAGTAATATGTCATGCTTGCTTCTTTTGTGGTTCAGTACTTCTAATTATTTTGGAATTAAAGTTATATCCAACTTAAAATCAGATACACAAAGCTCTCATTTATGAAACAAATAAGGCAAGGAGGAATTAATTCCATTAGAAGAGGATTCTTGCTTTTCCAAAGTATTCACTGCTGGAGTCCTTCAAATAACTGGCTTCTCCATTACAATTAAAATAAGATTAGATTTATAAAAACTCTCTTTTCTTCTACTTTCTGAACCAGGACACAGTTTTTTTTGGGTTTTTTTTGGTTTTTTTTCATGTAAAAGCTTATTTTTATTTAACATCTTTATTGGGGTATAATTGCTTTACAATGGTGTGTTAGTTTCTGCTTTATGACAAAGTGAATCAGTTATACATATACATATATCCCCATATCTCCTCCCTCTCGCGTCTCCCTCCCATCCTCCCTATCCCACCCCTCTAGGTGGTCACAAAGCACCAAGCTGATCTCCCTGTGCTATGCGGCTGCTTCCCACTAGCTATCTATTTTACATTTGGTAGTGTATATATGTGCATGCCACTCTCTCACTTTGCAGGACACAGGTTTTAACCATTCAACTTTTGCATTTACACCCAAGACACCATTTTATTGATTTAAAGATTAATGCATTTTTGGGTGCCTGCCCTCACAGAACTTACCTAACTAAACTAATTGGGTGGACATGAAACAATTTCTCTCTTATGACTACTAAAATCAAGTTAATATAAAGTACTAGAGACGGAACCAGTACTGAACAGTAGAGAAAAATTGTTGAAGACTGAAACTTAATGGGTGCCTTGGCTGGGGAGGCCATCTGTCTGTCACTAACTAGACTTTTTTTTTTTTTTTTTTGGCCACGCTGCAGGGCTTGAGGGGTCGTACTTCCCCAACCAGGGACTGAACAGCAGTGAAAGCGCCGAGTCCTAACCACTGGATTGCCAGGGAATTCCCCTTGGATAGGCTTTTTTATAACTCTGTAGAGGGAGAAGCTAACTTTAGAAAACTGATATATATATAATATTATTATAGAAATGATTCCTGTCCACAGAAATGCAAATTGGCCATGATTATTATTATCCAGTTGATAGTGATCAGCTTTGCCTGTTCTGCATTCACTTGTAAATTCATATCAGCATTCCTTATTTAACTATATATATGTGATACTTTGAACTGACAACAATATCATAATATCATTAACTAATGAGTTAAATAAAATCTCTGACACATGTTCATTTACATGTGTATAAAAGTCATGGTCATATTCTCTTTTAAAATCTATCCTTTAGTTTGCTTAGTAGAGAGCTAAAATGAAAAGATAAACATACACAACTGCTACCAATAACTCTATAATATAACCTTAAAAAATATGGCAGAGGACAGCTTAGAAGGTAATTGCTGTAACTAAAGAGACTGAAGATCAGTGATATGTTTATTTCTCTATATTACATAATATAGTCTAGAAATGTATTGTTCTCTACTATAGACAATATATGTCTCTATGTATATATATACACACACTATATATATACACATATATATATATAAATGCACTACATACTACACAGTATATATACTGGGCACTATAAATATCTTGTACAGTATACAGTGTATATATATATATATATATATATATATATATATATATACACTCATACTACTATACATATATAGCACACAGCATATAGCATGTATACAGATGTATATATTATATGCTATAGGCTGTATAAAAATGAGAACTGTCCTAATAGTAAATGAATGATCATCTCCATCACTTAGAATAAGAACCCAGAAAATAACTATGAATCTTAGACTCCCATATTTTAACCCTTCACCTAGCTGTTTATTACAATGAGGATCATAATTCATAATTTGGCACCAAGAGTTTATTTTTTTTTAACAGGTACACAATTAAGTAGTTCTACCTTTTCAATTAGATATAGCTTAAATATCCACTAGTTAATTAATAGCTTTCTCATAATCAACTTACAGTAGTAATAAAATCAGATTTTCACAGCCAGAAAAGGCCATGTTCTTTTAAAGCCTTCACTCTAAGGTATATCACAACTCAGTTTCAAACAGTCTTAAAGTAATTTCAAGTAATAGTAACCAAAATGCTTTTTAAAAATCCCCTGGCAATGAGTTCTATTTAGTATGAAACTTAATTCATTTTAGATACGTATTTCACTTTTATATTTAATCCTGCCTAGAGAGTAATACCCAAAGTGATATTTCCTGAAGCCAAAACCCAGACTTCATGTCTCTAGAATAATCTTGCCTTGCAGTAGTTTCAACTTCAGTAAGTCTATATATGCCCTTCCCAAAGTAGTTCTGACTGGCCTGGGCTTGTTGCAAATAGTTGGTTCAGTCAGACAGCTTTTTAAATGTCAACACACTTAATTCACATAATGTACAAGGAAAGTATTGTATTTTAAAATAAAGATGCATTTTCTCTTGTGAAATAAAGTTAATCATTTGGGAAAGTCTGTTTAAGGGATATGGGATAGTTTTACATTCTCCAGAAAAGAACTGAGAGGGTATCTCATCTCACTTTTCCCTCCCTTTATCCCATTTTCAATCATGACCAAGAGATCAAATGTTTTATGACAGAAAAAGAAACATATTATTAAAGGATGCAAACCTGCAAAATCTAATAGTCATACAAGCCTGTGAGATTCCCAAACACTGTTCTTTTTAAAATCTGAAAACAAATAATTTTACGTTAAATACAAATTTTTCAAGCTCCCTAGTATATCCTCTCTACAATTTTCAACAAATATACATGATATGAAAAATAGCATTTTATCCAAATATCAAATATTATACTGAGTATTTGAACAGCAAATACAAACAGTCCTAATCCCAATCACAGACTATGTTGTGAAATGTTAATGTATTTAAATTTTTTAATTATACATGGAATTAACTGAAATACTATACTTTAAACAGTTATTAATATTTCAGCCATATTAAATAACAAGAACACAGGAACAAGTGATACTCAATGCAGAAAATCTTCAAAGGCAAACTGTACATTGTGGGAATTCTAGTTTTAGCTTCTGGAAAATTTTAACTGCAGTCCAGTCTACACAGATATTCACAGAAGTGCTGAACAGCTCTTTTAAGGAAAACACTAAATGATGATGCCGTAAGAACAGAAAAATATAAGGAAATACACTGACTTATATTTATATCTCTTAATCAGGCTAAATTAATAAGACAGACTTAATTGTCATGGTTTCACAATATTTTTAGTGAATAATACAAGGTATTAAATTACTGAAAATCCTTGTCCCAGTTTTATATCAATTTTCATCATTATCATGATTTAAAATAAATATCACAATATTAATATTCTAAAAGAGCTCAGAAAGTGAATCACTTAGCTTACACTGCCTACAGACAGAGTAGGGCTCTATTCTGGCAGCATGAAGAAATCAGGATGCAGATACATATTGCCAACTATCCACAGTAGCCACTCAGGGAAACTGCCATCTCCACCAACCCTACTATACGGGGAGCTAGTCAAAGGATACTCCACGAAAAGGAATAACATGTGTTTTTAAAATCATGATTCCTCTCCAACTGCCCCCCACCCCACATACTGGGCTGGGAATGGGCACCTGACATAGTCTAGAGATTGGTAAGCATACTATGGGGGGTGGGGGGCGGTTATAACCTCCCAGGCCAATCTAGCTCTCTGTGTCTCTCTGTCTCTGTCTCTCAGGAACTATGGATACACCAGACAGTTAAGAGCAGGAAGAAAAGCTGAAAGACTTATAAAGAAGTCAGGTTATATACTGGTCTCTGCCCCGGTTCCTGACACAGGGCTCCTAAATCCCTCATAAATAGGGTTGCTAGGAGAATATTCTATTCTCATAATTTAGTCTTTGACCCCAGTTCTCAGCACAAAGCTCCTAAAACTCTTATAATTTCCTAAGTGATAAGAGCACGTTTTATTTGAATATTTGGTCTCTGACCCCAGTTCCTGATAGAGGGCTCTGAAATCCCTTGGAATTTTCTGGGTGATAGGAGCATCTTTTGCTCTAATGAGGCAACCCTGAGTAGACTGCTGGTTGGCTGCTGGATCAGGGCCCATTACCAGAGAGAACAAGCTATGATTAGAAGCTTGGAATTTTCATCCCCACCCCCTATTGGATAGAGAGGGGAAAGGTGCTGGAAATGGAATTAATAACTGATCATACCTACAAGATGAAGCCTCCATAAAAATCCCAATATTATGGGGTTTGGAGAGCTTCCAGATTGTGCTAGTGAACACTCCAGGTACCCAGAGGGTGATGCTCCCCAATTCCACAGAGACAAGTTCATGCACTCAGGACCCTCCCAGACCTTGCCCTATGTATCTCTTTACCTGGCTATCTATCTGTGTCCTTTATCATATTCTTTATTACATAATAAAACTGGTACACATAAATAGGTGCTTCCCTGAGTTCTGTGAACTGTTCTAGAAAAAACTGAATCCAAGGGAGAGGAGGTCCAGGAACCTACAATTTGTAGCCAAGCTGGACAGAAGTTATAGGTAATCTGGGGACCTATCACTTGCAACTCCTTTGCTAAAAAAAAAAAAGTAGGAACTAGGACTTCCCTGGAGGTCCAGTGGTTAAGACTCTGTGCTTCCACTGCAGGGGCCAGGGGTTCAATCCCTGGTCAGGGAACTAAGATCCCATATGCTACACAGCATGGCAATCAATCAGTCAATCATTCAATAAATAAATAAAAAGTAGAAACTAAAAACCAGACTGTTTTTAGTTATATGAAGCTGTGTTAGGAAAGACTAAGTATGGTGCAGGATGGGGGAAAATGTATACATGCTTAAAAACAAGTCCTGAAAGGATCAAACTATTTTCAAGTAAATTAACTGCACCCCAGAATAAAGATCAAAATTATTTATAGAAAAATAAAAATACCCAACATCCAAAAAGGTAATATTCACAGTAGTTGGCATTCAATAAACAATTACCAGGCATACAAAGAAACCAAAAAATATGATCCATAGAAGGAGAAAAAAAAATCAATCAAAACCAACCCAGCTCTGACAAAGATAATTAAGAGACTAGAACATTAAAACAATTATTATAATGTATTCCATATGTTCAAAAATTAGTAGACATGAAAGACACTTTAAAAACTCATATCAAACGTCTAGAGATAAAAACTACAATAAGTGAGATGGAAAATACAATGGATGAAATTAACAGCAGATTAGACATTGCAAAAGAAAAGATTAGTGGCCTTGATGACACAGCAATAAAAACTTTATAAGACAAAACCTAGAAAGAAAAGGGAATTTTAAAAATGAACAGAGCATCAGTGAGTAGTGGGACAACAACCAGCTTACTATATGGATAATTTAAGTCTTCAAAACAGTGGCAGGATGAGAGGTAGACAGAAAAAAATATTTGAAGAAATAATGACCAAAATTTTCCCAAATTCATTGAAATTACAAACCCATGGACCCAAGAATCTCAAAGAACCCAAGCACAAGAAACATGGAAAAAGTTACACAAATGCATATCATAATCAAATTACTCAAACCGAGTGATAAAGAGGAAAACAGACACTTAAGAGCAAAGGAAGAAAGACAAGGATGGCAGATGACATCAGAAACAAGGTAAGTGAAAAGACAGGGGACCACCATCTTTAAAGTACTGAAAGAAAAAACTGACAACCTAGAATTTTGTACCCAGTGAAAATGTCTTTCAAAATCAAAGGCTTTTTCAGACATTCAAAGCTGAGAGAATTTGTTACGATACAGTCCATACTATAAAAATATTTTAAAAAGGAAATCCTTTAGGCAGGAGGAAAATCACACTATATTAGAAATGGAGATCTACACAATGAAATGAAAGTACTGGAAATGATAACTACATGAGTAAATATTAGATATTTTTTCTATTTAAATCTTTAAAAAATAATTAGCTGTTTAAACAAAAATAATAACAATGTAGTATGGAGCTTATAACTTCTGTAGAAGTAAAATGTATGAGAATCATAACACAATAGGAAGAGAGAAATGGAAGTAAATTATTGAAAGTTCTTATACTATAGGTGAAGTGGTATACTATCATTTGAAGGTAGATGTGAGAAAAGGGTGTATGCTATAAGTCTTAAAGTAGTCACAAAAACAACAAATAACTGTTATTACTAATAAGGACAACAAATGAGATAAAATGGAATTGTAAAAAACTTCAAATAATCAAAAAGAAAAGAAAAGGAGGAAAGAGGGAACAAAGAACAGATGTGACAAACAAAAACAAACAGCCAGATGATAGATTTAAACCTAACCTAGAAAACTTGAATGGGATTTGCAAAAATGAAAATTCCTCTAAATGGGTAAAAGATTTGTGAGAGACTTCTATTCTTTTTCAAAATTGCTATTCCATAATCATATAAAAACTCTAAGCCACTATGTATATTTTTTATTAAATGTCATACAAACAACAGTGATCAAAGGTATATGTATATTTTAAATATGTAACAAACATATAATAAAACATAAAAATGAATAAATAAAACAAATACTCATGCATCCACACATCTTAAGAAATAGCAGACAATTACCAACACTGTGAAGACACCAGTGCATCCTCTCCTACTCTCAGCCCCAGGCAACTATTATCTTGAATTTGGAATTAATCATCCCCCTACTCTTCTTTATGGTTTTACCAGATGTGTATGAAACTCTAAATAATAGGGTCTTTACACATTTTTAAATTTTATAAAACTAGGATCATACTGTACGTGTTATGATTTACTTTTTTCACTCAATATTGTATTTTTGTTACTCAGTTATGTTGGTGTGTGTTGTTATGGTCCATTCATTTTCAGCATATTCATTCATTCTCTTATTGATAGACACATAGACGTTTAGAGTTTTGTTCTTAGAAGCACTGCTTATGAACATTCTTGTACACCTCCTTATTTAAATGGTTATCTATAGGAGGGGAATTGTTATGTTTCCAGACTTTACGATCATGCTGTGTTATTACCCCATTGTATCAATCAAAAGAGACCAAGACACTTGTTCAGGGTCATATAGCTAGGTAGTAGAGTTAAAACCAATAAATTCTACTCCTTCTACTTAAAAGAAAAAACTCAAGGTTAGGTAGTTCATACTCCTGGAAACAAGTAATTATCAAAAAGAATCCTGATAAGTGGAACCGAATAGAGAGCCCAGAGATAAACCCACACACGTACAGTCAATTAATCTTCAACAAAAGAGGCAAGAATATAAAATGAAGAAAAAACAGTCTCTTCAGCAAGTGGTGCTGGGAAAGCTGGACAGCCGCGTGTAAACCAATGAAGTTAGAACACTATCACAACATACACAAAAATAAACTCAAAATGGCTTAAAGACTTATAGGACATGACACCATAAAACTCCTAGAAGAGAACATAGGCAAAACATTCTTTGACATAAATTGTAGCAACGATTTCTTAAGGTCATTCTCTCAAGGCAATAGAAATAAAAGCAAAAATAAAAAAAAAAAACAATAATCAAACTTACAAGCTGTCGCACAGCAAAGAAAACCATAAACAAAATGAAAACCTACAGAATGGGAGAAAATATTTGCAAATGATGCAACCAACAGTGCTTAATTTCCAAACTATTCAAACAACTCATACAGCTCAGTACCAAAAAAAGAAACAACCCAATCAAAAACTGGACAGAAGACCTAAATAGACATTTCTCCAAAGAAGACATACAGATGGCCAACAGGCACAAAAAAAATGCTCACAGCCAACAGGCACATGAAAAGATGCTCACCATCGCTAATTATTAAAGAAATCCAAACCAAAACTAGAAAGAGGTATCACTTCACACCAGTCAAAATGGCTATCATCAAAAAGTCTACAAATGATAAATGCTGAAGAGGGTGTGGAGAAAAGGGAACCCTCCTACACTGTTGGTGGGAATGTAAATAGGTGCAACCACTATGGAGAACAGTATGGAGGTTCCTTAAAAAACTAAAAATAGAGTTACCATATGATCCTGCAATCCCACCCCTAAGCATTTACCCAGAGAAAACTCTAATTCAAAAAGATACTTTCACCCCAGTGTTCACAGCAGCACTATTTACAATAGGCAAGACATGGAAACAGGCTAAATGTCCATCATCAGATGAATGAATAAAGAAGATGTGGTATATATAAAAACAATGGAATATTACTCAGCCATAAAAAAGAATGAAATAATGCCATTTGCAGCACATGCAACATGAATGGACCTTATCATACAAAGGTAAAGTAAGTCAGAGAAAGACAAATATCATATGATATCACTTATACGTGGAATCTAAAAAATGATACAAATGAACTTATTTACAAAACAGAAACAGAGTCACAGATGTAGAAAAAGCAAACTTATGGTTACCAAAGCCGGGGGGGGGGCAGAAGGGATAAATTAGGAGTTTGGGATGAGCAAATGCAAACAACTATATATAAAAGATAAACAATAAGGTCCTACTGTATAGCACAAGGAACTATGTTCAATATCTTGTAAGAAACTATAATGGAAAAGAATCTGAAAAAGAATCACTTTGCTGTACACCACAAACTAACACAACACTGTGAATTGACTACACTTCAATAAAAAACAGATAGATAGATAGCAGTAGAAAGGAAGGGAGGGAGGGAGGGAGGGAGGGAGGAAGAAAGAATCTTGATAGGTATTATTTTATCTTTTATACATGAAGCTGAAAGAGGAGATGACTGACCCCAGTCCATTCTATTACCTCTTGACTACTCTCGGCAACTTGATAACATGAAGTTCACATGACTACAACTTTCATCCTGTAAAATTATCCTGTACTTCACCATTCCTGAAAATTCCAGCCAAATATTTTATAGTTAAATATGTCAGGATATGTGTAAATTGTGTATGTATAAAATAATAAAATAGTGGGACTTCCCTGGCAGTCCAGTGGTTAAGACGCTGCACTTTCAATGCAGGGGACACAGGTTTGACCCCCGGTCAAGGAGCTAAGATCCCGCATGGCACACGGCTCAGCCAAATAAAATAAATAATAATAAGAAAATAGTAATAAAGCAGTACTCATTGTGACCACAATGACTAATTTTAAGTAAATTACAAGCACTTTAATTTCTTCCAGGACTAAATCTGACTTTAGAAATTCTATGTTTAAGACTCACTGAAGTAAATGTAATAATCATCTTCAAATTACTCTGTATTCATTTTAGAAGTTATTTGAGAATCTTTAAATAACTGTTTTCCATGTCATCCAAAACAACCAAATAATTTCCAAGATACGTAACATTATTCTTACATTTAAAAAAGAGTACAAGCCCAAACTTTTCTTTTTACTAGCTAAGTCAACTGATAACCCTTTAGCCCTGGACAATCCTCCAATTTAAAATATTTACATGAGGGCCTCCCTGGTGGCGCAGTGGTTGAGAGTCCGCCTGCCGATGCAGGGGATACGGGTTCGTGCCCCGGTCTGGGAGGATCCCACATGCCGCAGAGCGGCTGGGCCCGTGAGCCATGGCCGCTGGGCCTGCGCGTCCGGAGCCTGTGCTCCGCAACGGGAGAGGCCACAACAGTGAGAGGCCCGCATACCGCAAAAAGAAAAAAAAAAAAAAAAAAAAATATTTACATGAAAAGGATTCTGTGAAGATGGTAGAGTAGGAAACACCAGGAATCTGTCTCCCTACCTGGACAACAATTACACTGGCAGAATCTGTCTAATATAAGGAACTCTGGAGTCAGCTGAAGGCTTGCAACTTCCACGGAAAAATTTGAACATGCAAATATCAGTTAATTTTGGTCAATTTCAACTCTTAGTGCAGTTACCCATCCCCCAGCCACATAGCAGGCAGCTATTTACATGTTCCTAGAGCTGCTTACACACAGCCTTTGGGGCTAGGTGGAATATAAGAACTCTGTCCTCTGCTTCTGATCACAAAGAGGTGGGCAGCCATTGTTGTTGCACGTCCCCTCACTGATGCAAGCCCCACGTCTGGCTAAAGTGACTTCCCAAAGATTTAATGGGGCAGCACCCTTTTTCACCCCTCTTCATTTTTTCCTGTTTCCTCTTTTGGGAGCCAGACATTAAAGACTAGGACATTCACAAACTGCTGATATACAAGAAAAATTAGAAAGTGACCACACATGCTAAGAGAAAGGCACAGAAAAGATCTGAACAGACATTAAGTTTATACCTCAGTCTGATCTTCAGCACAGACAGCCTACAACAATCAAAATATAAAAACTACAGCAAAAAATAGCAAATCCTGCGGAATGCAGACAATCTGATTTCCAGAGTTACCACATTATTAGATTCAAATGTCCAGTGTTCAACGAAAAGTCACAAGGCATACAAAGAAAGAGGAAAGTATGGCCCATTCAAAGCAAAAAAAGATAAATCAAGAGAAACCATCCCTGAAAGATGTAATGGTAGATATACTAGACGACTTTAAAACAACTGTCTTAAACATGTTCAAAGAACAAAAATGTAGACAAAGACAAGAAAACAATGTGCGAACAAAATGGAAATATCAATAAAGAGACAGACAACCTAAAATAAACCAAAAAGAAGTTATGATGCTGAAAAGTACAATAACAGCAAGGAAAAATTCACTAGGTGGATTCAAAGGCAGACCTGAGCAGGCAGGCAGAAGAAGTTCTAGCCAGAGCAATTAGGTATGAAAAAGAAATAAAAGGTATCCAAATTGGAAAGGAAGAAATAAGATGATCTGTTTGCAAATATGATCTTATATGGAGAAAACCCTGAAGACTCCACAAAAGAAAACTGTCAGAACTAATAAATGAATTCAGCAAAGTAGCAGGATACGAAGTCAACAGACAAAAATTAGTTGTGCTTCTACACATCAAAATTGAAGAATCTGAAAAGGAAATTACAAAATCATTTCCATTTACGATAGCGTCAAAAAGAATAAAATACTTAGGAATTAACCAAGAAAGTGAAAGACATGTTCAATGAAAAAACAATGCTGAAAGAAATGAAAGAAGACAGATAAATGGAAACACATCTCATGGTCATGGATTGGAAGATTTAATATAGTTAAAATGTCAATACTACCCAAAGCAATCTACAGATTCAACACAATCCCTATCAAAATCCCAACAACATATATTGCAGAAATAGAAAAACTCATCTTAAAATTTAAATGGAGGGACTTCCTGGTGGTGCAATGGTTAAAAATCCGTCTACCAGTGCAGGAGACACAGGTTTGATCCCTGGTCCAGGAAGATCCCACATGCTGCAGAGCAATTAAGCCCAGGCGCCACAACTACTGAGCCTGCGCTCTAGAGCCCATGCTCGCAACAAGAGAAGCTACGGCAATGAGAAGCCTGCACACCATAACAAAGAGTAGCCCCCACTCGTCACAACTAGAGAAAGCCCACGCACAGCAATGAAGGCCCAACGCAGCCAATAAATGGATAAATTAAATTAATTTAAAAAAATAATAAAATAAAAAGTTTGAAAAAAATTTAAATGGAATCTCTAGGGACCCCAAATAGCCAAAATAATTGAAAAAAAAGAAAAGAACAAAACTGGAGGGCTCACAGTTCTTAATATCAAAACTTATTACAAAAGTAGAGTAATTCAAACAGTGCAATACTGGCATAAAGACAGCTAAACAGACCAATGGAATAGAACACAAATCCCAGAAATCAATCCTCACATATATGGTCAAATTTTTGACAAGTGTGCCAAGACCATTCAGTGGAAAAAAGGACAGTCTTTTCAACAAGCAGTGCTGGGAAAACATGATATCCACGTGCAGAAGAATGAAATTGGACCCTTACATAAAACCATATATAGAAACTCCAAATGGATCAAGGACGTAAATCTAAGACCCAAAACAATAAAACTCTTAGAAAAAACGTAGGACAAAAGCTTCCTGACATTGGATTTGGCAATGATTTCTTGGATATGACAGCAATGGCACAGGTAACAAAAGAAAAAATAGACAAATTGAACTTCATGAAATTTTAAAATCTTGTGCATCAAAGGACACTATCCTTAGTAAAACAATGCATGACTTAAAAAGTCATGCATTAATACAAGATCCACTCAACGTGCAGGATAGGCCTATGGATTTTAATGTAACAGAATAGGAAATATTCAATGATATTGTTTCAGGTTCCATTTTGCAAATAACCTTTGAGAAACTACCACTAGTGTAGCTTTGATCTAGTATCAAAGATTAATATTATCTGAAACAGTTATTTAAAATACTACTCCTTAGGGCTTCCCTGGTGGCGCAGTGGTTGAGAGTCCGCCTGCCGATGTAGGGGACACATGTTCGTGCCCCGGCCGGGAAGATCCCACATGCCGCGGAGCGGCTGGGCCCGTGAGCCATGGCCGCTGAGCCTGCGCGTCCAGAGCCTGTGCTCCGCAATGGAAGAGGCCACAGCAGTGACAGGCCCGCGTAACGCAAAAAAAAAAAAAAAAACTACTCCTTAAAAAAACAAAAAGGCTCACTATCCAGAGATCCACTGAGTAAAAAGGCAACTCACACCATTGGAGAAAATATTCTCAAATCATATATCCGGTAAGGGATTAAGATACAGAATATACAGAGAACTTCTAGAACTCAACATCAAAAAAACAAACCACCGGATTCAAAAATGGGCAAAGGACTTTAGTAGATATTTCTCTAAAGAAGATATATGTGGCCAACAAGCACATGAAAAGATGTTCAAATCACTAATCATTCAGGAAATGCTAATCAAAACTACAAGGAGATACCACTCCATACCCATTAGAATGGCTACTACAAAATAAATAATAACAGAAAATAACAAGTGTTGGCAAGGATATTAAAAAATCGGAACCATGCGCAACGTTGGTGGGAATGTAAAAATGGTGCAGCTGTTAATGGAAAGCAATATGGCAGTTCAAAAAATTAAAAATAGAGTTACCATATGATCCAGGAACACCAGTTCTGGGTATATACCTAAAAGACTTGAAAGCTGGGTCTCAAAGGGATATCTGTACACCCATGTTCATAGCAGCATTATTTGCAACAGCTGAAACTGGGAAGTAAGCCAAGTGTCCATATACTGATGAATGCATAAGCAAAATGTGGCATATGGCATATACATACAATGGAATATTATTCTGCCTTAAAAACGTTAATTCTGCAATATGTTACAACATGGTTGAAACTTGAGGACATTATGCTGAATGAAATAAACCAGTCTCAAAAAGACAAATACTGTATGATTCCACTTACATGAGGCATTTAGAGTAGTCAAAATCATAAAGACAGAAATTGTAATGGTGGTTGCCAGGGACTGGGGGGAAGGGAGAATGTTGAGTTATTTAATAGGTATAGAGTTTCAGTTTTACAAGATGAAAATTGTTATGGGGATGATGGTGATAACTGCACAACAATATGATGATAATTGATACCACTGAACTGTGCACTTAAAAATGGTTAAGATAGTAAATTTTATTTTATGTGTACCTTACCACAGTAAAAAAAAAAAAAAAAAGTTTGTAATAATTTGGTCTCTGACTTATTTCATGTCTTAACCTTGCTTCTTAGCTGATGCTGTTTTTAATCACACTATTATCTAACATGCTGTTTATTAATTATATGGATGCTATGTAACGCACATATTTCTAAATGAGCAGATACCTAAACCAACAGTAAGGGCACATCAGATTACTCTCCAAATATTACTTTGCTAGTTTCAATGAAAGGGAATCAGATTATAAAACCATTACATAAAAAAGCCTTAAAGCTTAATTGTATTTCATTAAAGAAAACATCAAAATGAATGATTTTTAACTAGATGCATACCAATTTTATATACGCTATAGATAAAATTAACAGGAGGCTAAATAATTTCATACTGTAAAAGTATAAAATCTTGTAAGCTCCAAAACACCAGCAGTGTAAAGAGCCAACATTCAATTTTAGGGATTTGAAACTGAACGCTCCTTTAATAGCTCTGTTGGAAGTTGCTAGAATGGTATTTCAAGTATTTTCTGAAATTTGAATTAAACATTACCTTAAAAATGTTGAGCTGGGGAAAAAATGTTAAGAACATCTCCAAATCTAGCATAACAGTTCAATGCTCTATTGTTTGTTGCCTTAACAAAATGAATGTTTACAACAAATTCAGAAACCACCTGGAGATTCAAACTGACAATGAAATTGCAATGACAAATCGTGCCACTAGACATTAGTTATTACCAGAGATGTTTCTCCAAGAAGGCAGAGAAGACAGACAACCTTATTATTAGTATAACTGGAAACGTGCTGATACTCCCACCTGACCAAAAATCCTCTCTTCCAACGTATTATATTACCTGTGAAATGTAGCTTATAAACTAATCAGTACCGATGCATTCCTTCATCTGATTAACAAGGGGGAATTCACTCTAAAGAGAACAAGGCCTGTGAAATACCAAACAGGCAACTTTGATTGTGTGCATCTGGGAGTGGGGACGGGGCATGTTTGTAGCCTTCCTGGAGTATGGGAATGTCCTATCCTGCTATAAGGCTGCAGTGAGAATTCTGGTTTTGAAAGCTCTTCCCTCTAAAATTCTCTATAAATCAAGGACAGAAATCATGAGATTTTAAGAACAACAACAGGGAAAAACCTTTTTCTCTTAGCAGTGAGAAGAATTCATTTAGTAGAATCACAGAAATTTTAAATAAGTGTTCAAGGTGAAAGGTAAGACTCCGAGAAATCAGATTTTGGGAATAATGCACACTTACTCTATGAGAAAAGGAGATGTTGTTTTGCTCCTCAGAAAGAGAGGGAGGAAACGGGGAGAGCCAGAGGGGGCATGCTGTGTGCTATCCCATTAGATCCATCCAGGCACTCTATGCCCAATGTTTAGTAAGGAATTTAATGCAAGCCACACTTTTTTTCAGCAAACTGCATAATGAAATAATTTATTCCAATTATGGTCAAGCTAGATCTCAGAAAATGTTATTTTCTACTTTCTATTAACAAATGTAAAATTATCTGCTATTTACCATACCAACTCACTTTATTTTATTTTATTTTATTTTTTTATACAGCAGGTTATTAGTTATCAATTTTATACATATTGATGTATATATGTCAATCCCAATCTCCCAATTCACTCCACCACCACCACCACCCATCCCCCCCCACACTTTCCCCCCTTAGTGTCCATAGGTTTGTTCTCTACATCTGTGCCAACTCACTTTTAGCAAATCACTTTCTTCCTTCATTAAATACATAGGAAAAGTTTGTGAACTGTAAGAAGTTTACTGAAGGAATACCATTCCTTTTATCATACTCCTTACTTCATAAATCACTTATCGTTTTAAGCCCACTTTATATCACTTCATTATAAATGAAGCAATGAGAAATAGCATTATCATGATTTTCATGATATTTTAAACATTTATATTTTATTATCACTGCATCATTTTAATCTTGACTTTGTTTTAGTAACCTCTTTCAAATGCATTCCATAATTTATTTCTAAGTTTTTTAAATAATATTCCTAAAAATCAAATGTTACTGTATTAATTTAATTTAAAAATGAAGTCATACTTTTTCTGAAAACTAAGTCAACCTTATTTGACTGACTGGTTTCACAATTAGGTTATATGGCAGTATTTTATCCAAAACTGAAAATTGAATCAGCAAATAAGCCACCTCAAGATGTTGACAAAAACATATTTAAAGCAGGTGAAAAGATAAAAGCATTTGATTTAAAATATTGTTTTGGGAAGGGGTTACTGAAATAATATTTCAATTTTTCCTAACACTTTCAGAACATAGTGAATTAATTAAGGTAACTCTAAATGAGAGAGGCAAAATCTTAATAAAGCTTTAAAAGACTAACAGGTAGTAAATCCTTTTGCAAGTCAGGTGGTTTTCAATTGTTTGCTTTCAGCCAAATTGAATAACAGCCTGAATGAGTTAACCAGTTAACACATCATTGAAAACAAGTTCTGATAATAGGCTACCATGTGATTTTGTTTTGCAAATGACACGCAAGGAGTCCAAAGAACTCCCACCTTCTTATTTACGTGAATATGGTTTCTAAGCACATACATCTATAACTCTGGAAAATACAAATAAATTTGAAACTCAATCCAGTCTCATTCTAATACTCATCCACATATATATAAACTAATCAGAGCAGAAAAGTCCTGCCATTAACAAATACATTTCCATTAAAATTTTACTTTTAATATTTAATAATTATCTAAAATTTATAACATTTGTTTTGATAAATTATATGCTACTAACAATCGTAATGGGCTTCCCTGGTGGCGCAGTGGTTGAGAGTCCGCCTGCCAATGCAGGGGACATGGGTTCGTGCCCCGGTCCGGGAAGATCCCACATGCCACGGAGCGGCTAGGCCCGTGAGCCATGGCCGCTGAGCCTGCGCGTCCGGAGCCTGTGCTCCACAGCAGGAGAGGCCACAACAGTGAGAGGCCCGCGTACCGCAAAAAAAAAAAAGAATTGTAATGATAAAGTTTATTACACTTAAAGCCATAAGTGGCAGATTGAAAAAAAAACAAAAAATTAGTTTCAATTTATATTTATATTTTTGATAAAGAAGTATGATGACCCTGGGATCATGAGAAGACATTTTAGCATTAAAATATAATAAAGTAAGATAAAATTATGTCAGGAGAGTGTACTGGAATTTGACATTAAGGATGAATAGAAACCTCAACTTTTGACTGTCAAAAAAGCGCTACCTATTTTTTAAATAGATGATGGCAGATGAATATTTAGATTACACTATATTTTTTGAAGAATGATATAACAGTTCTGGTTAAAAATTCAATATTTATAATACATTGGAAATTACAACCTTTACAACTGTGTAAACATGATATATTTTAGATGTTAATTTTTAAATAGGTGACGGAATATGTAGGTTTTTTTTTTTTTTTTTTTGCGGTAGGCGGGCCTCTCACTGTTGTGGCCTCTCCCCTTGTGGAGCACAGGCTCCGGACGCGCAGGCTCAGCGGCCATGGCTCACGGGCCTAGCCGCTCCGTGGCATGTGGGATCCTCCCAGACCGGGGCACGAACCCGTGTCCCCTGCATCGGCAGGCGGACTCTCAACCACTGCGCCACCAGGGAAGCCCCGGTTTTTTTTTTAATATTAGTAAGATCTTAGTTTTCTAAACATGGCAAGAAGACCTCAGACAAGTCACAACCTTTGAAACTGAGTTTCCTAAACTGTAAAATGAGGATAATATCTACTCATTTTACCTCAGGATTAAATTATGTATGTAATATTATGAATGTTCACTACATATATGTATATGCATACATATATATGCTTTCAGTTAAATGTAAAACAATATGATTAAATTTATGAGGGCCTAGAAAAATAACACTTCCCTTAATTTTGAGTCCTTCTTATATGAACTAGACAGACCAAGGAAGACATCACATGACAAATCCCAGCTGTAAGTCATGAAAACTTGATTCATTTCCAGGGGCTATATATTAAATTGAACATATAAGTAACTAAACTCTTTATGTGCCACAATTCTTTCAAATTAAACTTGATCGGGCTTCCCTGGTGGCGCAGTGGTTGAGAGTCCACCTGCCGATGCAGGAGACACGGGTTCGTGCCCCGGTCCGGGAAGATCCCACATGCCGTGGAGCAGCTGGGCCCGTGAGCCATGGCCACTGAGCCTGTGCGTCCGGAGCCTGTGCTCCGCAGCGGGAGAGGCCACAACAGTGAGAGGCCCGCGTACCACAAAAAAAAAAAAAAAAAAATTAAACTTGATCAAATATGGGTGCATATTACAAAACTAGACTTGGGAACTAAGGCACTGAAATGTTCAACTAAAAAGAAGCAAAGGCCTTAGATTTAGAAGCAATGCTGTAGAGGGCCATCCTTACCCAGTCAATCCCAACTTTTGGGGACTGTCTGCAACTTCCTATCTTTACAATGAACACTTTGCAACATAAACTCTAAGGCCTGCAGAAAGGTTATAAAACCAATAAGAGTAATATATGCCCATTCTCTGGGCCTCCATCTACAGTTCTCATTTGTTCCATTTAGATGGAGCCAACCATATTCCCCAGGCAAACCAAGCATACTAGACTATAAATATATCATATTGGAACAAAAGATAATTTTAAGTATATATTTTATAATCTAAACTGTTCTTAATTCTATCTACAGCTTAAGCCTGATAATTTTGTTAAATGATTTGATAAACAAGTTAATAATAAGCTATTTACCAAAAAATTGATAATATATAAATTTTTATTAAAGTGTCAAATTACATCTGGGAAATTTCTGATATGTTCAGTATTTCACAACTTCTTCCAATCATTTTCCAATATAATTTGCATTTACAAAATTTCTGTTTAGCTAGAAAAGTTTGAAACTGCTTAGGTTCATTAAGCCAAGATTAGTCTTCTAACTCCACAATGGCAATTTTAAAGGCATTCTGCTCGCTCCCATTGTGAGGAAGATATGTTGTGTTCCATGAGGCATTTACAGATGTATAAGACAGAGTCTCTGAACTCAAGGAAATTTCAGTCTAATAACTGATACAGAAAAGTTGAAAGTAATGTACAGTGAACACCACAAAAATTCTACAATTAACATTTTACTATACGGTATTTTCTCACATTACTATATTTGCTTTATCTATATTTTGATTTTTATGGACTATTCATCCTTCTATACATCATTAATCCATCTTATATTTTTATTTATTTATTTATTTTTTGCAGTATGCAGGCCTCTCACTGCTGTGGCCTCTCCCGTTGCAGAGCACAGGCTCCGGACGCGCAGGCCCAGCGGCCATGGCTCACGGGCCCAGCCGCTCTGTGGCATGTGGGATCCTCCTGGACTGGGGCATGAACCCATGTCCCCTGCATTGGCAGGCGGACTCTCAACCACTGCGCCACCAGGGAAGCCCCATCTTATATTTTTAATGCATTTTAAAGAAAGTTACAGGCCTAAGTATGTTTCACCTCTAAATACTATCATTAACTAGATTTTAATAATTTTTAGAGATGTTTTTAGAAAAAATTCACAAATATGAAATGAACAAATCTTATCATTTGCAGATTTTTACAAAAGCTTATACCTCTGTAATGCAAACTCCTATCAAGATATACATCATTACTGTCAGCCAAAAAGTTCTTTCATGCTCATTCCCAGTCAATCCCCACCCCAACTCCCACCTCTGGAGCACGGCTCCCCAACCCCCAGGCCGAGGACCGGTACTGGTCCGCAGTCTGTTAGGAACTGGGCCACACAGCAGGAGGTGAGCAGCAGGCAAGCAAGCGAAGCTTCATCTGCCTCTCCCATCACTCGCATTACCACGTGAACCATACTATGCCCACCCCCGTCCGTGGAAAAATTGTCTTCCACGAAACCAGTCCCTGGTGCCAAAAAGATTGGGGACCGCTGCTCTAGAAGGAACCACTGTTAGTGATTTTTTTTTTCCACCACAGATTAGTTTTGTAGGTAACTTTTAAATTCAAAATTTAAAACAAAGAGCGGGGAAATCCCTGGTGGCGCAGTGGTTAAGAATCCGCCTGCCAATTCAGGAGACACAGGTTCAAGCCCTGGTCCAGGAAGATCCCACATGCCACGGGGCAACTAAGCCCGTGCGCCATAACTACTGAGCCTGAGCTCCTAGAGCCCATGCTCTGCAACAAAGAGAAGCCATCGTAATGAGAAGCCCACGAACCGAAACGAAGAGTAGCCCCCGCTCACTGCAACTAGAGAAAGCCCGCGCACAGCAACGAAGACCCAACGCAGACATAAATAAATAAATGTAACAATTTTTTTTTAAATCCATCTTTAAAAAAAAAACAAAGATTGATCAGGCTGAAGAATCCAAAAAGAATTCATGTGGATCGATAGGTGTGCAGATACACGATAAAGTAAATAAAGCAAAATGTTTAACAATTATAGAAATTAGGCGCTAGGTACTATATAGGTATGCCAGTTATCAATTTACTATCTCTCAGCATTAAATCTACCTTTATTTGCCCTGCTTTATGACAATGGAACTAGACCCTCTAAACACTTCTCCTTCGCCAGCTTTAGAGAGGGCCCTATCAGGTCACTACAGCAGCAGAGAAACACTTCCCTTCTGGATTCCAGTTCTCTATTATTATTATTAATTAGTGTGAAGGCCCAAGAGCACTGATGAGGAGAAAGGTCCAGCTGTGGCCTCAGGCCCTGTGGCCATGGTAGGTATGCCCTTTTGGAAGAGGCCTGCATCCAAGCTTTGGGAAGAAGGGCCCCCTCCCAGTCTTTCTTCCTCATCCTCGTATCAATAGTAGGTGCTGCTCTTTCACAACTGCTACTTCTGGGACCCTTAGATGCAGAGCTCTTTTACCTCTTCTAACAGTTAACCACCCCTCCTTGTTCTAGTTAACAATTCATCATATTAAATTTTCAAATAACCTGTATAGTTGTCTCTCCTGACTGAACTCAGACTACTCTCAAGGATATTCACTGTACAGCTTTTCTGTATGTTTGACAATGTTGGGGGAGGGAGGAAACAGGGAGATATATGTTAAAAGATTGGCAAAATGTTAATAATTGTTGAAGCTGGTTGATGGACTGAGAAAATTATACTGTCTCTTCATTTCGTTTATGTTTGTAATTTTTTTTTTTTTTTTTTTTTTTTTTTTTGCGGTATGCGGGCCTCTCATTGTTGTGGCCTCTCCCGTTGCGGAACACAGGCTCCGGATGCGCAGGCCCAGCGGCCATGGCTCACGGGCCCAGCCGCTCTGCGGCATGTGGGATCCTCCCGGACCGGGGCACGAACCCACGTCCCCTGCATCGGCAGGCGGACTCTCAACCACTGCGCCACCAGGGAAGCCCATATGTTTGTAATCTTTTGTAATAGTTTTTAAAAGTGGAGGGCGGGTAAGAAAGGCTTCATATAGGCCAAAGCATTTGGAGAGAGCCTGGTGGAATGGATTTTGACAGGCATAAATGAAGGCTGAGATTCCAGGTGAGAAAAAGCACACAGTGAAAATGGCAGCAGAATACTGAAGGACATATTTGAGCAACAGCAAGTAAGCTGGCTAAAGTAAAGGTGTATAACGCAAATGAATGTTTGCTGAGATTTTTTTTCCTCCCCTTTAACCTTCATTTCAAGGTGTTAGTTCTTCATACTCAATTGCTTTTATTTCCCCTACTCTCCTGTCCCTACCCCATACTTCTACTTACTATCCAAAGTCTAGCTCTTACTCACTCTTCCCCACCTCTTATTAATCATAAATCGATCCATTTCAGAGTCTTTTCATATATCTTAATTTTTTTAAACAGTGGGCATAATTATATCTGTCTTGGGACACATTTAGTTGAAAATATAGGTATGTTTGTGCTTATATAGCAGTATTTTTTACATGTAAAGCCATTAGCAGTGACATGAGACAAGTTTTCATAATCTCTAGTTAGTAGGGGATAAGAGAAAACATTAATTGACATTATTATTTAATAACTCGTGATTTTTTATAATCGCAAAATACACCTACACACACAAGAATGAGTATGTGTGTGTCAACACATTATCTCCGGGAAGAGGTTGGTAATATTCTTTGTTAGCTGAGTAGTGAATTGACCAAATAATAAAATTAATACCCATTATTTTCTCCACCCACCAATACATTTAAAGCACCCTTAGGCTATTCTCCAGTGACAACTCTCTCTGTCCTTCCTTAGGAATGACAAAAATCATAAAATTTGACTTACAAAAAGCATTTTTGTTTAATCCAAACTGAAAATATTATAAAGTATAAAAGCAGCTAGACATTTAAGAACTCATAATAGAGATAACATCAGAGAGAGCACATATATCCAAATAAAACATATATTATGATGATTCATAAAAAGCACATATGAATATGGACCTGTTGCACACATTAAAATATATAGACACCCCAACTGAGCTCCTTTCTCTCCTAACCCCCATTATTGGTAGGGTCTGAACCTACCATTCTATTTCAAGCTTCAACAAGTGGCACATGCTCTTCCACGTATTTAGAATGTGGTGGGACACAGGTTTTCCAGAACAGTAGAGAGCAGAAGACAAATGTTGTCCGGTATCACTCAGGCGATGACTATGCTTTCCTATGCCCTCCTGAGGATGCAGTGCTGCGGATGCTAAGTTTCATTCAAGATCTAGGACAATGCATTGTTTGTAAACTTTGCACACCAAAACTGTTAATGTGAGTTCTTCCAGAATAAATCAGCAATGGTTAAGACAAGAATTGCGTTTCTTTCTTGCCTCGCACAGGACTCTTCCTGTGTAGTCAGTATCACAGACAGCAATGCACTCAATAAGGTACCCAGGGGCAAAAGAAATGCCTCCACAAAGATATGCTGCAGCTGCTCCTACTCTAGATGACGCCTTGCTTCCACTAAGTTCTGGCAGCCATGCAACAGAACTTTCTGCGATAATGAAAATGTTTGCTAGTCTATCACATGTGGCTATTGAGCACTTGAAATGTAGCCAGTGTGACTGAGAAATTGTATTTTTAAATTATTTTTTATTGACATAGAGTTGACATATGTTATTTTCAGGTATACTATAAAGTGATTTGATATTTGCATACATTATGAAGTGATCATCATAATGAGTCTAGTTAACCATGTGTCTCCATACAAAGGTATTACAATATTATTGACCATATTCCTAATGCTGTATATTACATCCCCATGGCTTATTTATTACATAACTGTAGGCCTGTACATCTTAATCCCCTACACCTATTTCATCCACTCCTCTATCCCTTCCCTTCTGGCAACCACCTGTTTGTTCTCTGTTATCTATAAGTCTGTTTCGTTTCATTTGTTTTGCTTTTTACATTCTATATATAATTGAGAGCATGTGGTATTTGTCTTTCTCTGACTTACTGCACTTAGCATAATACTCTCTAGATCTATCCATGTTTACAAAAATGGCAAGATTTCTCTTTTTTTTTTTGTCTGAATAATTTTCATATACCACATCTTCCATACCCATTAGTCTATCAGTGGATATTTAGGTTGCTTTTATATCTTGGCTATTGTAAATAATGCTGCAATGAACATTGGAGGGCATATATCTTTTTGAATTGGTTTTTCTGTTTTCTTTGGGTAAATGCCCATAAGTGAAATTGCTAGATCATATGGCAGTTCTATTTTTAATTTTTTAAAGAAACTCCATACTGTTTTCCATAGTGGCTGCACCAATTTACAATCTCACCAACAGTGCTTAGCAATATTTTTTGGTTAAGCCTCCTCACGCAAGGGAAGCAAAAACAAACAAATGAGACTACATCAACTAAAAAGCTTTTGCACAGCAAAGGAAACCATCAACAACACAAAAAGGAAGCTTACTAAATGGAGAAGATATTTGCAAACAATATATCCAATAAGGGGTTAATATCCAAAGTATATAAAGAACTCATATAACTCAACATCATAAAAACAAACAAACCCAAACAACTCAATTACAAAATGGACAGAGGACCTAAATTCAAATTTTTCCAAAGAAGATGTACAGATGGCCAAAAGACACACTAAAAGATGCTCAATATCACTATCATCAAGGAAATGCAAATCAAAATCACAAGGAGACACCACCACCTCACACCTGTACAAATGGCTGTTATCAAGAAGACAACAAATAACAAGTGTTGTTGAGGATATAGAGAAAAGGGAACGCTTGTGCGCTAATTTTATTTAATTTTTATTAATTTAAATGTAATAGCCACATGACAATGCAATTCCAAAGCCTTAGTTTTAAAAAAATCAGGGACTTAACACATATATATTTGCAAATTGTTGAATGTCAACCCCTGCAACATTGCAAAGTGGTTCTACCTCCTCCTACCCTAGCTGCCTGGCAGAAACATCCATTTGTCCTCATTCAGACAGCACCTCCTTTGTGAAACTGTGGCAGCCCAGAGTTACTAACTTGTTACCTAACTATTACTAACCAGGTCACACCATGTTGTCATCATGGGTTTACATATCTGTGTTCCCGGCTAAACTGGGACTCTAAAAAGGCAGCAGTTGTGTATTATTAATTTCTGAATCCCCAGAGCCTAGCAGAATGCCACATCCTAAAATCCTTACTCTATGTCCTCCTGGCCAATTTATCACACCAGTCTTCATCTAACCAATCCATACTCTTCACTACTCTACCATCTGAAATCTCATAATCCCACCATCCATAATGAACATCTTAGAACTGGAGAAATTACAGGTCATATTATCTGTACCAACGGGTGTGGTGTTTTACTTCTACATACAATTGCTCAGTAGAAAACACTGTAAAATAGTGGAAACGATGCATATTAGAAACTCAAGTTTTCTAAAGAGAAATAACGAGAAAGTAGTGAGACACAGGTGTTTGGAATTCAGGATGAGACACAAATTTGGGAGTTTTTGACATAGAAGTGGCATTTTGAAACTATGCAACTCATGAATTAGATCACTAAGGGATTAAGTGTAGACAGAATACAGGCACTCCAAGGTTAAGAGGTCAGAGGTGAAAAAGAACTTGCAAAGAACACTGAGAAGGGGCAACCAGTGACATACAGGAAAACCAGGAAATATGCTGTCTGAGAGCCACGTGAATAGTTATTCAAGGAGGAGAGAGTCATTAAGCTATGATAAATGTTATTGATAGATCAAGTTGGAAAGTAAGGTTCTATTTCTTTCACACAATAGCAAACCCTCCAAAACTGAAGAGAAAAACGGAAAGATACCACTTGGCATTCAATTACCAGTGTAACCAGAAGTTACACCAATGTTTTTTAATATAGATATTTCTTTCATTTCATTACACATATGCTATTCCAGATCATCACATCTTCCTCTTAATAACCACATGAAACAAGGTTTCAGAGAGCACAATTTTCCTGGCAGCACTAATTTTAAACGAAAACCTCGTTAAGTTATTTTACCAGCTGAGGCTGACTGAAATACCCAAATGACTGCGAATACATTCTGACTGACTGCAAATACATTCAGCTGCTACGCTTTCCTTAGAAATGCAGGTTTGGCATAATTTAAAGGTCAAGATGGTTTAAAAAGCACCCAGTTTCCAAAAAAGAACGGACAAAAGTGTCAACATTCACGGAAGACTTAGAGAAAAAGTTAGACTGTGAACTCTAGGAAGGGAGGGGCTCATTTCCCACAAAGCTGGAGCTCAATATTTTTCACTTAAGTTGAAAAAAGCTGTATCTTACTGCAGGGAGGTGGCGTGAACTTCAGGGCACTAGGCCATCCAGAACACTGTTGCCCGAACACTATGAGCGCAGAGAGGGACCGGCGAGCTCGCGGGCATCCGCGCAGATCAGCACCTGGGTCGATAAAGGCAACGCGGGACGGCGCACAACCGCACACCGGACCCTAAGGTCAAAAGACCCTAGCCTCGGGCGGTGACTCACCTGCCTCCGGAGTGGGGAAGATGTGCGGCTCCCGGCCGCCTCTGAGGGGGCGTCCCTGCAAACCCCTTACCGCGTCACTGGACACTACCGGGGCGGTGAAGAAGGACCCGTGAGGACGCTGCGCGTTCGCTCGGTCGCCTAGGTGTCGGAGCTGCAGCGCCACGGATCCCTCAGGTACTCCTCAGCGGCCCGTGCGTGCGCGTGTTCTCCCACCTCGTCGCTTAGCAACCTGCGAAGCCGTCCAGTCTTCTCTACACTTCAATTCCTCCCGCCCCCGCAGACTGTGAATAGTTTTTAAAAAGATTTTGTTTCCGGGTCGACCCGGCTTTACGCAGCGGAAGGTCTCTTTACTTCCCACGTTTACCCTTGAGGGGAGGATAAAGTCTTAGCAGCTTACGGGAGAGCGCTGGAGCTAAGGCTTAGCTCTGTCTCTCCACCCTCCAGTTACACGCGCCTCTCCTCTCGCCAATTGCTGGGAGCCATCCGGCAGGTCCTCTCCTCCCGAGCCCAAATCCTCCGCTCGTCGCCGTCCTCCAATCACAGCGGCCCGCCCTCGGGAACTACTTTGCAATCGGCGAAGAGCGCAAGGAGCAGGGCGTGAGAAGACCCTCTGACCTCGGGAAGTGTAGTTCAACACTCGAAGGAAATCCATTGAAGATTGCGCCAGAATCAGGGCTGCTTAAACTACAGTTCCCACAGGGCTCCGCGCTCGGGAGCCGAGCCTTTTCTTTCTAACACCACTCGTCTTTTCCGAGTCGGTTCCGCGATAGAGGTGACCGGACTCCCTGAAGCTCATTTTGCAGGTGCAGAAAAGTGTCCGCGCAGTTCCCAGTCATGGTGAGTGTGGGCCCCTGCATGCTGCCCACCTCCGGCCTTCGCGCCCGTGTGTGGAGTTTCTTGCGTTTGAAGGACTGTTGGGGGAAGGCTGTGAAAGGGATTGTCCTTCGCGCCCTTTGGAAAGCCCCGACTCATCTTCTGGGGACTGTCGCAGGGACCCGGTAATTGGGAAGGGGTTGATTTACAGCTGGGGGTTCTTAGAAGGACTTTAGAGACATCGCTGTCCTTGGAGAGGCGCGATCTCCGTCCTTCTGCATGTTGAGGGTACAGAATACGAAGCTGCGGATTTTCTCCAAAGCACGGGTTTGATAAGGACGATAAGGTTTGAAATGGGAGGGGGTGTTGGACCCTAACCTCTTTTTCTCCTCTAAGCCCACAGTGTTTTTAAGGGATTTTGTCACAAAGCCCTTGAAAGCAGAAGGCCCTCACTGCAAAGGTAGTGCTTACCAGATGCTCGGGATTGCGATCTACGTTTTCGGGAGAAGTGTTTCCGCCATATCTAATTTCACGAAATGTTATTTAAAACCTGTTCGTTGATCTCCTTTTGTTGTACCTGGACATGTTGCAGTGACGGCGCCCCTAGCCAAATAATTAGTGCATTTTTTTTTACTGATCTGTGTGTTAGGAATTCTAGAACCACTACTTTTAAATGTTACACAATAAAACCATCGTGTCATGAAGCTTTGGATACCAAGATATGGATATCTTGTCTCTGCTGAAAGGGAGAAGGGAGGTTGGTGAGGGTACTGACGTAGGAGTAATCAGCATGCTGTTTGAAGGTGACATTTGACATCAAACTGAGAGAGACTGTTTCATTACTTGTATTTGTAGTTGAAACGGTTTTTCCTCTGTTATTTCAAAATACTAAAATGAGTGGGGAATGTGGGAAAATATTTGAAGGAATTGGAACATTTCCAGAACCTGAAAAGACGTGTTTTCAGGGCAAGGGGATTACTTCTTCCACCTTCATAAGGGAGCCAGTAGGGACAGCTTCCAATTCTCAGTAAGTGTTAAACCTAGGTTTCCTACTTATTTTGTCAGATAACATAATTAGTCATTTAAATGATGGTTTCAGTGGTTTCTGACCTAGTAATCTTAGCAAGAAAGCAGAGGTACTTATTATCAGAGAACCTCAGACTTAATCATTTTAAAACTGGATGGAACCTTTTTAAAAAAAATCTTGACCATCTTAAAATTGAGTTTATTCAAACCCAAAAAGAACGTGATTTGCTCAAGGTCATACAACAGTTTGCCCCAAGGATCTCACATACTTTCCATTTTACCATATTGTATCATTCAGACACATATCAAGTCATTCTGAAATTTTATTTTTAGTTGCTGAGGTTCTGGATGAAGATACAAGCTCATACTGCAAATACAAACTAAACTATGTATCAGCATTTATATTACTTGATGGTTTTACAATAAGAATATTGTAATTCTAGAATTGGAAGGGAATTTGGAAATTATTTCCTCTAATCTTAAAACATAACCTGGTGAGGTCAAATGATTTTCCCAAGGTCACAGAAAGCTCCTGGGCCCCCATTCTTGCTTTGTTCTTCTACACAGTATATCAAGCCAGGCCTCACCCCAAGAAGGTCACTCCAGCACCAAATAATGTCCATGAGGAAGAACCCCCCTGCCAGTTTGCTGAAACTGCCAGCAAATTCTCACATGACTCAATCTCCTTGCCTCCTCAGGAGAGTGTGTGAACAATCACTGAGTTAGAAAAGAGCCATCTTTTGTAAGCTATTAAAATCAGGTTTTTCTCAAGGAGTCAATTCTTTCCTTGTGTCCAGAGGGAATGACAAACAAGAATAAACTGTATGAAGGAATCTGAATACTGTTTGTCTTTTATATTACAGAAGTATATATAAATGAGAAAGTAAAAAAGGAACACATGGGTCTTTCTGTAGAATAACAGAAGGAACACTTAAATTCAAGCTTTACAACTGAGACTTGAACACATGCCCAAGACAGAGCCTGCATCTGCACGAAGGTCATTAGTGCCCTGCCAAGAGCAAAGACATTCCTTCCTTGGATCTTGGCAGACTGCCCAGATATCTAAGCAAAGAATAGTAACCTATCTCCACACTGTAACATTGTGAAAATGTCAGTGGGAATCTCCCACCCTCCTGCTTTTCAACTGCAACGTTGCAAAGAGCAGACAGAACCAAATAGGCACTTCTTTCCTGTTTCATCACCAGACATTTCAGACACTAGGCTTGATACTACTCTTAACAAGATGGAATCACCTACCTGTGAAAATAATTTGCTCAGTGATAGAGAAGAAGGAAGCTGCTCAGGTGAAATTCATGCCTGTTCATTAGTTGCCCACAACCCCTTCACTAGGGACTGTGGTACTTTGAACCCATTTTTTTAGTAGCTAAAATAAATGCCTAAAATTGACTTTTTTTCTAACCATCTACCTGACTTTCTGGGAGGTTAAGCTTTACAGATAGTAATGTTTACTTTTCCCCTCATTGCTTATCGTAGCTTGCTTTCATTGAAGTAACATGTGTTTATGCTTTTCTTAACTCTTACTTTCCTTCATCCAACAAATCCTTGTTGAATGCTATATGGGAGTGCAAATTTGAGTCAGAGGCAGACTGTTCTCCCGGAAGTTTCACAGTCTAGTCGAGAGTAACAGCCACAGCCTACAAGAGTCCTTAGAGGAAAAACCTGACACCTATAATTATAGTGCTTGCTACATACTGTTCTTACTGCTTTGTATGTTAACTCTCTCAATCCTTATGACTACCTTATTTGTTAGGTAGCTGCTATTATTATCTCCATTTTACTATGGAGAAACAATACAGTAACTTGCCTAAGAACATACAGCTGAGTTGAGGAATCAGGATTTGAACCAGAAAGCCTGGCTCTAGAGACCATCTCTTTAACTGTCACACTCTACTGCCTCTCTAGCCCCCTGTTTTAAAAAATTGGCTTATCCTCTTGTTTCTTGCATATGGTTCACTAATGGAGTCTCTGGCCTAAAATAGTACAAGTTATGTAACAAAAGAAGACTTACATTAGAACTACTGACATAAATAATTTTGGTAACCATAGCTGGAACTATTGTCATTATTTCCAGCCTTCTCAATGCAAGTATATATGAATAAAACGATTTTTTAAAGCATGTTGGGTTTGCTTCCAAACAATTCTTTTACGTTTCCAAGGTTTTGATAGTAATTTTACAAGATCCAGCAAATATTTGAGATTTAGCAAATGTTTGAGCTCTAACTACATGCCAGGCATTGTTCTAGGCAGCTGGGATACAACAGTAAATAAAGAAGACAAAGCCCCTGTCCTTAAAGAGCTTGCATTCTAAAGAGGGAGGGGGAATCATTTCTTCCTCTATTTCTTTTTCCTCACCTGCTATACTTCAAGGAAAGGGGAAAATGAGAGAATTTAAAACATGTAAAGACCATGTGATAGAAAATAAATATATACAATAACAGTGCTCTTTATAAACCTAAAGTCTATTTGGGAACATAAATATGTATTGTATTAAAATTGGATTATTGGGGGAATTATTGTATTTTGTATATTTAGAGATATTAAAGCATAGGGGGAAGTTGGTGAAGAGTATGGGCAAGAGACCCAGAAGGTCAGGAAGAAACTCTCCATAGTTTTTTCCCTTTTTCTCCACTCTCACCCTGGTCACCTCTCTGAAGAAGAAACACATACATAGTCTGCTGTGTTCAGATGCATTTCTCTACAACAGTTGACACTTTCCTGAGACTTTTCTTCCTCTGAATTCTATGGGTACCAGATTGCTAAGTGCTGCTGACCTCCAGAGGTTAGCGTTTGAAGGTTAGAAGGAACTTTTCAGGTCATAGTCTCTTTCTATCCTAGAAGCATGACCCCTCTCTAAGAGGGAATTCTAAATATAAAGAAATCTAATCCTCTATCCCCAGTCACTTCAGCCACTTCTCTAGTATGGGTAACTGTAGAGGTGACACAGAGTGGAAGTACATTTACCCAGTATTGTCAGAGAAAGGAACAATTCCCTTGATTGAATTTTTCCATCTAATTAAACTTACCCATTAAGTTTCCAGGCATTTTTGTTCAGCTCTTTTTAATAGAAATATTTCTATCTTTTTAATTCTCTGAGCTTAATTTAACTTATTTTTAATGACTCAGGGGCGTCACTTTGAATTAGTTATATATATTTTTTGTCCATATGTTCATATTTTATTCAGGGTCTGTAAGATGACTTCCATCTATTATAACTAATATGTTCTTTGTACTTTTTCCCCTTCCTCCCCTTTAATATTAATTTTCCCTTAAAATCAGGTTGTCAACTGTTACCACGTTGCTACTGTTATTTATTACTTAATGCTAAAATTTTTTACAATCCAGATACTAACATTTTTTCATTTTTCTTTCTCCTTAAATAAATATAAGCTTATTTTTTCTTCCTCCAAGTAGTTAAGTTGAATCACGATTAATAGTTTTATAAAAACTTTCTGGCTCCTTCTAAATGGAAAAAAAATTATTATTTTTTTGCGGTACGCGGGCCCCTCACTGTTGTGGCCTCTCTCGTTGCGGAGCGCAGGCTCAGCGGCCATGGCTCACGGGCCCAGCCGCTCCGCGGCATGTGGGATCTTCCCAGACCGGGGCACGAACCCATGTCCCCTGCATCGGCAGGCGGCCTCTCAACCACTGCACCACCAGGGAAGCCCTAAATGGAAAATTTTAACCGCTATTACTCCTCTTACTGGTTTGAAGGATTCTTTTCAGCGGAAGGGAGTGGGGGATTTGCATAAGAGGATTTGTAAGGTTCTAGTGGCCCCCAGGGTTTGTATCATCACATAACGCACATCAACATCGTTAGGCCTATTTTAGTGGTAAAATATCCTAAAAAAGATGGATAAGATTTTGTAAGTAAATCCAAGATAGCAGGGAGAGTTAAATAACACCACATAAATATGCAGCCAAAGGACACATGTTCCAGAAGTTGCTTAGTTGCTTTGTGCATGCTGTGTTTACTGGGACAAGTCTGGGATAAACGTCTTCTACTAAGCCAGATGCGAAGAGTCTTTAAAATTTTACATTAGCTTTTAAAGTATGTGGTTGTCTTATTATAGAGAAAATTCTGAATATCTTTAGGGTAAAATAGCGTTTTTTAATAACGTGTTAATGGGTCTCTTTCATTACAGTCTGAACCAATCCGAGTCCTTGTGACTGGAGCAGCTGGTCAAATTGCTTATTCACTACTATACAGTATTGGAAATGGATCTGTCTTCGGTAAAGACCAGGTAGGGGCAAGTGTCTGTAAATCTTAAGTAAAAGTAAGAACATTTTCAATAAAACCCTGTATTTAGTTGCAAAGAAATGTTTAAATGGTAAAGGAATGGATAATCCCAACGAATGTACTAGGCACATGGCTATAAGTGGAATCTGGTAGCTTATTTATATGCACCTCTCTGGGCATTGAAAATGCTTTGCAAATTAGAACTATTCCGCCTACTGTTAAGCTGACTTGGTGCAGCCATCAGGTATAATGACAGTAACTGTTAGGGAGAGTCACGTGGGAGAGAAAGTTGCTGAATCAGCACTTTCTTATTCATAAATGGTCTTAAGACCCAAGAGTTGGACAGGCACATAGGCTTCCCAGTTTGAAGCAGGCACCCCCTATTCCAGCAGGTCTGATTAATGTACACTAAAATCCTTTCATACAGTATTCATTTATACATTCTCTTCACCCATGGATATCAAGTCCTTCCTTCATGCTAGATACTGTGCTTAGCTCTCTGTGAACTGAAATTAGATATACAGCCGTCAACAACAACAGCAAGGTGTGGCATGTCACTTCAACTTGATATTTCTTCCATGTACTCCTTTAAAATTCAGTAATGGTGATTCCTCTTACTGTGTCTGTTAGCAAACCGTTGCTGGTTTTATAGCATTCCTTTTTAAAGGACACCTGATGTTAGACACCTGACTTCCTAAAATAATTATGACTAATTAATGGGAATTATACACATATACACACGAATTAGCAAAAACTCTGTGAAAGGACTTTTTCTGTGACTAAATGACATAACCTACACTGACAGATGCTGTCCTTGCTGTTTATTTGGCAGCCTATCATTCTCGTGCTGTTGGATATTACTCCCATGATGGGTGTCCTGGATGGTGTCCTGATGGAGCTGCAAGACTGTGCCCTTCCCCTGCTGAAAGGTGAGTTGGGGAGTGGAGGAGAAAGGGATTTTATAGTATTTTACATCTTTAAAAAAACAGATTTTCGAGTTTTGTTAACTGGCCTCTTAATTAGAAATTATTTCATAAAAAGTTTTTGTTTTTTGAACTACAACTACTTGTTAAGATATATACCAAGAATAAATAAGGGTAAAAGTGTGAAATAACCTGTATAAGATAAAAGATTATACTTTTTTCCCAACATGCCTATATATAATTTATTTTACCAATTAAGTATAATATTGCACAAGGGTTATCCACCTGAGTTTGTCCACACTGTGTTATTATTTAAATTCTATTTAAATAGTAATAATAGTGTCCTGTAATGGAGAACTTTTTCAACTCTAAATGATGTTTTCCAGAACCATATGCTGCTTGGGGACTAGAAATTAGTTGGTCCCCATATATAGTCCCACCCCATCTGCCAGTTGTCAGGTTAAGATGTAATATAAATTGTTCTAATCATATACTACATGGTTTGAGAAAGCCTAAAGCCATGGTTTGAGAAAGAGTTCTGCTAAGAGTCTTTGAGACTCAATGAACAAGTAACAAATGTAAGACGGAAGTCCTAAATTTGGTTGAAAGGTTCATTAAAATATTAGGTCAGGTTGTAAACTAATTTGAATATTTTTCTTTAGCTATACCTTCATCATCTTTTTGGGGGGGAGGGAGGGTAAGGATTAATTAATAATACTCTCAAAGAGGATTGCACAAATCAAAAATGTAAACACACCCAAGAGAAACAAGGCTCAGAATTCATATATCTCTGTTCAATAAACATTTAGTAGAAGGGGTACTCTGCCATCTCAATCATTTGGTTGCTTAGTTATGTAAGAGAATGCATTACCCTGTCCAAGCTATTCTGCTGGCTCCCTTTCCTCACGCACTGTTTCCAAATCAACCTCCTCTGTTGCTTTTTCCATTTTTATTCCCTTCTCTACCAGCGTTCTCTCTGCTCTCTCTAGTGGGCCCAGGTTACAGTTGGCTTGTCCTTGGTCAGCTGTGAATATGATGGGAAGAGAAGGTTCAGCAGATATGGGTGCATGGCTGGGAAGAAGATGGATATTCTTTCTCCAGCTGGTGCTCTTATGTATACTTATTTGGGGACTTACAGAAGCCTGACTGACACAAGTTCCTGGTCTAAAAATTTATCAGTGACAACACTGTATCCTGATTGTCTTAGTACCTTTGGGCTGCTATAACAAAAATACCATAGACTGAGTGGTTTATAAACAAAAGAAATTATTTCTTATAGTTCTGGAGGCTGGGAAGTCAGAAATCAAAGAGCCAATAGATGGGGTGTCTGGTGAGAACCCAATTCCTGGTTCACAGACAGCCATCTTCTCACTGTGTCCTCACATGGCAAAAGGGGTGAGGGAGCTCTCTGAGGCCTCTTCTATAAAGGCACTAATCCCAATTCATGAGGGCTCCCCCTCATGACCTAATCACTTCCCAAAGGACCTACTTCCTAATACTATCACACTGGGAATTAGGTTTCAACATATGAATTTTATGTGGACACAAACATTCAGTCTATAGCATATGGCCTTTTTAATACAGTCACCAAAAGAAAGCCATGATATATAACTGATGCTTCAACAACTCAGGGCTTAGTGGTGCCAATCTTCCCTACAGTGGAAAATCCGAGTACAATTTATAGTTGGCCCTCTGTTCACGGATCCTCTGTATCCACAGGTTCAACCAACCTCAGATTGTACGTACTGTAGTATTTACTGTGGGAAAAAAATCCACATATAACTGGTTCTGCACAGTTCAAACCTGTGTTATTCAAGGGTCAACTGTATGTTCTTCAATCAAAAAGCAGGTGGTGTATTGGACTGACACTGCAGCTTAGTGGTTGAAATCTGGACCAATCTTGACTTATAGCCCCACTCCTTTTTTTTTTTTTTTTTTTTTTTTTTTTTTTTTTTTTTGCGGTATGCGGGCCTCTCACTGTTGTGGCCTCCCCCGTCGCGGAGCACAGGCTCCGGACGCGCAGGCTCCGGACGCGCAGGCTCAGCGGCCATGGCTCACGGGCCCAGCCGCTCCGCGGCATATGGGATCCTCCCAGACTGGGGCACGAACCCGTATCCCCTGCATCGGCAGGCGGACTCTCAACCACTTGCGCCACCAGGGAGGCCCCCCACTCCTTTTTGATAGGCAGCTAATTAATCTCTTTAAGCCTCATTGTCTTCATGTGTAAAGTGTGTTAAAATTAAATTTGACAAAAGAAATCTCTTAGTGTTATTCCTTGCAAGAACGTCTCAATAAGCATTGTTTTAATTTGATTGATATCTTAGAATTAAAGTAATTATAACTTAAAAATTAGGTGAATTAGTTTCTCTTTTGTGTTTTCTGTGGTAATTAATGTGAATAATTAATGTTGCCTTGAAAGTTACCTTGCATCATTATAAAAGATAAAAGCTATAGAGTTTTGAAATTAAGATAATTATTGAAATAGGAAAAGCAAAATAAATGTATTGACATTTCTGCTGACGTTACGGTTGTTGAATTAAAATATTGCCTTTCTTTTTTTAGGCCCCTAAAACTTTGATCAATGTGATTTGTAAAAGTGAACATTTGCTATAAAGTGAAAGAGTTACTGGGTAGATTCAGTATGAAAAAGAGAACCTCAGACTTTGGCCTTTAAGTAGCTCTGCATATTTATTGCCATGTTCACAGATGTCATCGCAACAGATAAAGAAGAGATTGCCTTCAAAGACCTGGATATCGCCATTCTTGTGGGCTCCATGCCAAGAAGGGACGGCATGGAGAGGAAAGATTTACTCAAAGCAAATGTGAAAATCTTCAAATGCCAGGGTGCAGCCTTGGACAAATATGCCAAGAAGTCAGTTAAGGTGACCAATGCAGTATTTTACTGGGTTTTTCATTATCAGCAGTTGAAACTTCTGCTTTCAACATTTAAGTGAAAATGAAAGTATTTGCCTTTTTTTTTTTCCCAGTTCTGTGCGATGGTCAGTAAATACAGATACAGAGTTTTGCTCGATTAGCCCTCCCTTTCTAGGTTTTGTTCCTATAGTGTAGAAATCTGTATTCTGAGGGGCTCAAAAATACTCTGCCTATTACCATGACATGGAGATTTAATATTAGTTTGTAAACCTATAGAGAAGGCACAGAACTTTCTGGTGCCTTTTAGCTGTGTGGGACTATTTGTTCAGACATTTGGATTTGTGTTTGTGATTGTGAAGGGAGATGGCTGTAAGCTGGGTTTGTTCTTAGTCACAGGAGGTAGGGGCTTCTGAATGCTCACTTTTTCTCCAGAGGAATTTTGATATGTTCGTCTCTTGAGGAGCTGAGTCAGTATGACTTCCTATTCTGTCTCTTTATGTTCAACCTATTTATTTTGGTTTCTAAATTTGTGTTATTATTACAGTAAAGCCTCCTTTTACCAATTAAGTATCAGTTACCTAGAACTTAATTGTCATAGCAAAACGGCTTGCTAGTTAGAGATTTTTCTGATTTTGATACACTTCTTCCACCCAATTCTGAATTCAAAGAAAGGTAAAAGAAAATTTTATAAGGTTTTTTAATGTTGCCATTTATAATGTTCTATCTTTTATAATACTTCATAGACACCTGAATTTTTGCTTTCTGCAGACTTTATTTCAAATAGTTAACTTTTATTTTCTGTAGTCATTAACAGAAAATAATAGAAATGAGTTGGGTAGAAATCCCCAGGTCTCTTAGTAAAAAAAATTACAGGGTTGCTTGGAGTTGTAGTACTGCTTGCATAGTAATTGCCTCTTAGCCACAAGTGTCTTTCTTGGGGGAAATATACACCGAAAGTGGAGTAGTTAGGGATAGCGGAGTATCATATCTACAGCTTGCTCTCAAATAGGCCAAAAAAAAAGACTAAGGGCAGTGTGTGTGTGTGTGTGTGTGTACGTGCATGTGCACGTGCACAGAAAGTGAAAGAGATGGGGCAAATTGGAGAATCTGGGTACAAGTAATGTGGGAGTTAGTCTTTGTAATATGCTTACAGCTTTTCTGTAAGTTTGATATAATTTCACAGTAAGTTTTTTTTATCATTTTATTAAAGATTTTTAAGACTTGTAAAACATGTTCACGTATACATTTTCCTATGCTGTATTGTAATTCACTGCATCCTATACCTACCCACTCCAAAAAAAAAAAAAAAAGAAAAAAGCCTGAAGTGCTTTCTCCTACAGATTGATTCAATGGGTGTGAAATGTTGGGACCTGGTATTTTAGCAACCAACCCAGTTAATTCTTAGGATTAGGCAAGACTGAGAAACACTTTTCATTCGTAAGGGCAAATCATTGTCCTAAAGTAAACTTCTCAAGTAGAATTTCTTTCTTGGACTACTTCTATAAGAAGGAAAACTTTTATGATTGAATAGAACTCTGAGATAGAGCCCTGTTACTAGTTTTTTACGGCAACTAGATAGATGCTGTCTCTGTTTTGGCAGAAAACAAAATGACTTGTGTACATAACAGTGGTTTTAGTAAATGTTTTCAGTAGTCGCACCAAATACTAACAAGGGGGAAAAGTTATTAGAACTGAGGATAGAAACCTACTAGAAACTAGAAACTGCAATAATAACTATACATACTTAGCTTACACAAACTTGATACGAAGGCTATGTGTTACATGTCAGTCATATTCTAAGTTGGTTTAGTTAATCAGTTATGGTCTGTAGCTCTGCTGTGCCTCACCTACATCCTAGGTTATCGTGGTGGGAAACCCGGCCAACACCAACTGCCTGACTGCCTCCAAGTCAGCACCGTCCATCCCCAAGGAGAACTTCAGTTGCTTGACTCGCTTGGATCACAACCGAGCTAAAGCTCAGGTAAGAAAAATGCCTTTTCAAATCTTATGAATGTTCAACTTTAAACCCTTTTTCTCTCACTTTTAAAGTAGCTGAATCATAGTCTGTGCTTTTTTCTTGTTGTTTTGTTTTAGTAGGAAGCTATTCCAATTTGTTAGGACATCTTTAAATCTAATCTCTTAAAGCAGCTGAACTTTGTACTTAATTTTCTCAACTATATTTCATTTCCTAACTTTAATTACACATCATTGCTAATGTCCTTAGTACAGTGGTTAAAAATTAGTCATTAGCATAGATAATTCACATGATGGCACACAAATTATTTTTGTCAGATGTATAGGAGATTATAATAGAAAAACTTGAGCTTTGTATATTATATGTAGTTCTGCTTTTTTCCCTACTGCTAAGCATTCAAGCTTGATTTTAATTTTATATTTAATTTCATTTTCATTTTTATATCCTCATACTCTACATGTTTCCATAAAATTTCTTAGTTTTCACTACTTAGTAGCTAAATTTTAATTGTTATCCAGTTTCCTTATCCCTTGGAGCCTTAGATAAATATGCTAAGCAGTCAGTGACCAGGGTATTAACAATAGCTTTTTTTTAATTAGAGGCCATGCCACTCATCTGTGCTAGTTTCCTAGGCTTTCTCAGATCTAGACAATCCCAGTGCCCTTAGATGTCATGACAAAGTTCTAGGTCTTGGACATAACCTCTTTCCTTTTCCCTAGCACCTTTCTGGCCATCCTCCTTATCTATAGCTCATCTGCTAGATAGGTCTATGAATTTAGTTCTTTTTCTTCTAGAGAAGACAACATTGTTGAGTTTCAAGAAAACTATTTTTACCAAATGATGGTGTGAGGTCTAAGTTGAAAAACTGTTACCAGATTCAGTGGGTGCATCGCCAATGAACATACCAAGTACTTTCAGTCAAAGCAGAAGTGTTTATTCCTTGTGACAGTAAGGAAACAGGTAGATAGCTCTCAAAGCACTGTCTCTCCAAATAGCCAGATCAGGGACATTTTAAGCTAAGGGTACATGTATATTCATGAAAGAGTGAGTGTAATCTTCAACGTAAAGGTGGAGTTCTAGATGCATTTGCACAGTACAACAACATGCTCAAACATACATGCCTTGCATGTTCAAAAATGGCAGAAATTCCAGCCCTTGGGGTGGAGATTTTAGCATTAAAATGAGGCAAAGGTCACCCTAGGTTGACAAAATCCAGGTACCTAGTTGAGTGAAACCACAAGGGTCAGCAAAGGCTCATTCCTTAGGCTCCAGTTAATCTGGTGACTGAGTGAGTGCTTGAGGGGTTTTGGACGCTGCAAAACAGCTCAAGAATGTGTTTCAGGCTGATCTTTACCTTCGAAATAGGACAGAACAGGGAGTCTTTATAACTGATTTGTTATCTTTGCTATGGTTACTTCTCATGCCTAATAACAGTTGTTTGTTCTTGCATTCTTTGTTCTTTCTAAAATCATTAATTACTGAGACCTATTCTTTGTTTCCACATGAAGACCTAGGAGGTCATAGCTCACCTTTCTCCCAATCTCCTTAGAACAGAAGGGTTCTGAAATTCACACTATTTCTTAACCTAAGCTTGTCTAGTGCATGTTACAGTTTCTCTTATTGCCCAGTATTCTACTCCTGCAAGACATGACATACTCTAGTTTGACCCCATACCTTCCTTATTACTGTCTGGCTAACAAAACCACTGCTTTAAACTAAGAGCTTTCAGCTCTGGAGGGCCCAGTGAAGGAGAAAAGTATTTACATTTAAGTTTCTACACTAAGCTGAATGCTTTACATCTGACTTGTCATTTACTTCTCATAGTAGCCATATGAGATATCTGTTATTATTACTGTTTTACAGATAAGAAATGTGAAGCCCAGAAAGGTCAGGGGAACTGCTCAAAGTCACACAGCTAGTAAATGACGGAGTCAGTAAAAGGGTCTGCCTGACTCAAGACCCTCATGTGTGTTCTTACAAAATGGGATCAAGTGACTTAATCCATTCACTAGCTCTGTGGCCCTGAGAAAGTATATTCAAGCTATAAAATGGGATAATAATTGAATCTACCTCAGATGGTAGCTATGTGAACTAAATGAGATAAGATCTATGTTAAGACCTTATCCTGGTGCCTGTCACATAGTAAAAACTCAGTAAAGGTTGGCTGCTATAGTTATTATTCATAATGATGATGATGATTAAGAGAGATATAACCAAGGTTTGAGAAGAGTCACACCTCAGAAATCTCTCAGTTAATTTAGAAGGTCTTTGGATAACAAGCTTAAATTGCAAATATTTCCTGAGAGGCTTTGGGCTGTGAGCTGGGTCTTTTTCCTTGTTATTTAGCCAGTGTCCAGGGGCTGGGAAGAAATGGGAGTTTGTTTGAATGCCTGGAGGCAGGAGATTGGGGTACTGTAGAACAGTTAGGAAGGAAAAGATGATCATCATAGTTGCATCTGTGGACTCTGGATTACCAGATGGCAATTCACTTAGTTACAACAGGAAAAAAGAGGTAAAATGATGACACCTACAAATTTCCATCTTTGCTGTTTGACCTGAGGCCTTGGTGGAGGCAGGCACTGGAAAATTCTGCTTCCAGAAGTACAGCTAAATAATACTTTGTCCCAGTGCCTGCAACAGTTTTCCTTGCGGGGTGAAAGTCTGAGTGAGGAAAAGAAGGAGCCATCTCATCATACTTTGACTTTGGCACGTGTTCCACCATGCCAGTCTGGTACAATGAATGCTGTTAGAAGTTTCCTCCTCCTGTAGAGGCTATTAATCCAGTGAGAAAAGTAACAAACCCAAAGATTAATTTTTCTTACATGAATGGATACTAGTCTTCCATAATTTATTTTGGAAATCAGAGCTCCTAGCTACCTAGTGACTGTTTATCACCTGCAGAAATCCCCTGTGTATTTGCAGGCCAGAGCTACATATGTTATCTGCTGACCAGGTAATTTGGCAATGAAACCAGTTAGGTGGTATCGGAGAGAAGAAAATTACTAGAGCTGGAGAATGAATCAACAACTGTTTAACAGATCTGTGTGACAGACGGGAAAGTGTCTGAAGGAGCAAGGAACTGCTAGCCTGGATACATGGTAGTTTAGACTAGCTCTGACATGCATGATATTCTCAGAAACTATATATGCTGGGTGCAAAGTACTGGCCTTTGCTATCCAGACAGAAGTGGATTAGCTCAGATCTAAAGAATAAGAGGACGTGGCCAGTAGGACACAGGAAGTAAGGGGAGCCTCCTGTAGGGAGGATAGGCCTGCAGGCAGTTTGTCCTCACTGTACTTTGGAGCAGCTGAAACTGACATTCAGCAGAGTTATGGTTTCTAAGTTCTTGATAATATACATCTTGGCTCACTCACCCCAGTATAAATATTCCTTTTTCTCAATGATGCCAGCAAGTCCTTTGCAGGTCCTTTCAGGTCATGGCACACACAGAAAATGGTACTCACTGCACAGCACACCACTCTACCCCAACCACTAAGCTGATCAGTAGCTGGGTACCCCAGAAACCAACCATCCAACTAATTTGTGAAGACTGATATGGTAGTTAATAGTCCTAATACTTGCAGAACTCTAAATGAAGCAGGGTTTAGATCAGAAGTGATTTTAAATGTCAGGAACAAAGAATTTTAAGTTATTTTTAAAATCTATTTGAGGACTTAAGAAATGAGTCTCGACTTATTTTAAGGGTCAGTGAAAGTAAGCACAACTTGCTTCTTACTTGACTGAATAAATTACCGTGAAGATGAGTCAAGGCATTGCAAACATTTTAGGTAATGGCTTTTTTAATCTTCATTCCTTTTGGTTGGTTGGTTGTCATTTTATTTTTTACTCTTTAATTTGGAATAATTATAGACTTAGAAGAAGTTGCAGAAATAGTACAGAGAATCCCATGTACCCATCACCCACTTCCCCCAGTGGTGTCATCTTACATAACTATAGAGAATTATCAAAACTAGGAAATTGACTAAACTACACACAACACTGTTAACTAGCTTTACTCAGATTTCTGCAGTTTTTGTATGTCTTTATGGATGATCCTATGACATTTAATCATATATATAGATTACTATAACCACCATAGTTTCAAGAAACAGAACTGTACCATCACCCACAAAAGAAGTCCTATTCATGTTGCCTCTTTATAGTTACACACTCCCTCTCCTTTCCTAAACTCTGACAACCATTTGTCTGTTCTCCAACTCTGTACTTGCGTCATTTCGAGAATGTTTTAAAAATAGAACTGTGCAGTAAGTAACCTTTTGACACTGTTTTTTTTTTCCCACTGAGTTTAATGCCTTTAATATCCATCCAAGTTGTTACATGTATCAGTAGTTCATTCCTTTTTATTGTTATTCCATTTATTTATTTAATTGTATGAATGTACCACAGTTGGTGTTGGAGGACGGAGGGAACAAAAAGTGCCCACCAAACTGAGAAGGTATTTTTGAGACCTTAAAATGAGGCAGGCAGCTCCATATAACCAATGGATCAGTTTATTATAGGGTAACTTACTCATAGGGTGGGATCAGGATCAGGTGGACAATGATCCAGAAGCATTTGCAGCTGCACTTCATACCGCAGAGGGACCATGGGGACGATTCTATAGGGTATGGGGGTAGGTGCTTTGAAACAGGACATGCATTTCTAAGTTAAGATTTATGAATGGATAACTAGTCTCGTGGGCGCCAGGAATATGTCAAGGAAGGTTTTCATCATTGTTTGGGGACCAGCAGAGCATAGAGGCTACCTGGTCCTAATGTTTATTGAACAGTATCTATTAACTACAAAGCCCTTGATGTGATTCACTTCACAGGTCAGTTTTAAAGGATAGAAGAAACTGTAAGGGCCTGAGATGGCGTCATTTATGCTAACAGCCACACTTTGTTTAACCATTCTTGAAGGACTTTTGAGCTGTTTCCAGTTTGGGGCTATTGGTATCCTTGTTTTCAAAATTTCTTTAAAATATCAGTGTGTATTCCCTTTGCTACATGGTGAATACACAACCAGAGCTTTGATGCAGTGCTGCTGTTATTTATGTGTGCAAAAGCTGTGGATTCTGGTACAACTATTTTTTTCTCTCATTCTTATTTTAACATAAAGGAAAGAAAAGTCACTCACAATGTCACCCTAATACATCAGCTTTTTAAAATTTTTTTTCCAAAACCTTCTCTTCTAGATCATTATAAATTCTGCTATCTAATTAGGAACAAATTACAGGCATACATTAGAGATATTGTGGGCTTGGTTCCAGACTACTGCAATAAAGCAAATATCAGAATAAAGCAAGTCAATGAATTTTTTGGTTTCCCAGTGCATATAAAAGTTGTATTTGGGTGCTTCCCTGGTGGCGCAGTGGTTGAGAGTCTGCCTGCCGATGCAGAGGACACGGGTTCGTGCCCCGGTCCGGGAAGATCCCACGTGCTGCAGAGTGGCTAGGCCCGTGAGCCATGGCCGCGGAGCCTGTGCGTCCGGAGCCTGTGCTCCGCAACAGGAGAGGCCACAACAGTGAGAGGCCCACGTACCGCAAAAAAAAAAAAAAAAAAAAAAAAAGTTGTATTTGTACTGTAGTCTATTAAGTATGCAATAGCATTATGTCTAAAAAATATATACATACCTTAATTTTAAAAGGCCTTATTGCTAAAAGAAAAACAAATGCTAACCATCATCTGAGCTTTCAGCAAGTCCTAATCTTTTTGTTGACTGGGGGGGTCTTGACTCCATGGTGATGCTGTTGACTGATCAGGGTGGTGGTTGCTGAAGGCTGGGGTGCCTGTGGCAATTTCTTAAAATAAGACCACAGTGAAGTTCACCATATTGATTGATTCTTCCTTTCACAAATGATTTCTCTGTAGCATACAATGCTGTGTGATAGCATTTTACCCAGAGTAGAACTAATTTCAAAATTGGGAGTTAAACCTCTCAAACCCTGCCACTGCTTTATCAACTAAGTTTATATAATATTCTAAATCCTTTCTTGTCATTTCAACAATCTTCACGGCATCTTCACTGGGAGTAGATTCCATCTCAAGAAACTACTTTCTTCACTCATCGTAAGAAGCAACTCCTCATGCGTTAAAGTTTTATCATGAGATTGCAGCAATTCAGTCCCATATTCAAGCTCCACTTCTAGTTCTCGTTCTCTTGCTGTTTCCACCATATCTGCAGTTACTTCCTCCAATGAATGTTGGCAGTTTGCCCTCTCCCCAGGAATCACAGATGTTCTTAATGGCATCTCAAATAACGAATCCTTCCCAGAAGGTTTTCAATTGACTTTGCCCAGATCCATAAGAGGAATCACTATCTCTGGAAGCTATAGCTTTATGCAATGTATTTCTTTTTTTTGTCTTTTTTTTTTTTGCGATACGCGGGCCTCTCACTGCTGTGGCCTCTCCCGCTGCGGAGCACAGGCTCCGGACGCGCAGGCTCAGCGGCCACGGCTCACGGGCCCAGCCGCTCCACGGCACGCGGGATCCTCCCGGACCGGGGCACGAACCCGCGTCCCCTGCATCGGCAGGCAGACCCCCAACCACTGCACCACCAGGGAAGCCCTATGCAATGTGTTTCTTAAATCATAACACTTGAAAGTCAAAATGAGTCCTTGGTCCATGGGCTGAAGAATGGATGTTGTGTTAGCAGGCACATTATCCATCAGAGCTCTTGGTGACCAGGTGCATGGTCAATGAACAGTAATATTTTGAAGGGAATCTTTGTTTCTGAGCACTGGGTTTCAACAATGAATATTTCAACAGGTTTAAAATATTCAGCAAACCATATTGTCAACAGATATGGTGTCATCCAGGGTTTGTTGTGCCATTGATGGAACTCAGGCAGAGTAGATTTAGCAGAATTCTTAACGGCCCTAGAATTCTCAGAATGGTAAGTGAGCATTGGCTTCAGCTGAAAGTCACCAGCTGCATTAGCCCCTAACAAGAGAGTCAGCCTGTCCTTTGAAGCTTTGAAGCCTTGAAGCCAGGCATTGACTTCTCTCCCATAGATTTGAAGATCCTACATGACATCTTCTTCCAATAGAAGGCTGTTCATCTACATTGAAAATCTGTTACTTGGTGTAGCCACCTTCATTAATTATCTTAGGTAGATCTTCTGCATAATTTGCTGCAGCCTCTATATCAGCACTTGCTGCTTCACCTTGCACTTTTATGTTGTGAAGACAGTATCTCTCCTTAAACTTCATGAACCAACCTCTGCTAGCCTCAAACTTTTCTTCTGTAGCTTCCTCACCTCTCTCAACCTTCACAGAATTGAAGAGAGTTAGAGTCTTGCTCTGGATTAGGCTTTGGCTTAAGGGAATGTTGTGGCTGGTTTGATCATTGTGGCTGGTTTGATCGTCTATCTGGACCATTAAAACTTTCTCCATATCAGCAATAAGGATGTTTCACTTTCTTATCATTCGTGTGTTCACTGGAGTAGCACTTTTAATTTCTTTTAAGAACTCTTCCTTTGCATTCACAACTTGGCTGTTTGGCCTAGCTTTGAGCTTATCTTGCTTTCAGCCTTCCTCACTAAACTTAATTATTTCTAGCTTTTGATTTAAAGTGAGGGATGTGCAACTCTTCCATTCATTTGAAGACTTAGAGGCCACTGTAGGGTTATTAATTGGCCTAAATTTAGTATTGTTTGTGTCTCAGGGAATAGGGAGACCCAAAGGAGAGGGAGAAAGGGGAACAGCTAGTCGGTGGAGCAGTCAGAACACACACAACATTTATTGATAAGTTCACTGTTATATGTGAGCAGGGTTCATGGCACCCCAAAACAATTACAATAGTAACATCAAGGGTCATTGATCACAGATCACCATAACAAATATAATAATAATGAAAAAGTTTGAAATACTGTGAAAATTACCAAAATGTGACACAGAGACATGAAGTGAGCAAATGCTATTGGAAAAGTGGTGCTGGTAGACTTGCTCAACACAAGGTTGCCACAAACCTTCAATTTGCAAAAACACAGTATCTGTGAAGTGCAATAAAGTGAAACACAATAAGAGGAGGTATGCCTGTATACATCCAACTAACCATAATTTCTTTTCCGCACATTACCTTATCAAGTGATTAACAAAGTAAGCAAGCTGATTTTATTTAGATCTTTCAAAACATAACTTTAACCGTTTCTGGTACCACTGTACTATAAAACATAATTGATGTTCATATGACTACAAGGCATGCAGGATCCTGAAGTGCTTTCTGAACCTACAGCTAGAAATTGTTACTTCTGTTACAATTTTAGTATTATATATATTTTGTATTTAAACTCTTAACTTCAGTTTTCTAATCTATAAAATGAGGACAGCCATACTTTGGTATTTGAGTCCATTCCAACTCCAAAATTTTATATTTAGGATTATTTGAAAATTACTTAATTTATATAGGTATAGATTAAAAGCTTCACCTAAATATGGAGAAAGTATCTAAATACCTGATTGGTCAGAAATGCTGAGGCGTCATCTCCAAGTATAAACAACAAAGCAAAGGTCACAGTTACATGTTCAAGCAATATTAATCTCTTGCTTGGTGTTTTATATTTCATAAATCTACAATACAAATAAGTCATTCATAAACTGTAAGATGATCCTTACTCTTAAGCATTTTACTTAAATATTGTACCTTATAATGTTTCAGGCTCAGTGTTTGTTTACACTGTTAAACTCTTTTGGGAAACTACCAAGTGATAAAATTTGGGGGTTTTGTTTGTTTGTTTCCAAATCAAAATAACTCTTGTGTCCCCTTGGCGTTTCAGAGGCTTTTTTTCTTTTTTTTTGCGGTACGCGGGCCTCTCACTGTTGTGGCCTCTCCCGTTGCGGAGCACAGGCTCCGGACGCGCTGGGTCAGCGGCCATGGCTCACAGGCCCAGCCGCTCCGTGGCATGTGGGATCTTCCCAGACCAGGGCACGAACCCGCGTCCCCTGCATCGGCAGGCGGACTCTCAACCACTGCACCACCAGGGAAGCCCCAGAGGCTTTTTATCTTAAGGACATTTGTCAAACGGGTCACGATTTGAAATTTAAAAAAAAAAATTTGTTTTCTATTGAACTAGATTGCTCTTAAACTTGGTGTGATTTCTGATGATGTAAAGAACGTCATCATCTGGGGAAACCATTCCTCAACTCAGTATCCAGATGTCAACCATGCCAAGGTGAAACTGCAAGGAAAGGAAGTTGGTGTTTATGAAGCTCTGAAAGATGACAGCTGGCTCAAGGGAGAATTCATCACGGTGAGAAAAATCCGGGAGCTCTCTTCACAGCCAAGCATCAAGAACTCTTGAGAAACACACTACATTACTGACCTGAGTGTGTCCCCAAGGGGTGGTGGGAGGAAACTCAAGGACAGCAGGCCTTTGATGAGTGCATATTTTCTTTGGGGGTCATACTAAGGCAGTCATAATCCAATCTGATCTATTGTGTAGCCGTCAAGATTGATTGTTAAAGTGGGAAAAACTAGATACCCTCTAGTCATCCAGCTATCTTATAGAGATCTGTTTCTTTGTATGAATTGTGGTAAAACTTTCTGTGCAGGTTTATAGTTTTCACTTTTCAGGAAGACTGGTGCTTCTAAGTGAAATAGGTTAGTAAGGTCAACATGGAGTAGTTGAGTGATTTTGGAGGGGACACATTAAGCTATGGTTTCAGCCTTTCACCCCAGGAATAACACTGCTGTCTCTGCCTGCCCTACCCAGACTGTGCAGCAACGCGGTGCTGCTGTCATCAAGGCTCGAAAACTGTCCAGTGCGATGTCTGCTGCGAAAGCCATCTGTGACCACGTCAGAGACATCTGGTTTGGAACCCCAGAGGTGAGAACTCAGTGAATTGCACAGGCCACTCTTTTATTTTTGTCCTTTAATGCTTTAATGTTTAAAAAAAAAAAACAAAAAAAAAACATAGCCTTGCAGTCAGGCCAGTTAGGTTCATATTCCACCTCAGCTGCTGACTAGCTGAGTAACCTTGGGAAAGTTGCGTAACCTTTCTGAGCTGTTTTATCATCCTTTACATGACATCTAACTCACAGGGTTGTGAGGGTAATGAGATGAAATATGGAAAGCACCTAGCAAACATGGTAGAGGTGACTCTTTTTTCTTCTTAAAACCTATATTGGGCCTAAAACTTTTAGAGAAAAACATAGGCAGAACACTCTGTGACATAAATCACAGCAAGATCCTTTTTGACCCACCTCCTAGAGAAATTGAAATAAAAACAAAAATAAACAAATTAAAAAATTTTTTGCACAGCAAAGGAAACCATAAACAAGACGAAAAGATAACTCTCAGAATGGGAGAAAATATTTGCAAACGAAGCAACTAACAAAGGATTAACCTCCAAAATATACAAGCAGCTCATGCAGCTCAATATCAAAAAAAAACAAACAACCCAATCCAAAAATGGGCAGAAGACCTAACTAGACATTTCTCCAGAGAAGATATACAGACTGCCAACAAACACATGAAAGAATGCTCAACCTCACTAATCATTAGAGAAATGCAAATCAATACTACAATGTGGTATCACCTCACACCAGTCAGAATGGCCGTCATCAAAAAATCTACAAACAATAAATGCTGGAGAGGGTGTGGAGAAAAGGGAACCCTCTTGCACTGTTGGTGGGAAAGTAAATTTATACAGCCACTATGGAGAACAGTATGGAGGTTCCCTAAAAAACTAAGAATAGAACTACCATACGACCCAGCAATCCCACTACTGGGCATATACCCTGAGAAAACCATAATTCAAAAAGAGTCATGTACCACAATGTTCCTTGCAGCTCTATTTATAATAGCCAGGACATGGAAGCAACCTAAGTGTCCATCAACAGATGAATGGATAAAGTAGATGTGGCACATATATACAATGGAATATTAGCCATAAAAATAAACAAAATTGAGTTATTTGTAGTGAGGTGGATGGACCTAGAGTCTGTCATACAGAGTGAAGTAAGTCAGAAAGAGAAAAACAAACACCATATGCTAACATACATATGGAATCTAAAAAAGAAATGGTTCTGAAGAACCTAGGGGCAGGACAGGAATAAAGATGCAGACGTAGAGAATGGACTTGAGGACACGGGGAGGGGGAAGCGTAAGTTGGGACCAACTGAGAGAGTAACATTGACATATATACACTACCAAATGTAAAATAGATAGCTAGTGGGAAGCAGCCACATAGCACAGGGAGGTCAGCTCGGTGCTCTGTGACCACCTAGAGGGGTGGGATGGGGGGGGTGGGAGGGAGATGCAAGGGGAGGAGATAATGGGGATATATGTATATGTATAGCTGATTCACTTTGTTATAGCAGAAACTAACACATTGTAAAGCTATTATACTCCAATAAAGATGTCAAAAAAATTATAAAACCTATATTGGGCCATAGCTTCCTCATTTATAAAATGAGAGTTATGTTTCTCTAGCCTACTTCACACATAGATTGGAAGAGTGGAACAAGATAATAACCGTGAAAGTTGCCTGATTGTGGAAGTGCCTGATAATGGTTCCTTACACGGTAATGAAGTCAGGCACATAGTAAGAACATGTCACCTGGTTTAATTTTGTTAGTTCGTGTGTCAGTTGGTATGTAAACTAATCCCTTAGCACCATGAGAATGTAAAACATTGTTATTTGTTATTTTCAGGGAGAGTTTGTTTCCATGGGCGTCATCTCTGATGGTAACTCCTACGGTATTCCTGATGATCTGCTTTATTCATTCCCCGTTACAATCAAGGTAAGGTATTTTGGGTTATTTTCCTCTGTCCTCTACTGGGAAAGCAGTTGTGTGTTTTTTTTTTTTATTTGTTCGTTTGTTTGTTTGTTTGTGTTTTTTTTTGCGGTATGCGGGCCTCTCACTGTTGTGGCCTCCCCCGTTGCGGAGCACAGGCTCCGGACGCGCAGGCTCCGGACGCGCAGGCTCAGCGGCCATGGCTCACGGGCCCAGCCGCTCCGCGGCATATGGGATCCTCCCAGACCGGGGCACGAACCCGTATCCCCTGCATCGGCAGGCGGACTCTCAACCACTTGCGCCACCAGGGAGGCCCCAGTTGTGTGTTTTTATTAATACTGGTATAATTTAGTCTAGAAAGTTGTTCCTTTACTAAATTAGACATTTTTCTCAGCTTTAAAATCATGTGAAGCACAACTTCAGGTCACTAAAATGTTGAAATTAATCTGGAAGGCAAGTTGCAACTCTCCCCACTAGACACATTTTGTTATTATGCTTCTAATATTGGATATCTACAAATATCCTATTACATCTAAATGAAGCAATGGTTCTAAGTATTGTTGCTCTGTATTATAACTGTACTAAAGTCAGTCTTTTTTATGTTTGCTGATTAAAGCCTCATTTAAAGATTTTTTTCTAGATTCAGTGAGTTTCAGATTCAAGTGTTGAGTTTTCATCAGAATTATCTGTTAAGATCTGGATTTTGATTTGCTTCTTTAGAATCACACTTTAAAACATACTTCTCTAGATTAAGTTCAAACTAAGTTGTTGCTTGCTGGAACATCAATTCTAGCTTAATGATAAATCTCTTGGGACTTCCCTGGTGGTTCAGTGGTTAAGACATCGCCTTCCAGTGCAGGGGGTGTGGGTTGGATCCCTGCTCGGGGAGCTAAGATCCCACATGCCTCACGACCAAAAAACCAAAGCATAAAATAGAAGCAATATTGTAACAAATTCAATAAATACTTTAAAAGTGGTCCACATCAAAAAAAATCTTAAAAAAAATAATTATAAATCTCTTATTTGCAATTATTTTCAAACAGGATAAGACCTGGAAGGTTGTTGAAGGTCTCCCTATTAATGATTTCTCACGTGAGAAGATGGATCTTACTGCAAAGGAACTGGCAGAAGAAAAAGAAACTGCGTTTGAATTTCTTGCCTCTGCCTGACTAGACAATCATTTCCGTGTTACTAAATGTCCCAAAGCTGAAGAATCTAAATGTCGTCTTTGACTCTAGCACCAAATAAAACAATGCTATACTTAAATTACTTGTGGAAAAACAACACACTTTAAAGATTGTGTGCTTCCTGGTACAGATTTGTGACAGTTCATCATCATGCTGTTAGTGCCGCATTCTAAAATAAACATATATTCAAATGAAGATGATTCAGACTCTAATTTCTAGATAATATTTTGTTTCTATTCAGAAAACAATCTTGCATGTTTCCTGGCTTGCCTAAGGGGTTATGATTTAAAAAAAAAAAAAAGAAAGTAAAGATAGAAAATGTTACAAGGTAAAACATAATTTTCTCATATTTAAATAGGATAGGAAAATCCACCTTGTGAATCAATCTACTCCGGAATATAATTTTAAACATTACCTACATTAGGCAATTAAACACATCATATACTTTAAATCTTAATTTATGCTTTGTGGATAATTTGCTTTTAACATTAGCTGTTAAATAGGCTGCAGATAATACTCTGTTAACAGTTTAATGCCATTGATGATATTAGAACCATCATTTTTATGACAGAAGAGAAAGGTAGTTAGTCTTCCCTTGAGGTATTCCTCTATAGCAGACAAGGATTCATTTACAATCCATAACTGGTAAATGCCACTGAAATTTATGCTAGTAGGAATATTCTTAACCTAAGTGTATTACTGGAAACATGCTGTTGTTCGAAAAAACCAGCCTTTTATTTCCAAAATCCATGAGGATAGGAGACATCTATCTTTTCATCCTTGTCGTTATAAAAGATACTCAACATCATAAATCTCTCAGGGCCTAATACAGTGTTCGTGGGTGCCCAAATATGTGGCTGGGTTTGTTACTTAAAATCACCTATATTGGGGCTTCCCTGGTGGTGCAGTGGTTAAGAATCTGCCTGCCAATGCAGGGGACACAGGTTCAAGCCCTGGTCCAGGAAGATCCCACATGCCGCGGAGCAACTAAGCCCATGCGCCACAACTACTGAGCCTGTGCTCTAGAGCCTGCAAGCCACAGCTACTGAGCCCACGTGCCACAACTACTGAAGCCCGCGCACCTAGAGCCCATGCTCCGCAACAAGAAGCCACCGCAATGAGAAGCCCGCACACCACAACGAAGAGTAGCCACCGCTCACCACAACTAGAGAAAGCCTGTGTGCAGGAACGAAGACCCAATGCAGCCAAAAATAAATAAATAAATTTATTTATAAAAAAAAAATTACCTATATCATGATCTCAATATTTCATATGTAGCAAAGAAAAAAGTGAGTGAAAAATGTTTTTAGAATTGTTATTAGATATATGAAAATTTTCACATAGAACTTTTAAAAATTTATACAAGGAAAGTACGAATGTGGCAAACACACCCTTCTGTACTCTGCATGTGACACTGGGATTGGGACTCTGCAAACATTTCTTTACCAGCTGCTCCTTGTTAAAATCTGACCATAAAGGGTACTAGAGGGAGACTAGAAGGCTGAGGAAGAAGGAAAGATATGCTCCTGCTCCTCCATGTTGTCTTTCTCTAGCATTACCTTCTCTTGACTTTATAGAGAAGCCAGAAAAGAATACAAATCAGTCAAACGTATCTTTAAAACAGCAGTTAAGTGGAAGCACAAAGAAAAAATTTCATGTGGAATTAAAAAAAACGTTACATGAAGTATGTGAGTATAAAAGTTATAAGAGGGCTTCCCTGGTGGCGCAGCGGTTGAGAGCCTGCCTGCCGATGCAGGGGACACGGGTTCGTGCCCCAGTCCGGGAAGATCCCTCATGCCGCAGAGCGGCTAAGCCCGTGAGCCATGGCCACTGAGCCTGCGCATCCAGAGCCTGTGCTCCGCAATGGGAGAGGCCACAACAGTGAGAGGCCCGTGTACCGCAAAAAAAAAAAAAAGTTATAAGAGCTAGGAGACACAACTGGAAGATATGGTATAAAGAAAATTAAATGTATTCAATAATGTGTTCACCTCTATTTTATCATGCATATTTTTTAAATTTATTTATTTATTTTTGGCTGCATTGGGTCTTCGTTGTGCATGGGCTTTCTCTAGTTGCGGCGAATGGGGACTACTCTTCATTGTGCGCGGGCTTCTCATTGCTGTGGCTTCTTATGTTGCGGAGTGCAGGCTCTAGGCGCATGGGCTTCAGTAGTTGTGGCACGTGGGCTCAGTAGCTGTGGCTCATGGGCTCTAGAGCACAGGCCAGTAGTTGTGGCGCATGGGCTTAGTTGTTTCACAGCATGTGGGATCTTCCCGGACCAGGGCCCAAACCCATGTCCCCTGCGTTGGCAGGCGGATTCTTAACCACTGCGCCACCAGGGAAGCCCTATCATCCATTTTTATATACTGGCCTATTATTTGATTCTGTAAATTAACCTCACCCAACTCCTTAAAATCAGGGACGACATAAACATAAATGAAATGACAGTACATTTGAGAAAGAGCTGGTACATTCAGATTGAGAGATCTTTCTGTAGAAACAATTTCTCACCAACTGTGCTTTTGAAGCATAGCTTTGTGTTGAATAGATTCACCTTGTGAAACTGAGTATTCTTTATGCTATTCACTTCTGTCACCTTAACTAAGAAAATAAAGCATTTTATTGCCTCCTCTCTTCATGGACAGAGTCCAGGACCAGGAAATTGTGCCCTTAAGAAGTGTGATAATTTGTGAAGAGCCCATGCCTTTCATAATCATTTTACTAGAACTTGAGGAAATTCACACGGGTGAAGTATAGAGTAAAAGACAGTACATGTTAAACAGATAATGTTGGATTTAAAAATTTTCTAGAAAAGTTACAATCTGAATAAAATAAACCTTAGGAGAGAATTGGCCTCTAAACATCCTTATAGTGGTAATGTTTCCTAAACAACAGAGAAAGATGGTCAGCAAAAACTTAAAAAAAAAAATAAAAAAAACAATGGATTGTTTTTAATTATAAGAAACCATAGGGACTTCCCTGGAAGTCCAGTGGTTAAGACTTCACCTTCCAATGCAGGGGGTGCAGATTCAATCCCTGGTCAGGGAGCTAAAAATCCCACATGCCTCACAGCCAAAAAACCAAAACATAAAACAGAAGCAATATTGTAACAAATTCAATAAAGACTTTAAAAATGGTCCACATCAAAAATAAATAAATAAATAAAAACAATCTTGAAAAAAAAAAAGAAACCATAAAGAAGGAGGAAAAAAAAACCCTATGATCCTCCTGCCAATTAAATCATATTTTACATAAAAGTAATACATACATGTTAGAAAGTCAGTGAAATGGTGTTAAATGAAAACCAAAAGCCCCTTCCTTCCCCCAAAGATAAACTCTCTTGAAAATGTGTTCTTGTTCTTTTTTTTTTTTTACGGTATGCGGGCCTCTCACTGTTGTGGCCTCTCCCTCCGCTGAGCACAGGCTCCAGAGGTGCAGGCTCAGTGGCCATGGCTCACGGGCCTAGCCACTCTGCAGCATGTGGGATCTTCCCAGACCGGGGCACGAACCCGTGTCCCCTGCATCAGCAGGCGGACTCCCAACCACTGCGCCACCAGGGAAGCCCTATTGTTGTTTTTATCCTTACAGGAAGAAAAAAAAATACAAACATATTTATTTTGAAAGTTAAAAACAAAGTGAAGGGCTATACAGTTAAAAGAAATTTCATTTACTCACCTAACTCCCACCCACTTAAACCCCATTTTTTTCTCCTTGTTGAGAGTACAGAAATATGTGATGTATAACCCAAGTATGTATGTGAATATGTGGGCGTGTAATCTTCCCCTTATGTATATAAATCATAGCACACTAAATACACTGTTCCACACTTTGCTTTTTTCTCTCAATAATATCTCTTATAGCTATGTTGATAGCAATAGAGCCAACTCATCCATTTGATCAGCTATGTAGTATTCCATTGAATGGGTATACCACAATTTACACACCTAGTCACCAGTCAATGGACTTTTACGTTCTCTTCAATCTTTTTTTTAAATTTTTGTAATTAATTTATTTTTATTATTAATTTATTTATTTTTGGCTGCGTTGGATCTTTGTTGCTGTGTGCGGGCTTTCTCTAGTTGCAGCGAGTGGGGTTACTCTTCAAGCGGTGTGCGGGCTTCTCATTGCAGTGGCTTCTCTTGTTGCAGAGCATGGGCTCTAGGTGCATGGGCTTCAGTAGTTGTGGCTCGTGGGCTCTAGAGCACAGGCTCAGCAGTTGTGGCGCACGGGCTTAGTTGCTCTGTGGCATGTGGGATCTTCCTGGACCAGGGCTCGAACCCATATCCCCTGCATTGGCAGGCGGATTCTTAACCACTGCACCACCAGGGAAGTCCCTCAATCTTTTACTATATTGTAAAAATGCTGTACTATTTTTGTAAGTATGTTATTTCACGCATGTGCAAGTGCATACGTGGAATAAATTCTTAAAAGAAAGCACAATGGATTTTTTTTACACTGTTGAATCTGATTCATTTTAAAAGCAGCTGCCTTCTGGATCCTTTAGTAATATGTATATTTAATACTATCTTAATTGGTTTTCTTCTAAACTCCGCCCCCCTTTTTTTTTTACCAAGACCTTGATTAAACCAACTATAATATTTCTCAAGGAATGTCGACCAGGGACAAAGTCTATTAGAAGCTACCTTTCTGATATACAAACTTAAGAGCTTGGCTATGAAAAACAAAAGACAACAGAAATAGGTTCTTAGTTGTTCCTTTGAAATTTGAATAAGAACCCATGATCTTTATGATTTTTATGGCTTTAAACAACTTTAACAAAACAAGAAACATATCCATGTGTGGGTTTCTGAATATCAATCGGTTCTCATACAGCCTAAAAGGGTTAGTGACTCAGCAGGAGTACATAAGCTTTGCGGTATTTTCCCATTAGTGTCACCTGGTACTTGTGGGCTGTATTGACACTATTAGCCATACTAAAGTTTCATAAGGTTTATGATACCTACCACACAGGATTGTGGTAAAATTAAATTACATAATACTCACATAGGTGCTTGACAGCCAGTAGATAAAAGATAAATGTTATTTTTCTTCACTACTTAAACTGTGCTTAGTGAAAGAAGAAAACCATTTGATACAATGCTAAGGTACCAGCCTAGTCTAGTGGAAAATTAAAGAGGCTAAAATTTTTTTAACAGGAAAAAAGAAAGTCTAATGTGCAAATTTGAGTCTTTTGTATACCCTTTATAGCTTATAATAAGAAATAACAAAGAAAAATAAAGATAAAAGATAATTTTAAGATTCTAGTGGCTTTGGTATTGCCAATAATGTCGATTAGTGGACAGTTTTTTTTATCCTGAAGGGAAAGAGGCCATATCACTTTACTACCTTCCTCTAGTATTACAGTTCAAATATGGTAGAATTACTTAAACACAGCAGTTCATGCATAGAAGAAAAAATTACTATAATGAAAAAGTATATGCAAATAAGAATATTAATGGTAACGTGAAAAAGAACTAAACAAAATTACAATCCGTAGAGGGATTTTACAGCTGGAAGAAACCTTTGAGATTATTTAGTAAAATCCCTTTGCATTTCTTTTTAAAGAATTGATCTAATGACCAGGATCTTTAAAGTTTACGTATTTTTGGTTTGTTTATAAAAAACAAAATGCCTTTCTATAACACACCCAAAGAAAAATAGGGGTGGATTAAATGAAAAAACAGGTAAGTTTAAAAATGGATGCAAACCAGGAGCTTTTGCCTTGTCTCTGCTCTGCTGGCAGGTCCTCAGGGGCAGAACTGAGCTCCAGCAGTTAGCACCTCACCAGGGGAGAAATTTTTAAGAACTCTGGACTAAGCCATTCACAACACAATAAATTCTTGCACATTACTCTAGGGGGGAAATATCAACATTGGCCATGCTTTTGCAACCCCAAGAGCTAATAATTAACCATGGTTTAATGTGTTTGCTGGGGTAATAAGTAGACCAATTGTCCTTTAACTCAGCTATCAAACTCAAAATTTTTCAGAATTTTCTTGAACTTAGAGATGGGTTGAAAGTAAGATTAAAATGATTACATTGTACTTTCAAATGAAATTATGACCTCATTCCTTCATTTCATATGTATATTTACATATAAATTTTTATTTCAATCTTCTAGTGGGAAAATAAAAACAAATATCTTAGAAACCACACCACTTTTAGACAAAACATGAAAATTTTTTTAAAAAGGTGATTTGTTAAAAATTCTTCCTCTGTACTGTTTGTTTCCTCTTTTTCTCATTTAGTAAAAAAAAAAAAAAAAAAAATGTATTTTATGCATTTTGCATTTCAACTACTAAATCCTTAAGGATTAAGACAGATTTAAATGAAAGAGGAGCTTATGTAAATACAATCACCTGTGAATTGGAAATGGGAACAATTTTCTTTTCTGCTCAGATACCAATGTCCTGTTGAGAAGAAGATTCTCCAAAATGCTCAAGCAAGTGCTTAGAATGAAAACAGCCAGCATGGAGTGGAGAACTGGGAAGCCGGGGAGGATGCTTTATTTTCTGGGGGGGGGATACTGCAACTTTTAAGTTAATAGCTTAAGGGGAAGGAAAATCTGTAACTTACGTAGGACTTCGCTGTATTCCTTCAACACAATTCTAATTTATGATCAAGAATTTAATTGCCCAGGTGTCAGGTTTTTTTTTTTTTTTCTTCTGAATCTATTTACTACAATTGTCTAATGGTAAGTGATTATCTCCTATGTTCATCCCTTAGATGCTGACTGCCAGGCATGCTGGAGCAATTTCTCTTTTAATACCCCTAGGCTCTAGTTGACACAGTTCTGCATGCCCTGGGTTCACTTTTCAAGCACAGGCACCACAGTCCTTTTTAAAATGTGTTACTCTTGAAAGAAGAGGGATAATCATTTGGTTTTAAATTGGTTGTAAGTTGCACGTTGTGAGGTGGGTCTATTATCCGTATTAAGATGTAAAATTAAACACAACCACTATCAGGTTTCCCAGGAGGATTTTCTTTATTCTCCGATCCTTCCATTTCATTTCTTGACCACTGCCTCCTTCCCCAACCCATGTTAGTCTGCAGACCATTTGGGGGAAAAGAAAAAAGAATGAAGGGCAGAAAAGAGTTTTAAGCTGGTATCAGTATTCTGGGTCATGGGTAACTCAGATCATCCATGAAAATTATCCAAACAGCTTCCTTTAAAAAGACTAACAGAAGGAATTTCAAGGCTTGAAATGCCCATCCTCCTGCACCTCCATCTATCCACAACTCTATCCTTCAAGACTTGGCTTAATTACCACTGTCTCTATAAAGTTGCAATCTGAAGTGATTCTTCCTCCTCAAATTCCCATAGAGTTATTCAGTATAATTAACTCATTTGGCTTTGCAGCATCACCTCCCTTTGAGCTCAAACTGCTATTATTATTTACTATTCCATGGATCTATATCTTATTTCACTAGATTGTAAACACCCAAAGGGTGGGATCTACATCTTATATTCTCTAACAGCCTAACATCATGCTTTGCACCTGGTGGACTTTTAATAATTATTGTTGATTTAAAAATAAGCATGAGGCAACTGGTTCACATGAAAAGTCTAGGACTTAGGTAAATGACACATTTGGTGAGTATTTCCATAAAAGGATAATTTTACTGCTTTGATCTTGCTTAGCCCATTTTGTTTTCTAAAACATCAGTCTCAAATACTGAATTTTCTCAGTTTCCCAAGAACAGGATCCTAATAGACAGTCTTTAATTCAAACACAAAGCTCATTCATTCTCAACTTCCCTCAGGACTTTTATGATCTAAAGTCACAATAGTCATGATATTCAAGGAGCATTTAGCTGACAATTTTTATATTCTAGTCAATGACTTTTGTACTTTAAAAATACTGAAAATCATAACTATAATGTTATATTCTGTATACAAGCTTCTTGCACTATAAAATAGGAGGATCTTTCTGTTTTAGACCAACGAAAGGTACTGTGTTTTTTTCCCTCTCACTAGAAAAAATTGCTACTATTTTCTACTCTTTTAACTCTCAAAACAAAATGAACATCATATAGCTAATTATATCTACTCAGTAAAAGATGATAATAATAAATGTAAGAAATCAGAATATGCCACCCCCAAATATGTCACTCTGGCATAAGAGCTGAAGGCAACTGAGAAAAAGCAGACGCAGGATGAGCTCTCTGCATCCTCCAGCTACCTGAAAACAGATCTAAAATTCCCCTTGGGAAGGTGTCCCTCCCCCACCCCACTTCCCAGACCAGGAGGGGAATAACAACCTTATCACCAAAGACAATATGACACCAAGAAAAAGTCTACACAAACAAATCTTACTAACTAGCCCTTATCTACTATTAGTTCCCTGCATATGTGCCTTCCTACAATTTACTGCCCCTAGGGCCCCAAGGTTCCTTTCCATTATCTTGTCACTTCTCTTTAAATTTACCCTCCTTTGTCCAAACAGTATAAAAGCCTGCAAGCCTAGCTGTTTCCTTAGGGGTTTTCTCTTCTCTCTATGAAGTCCCCAGGGCCAGGTAAAACTTGTAACATCAAATAAATCCCTATGCCTTTTCTCCTCTTAACCTGCCTGTTGTCAGTTTATTTCACAGAACCAGCCAGAGAATCTAAGAGGGTAGAGGAAAATTTTCCTCCCCCGTATATACATAATTTGATAGTGAACATAAAGCATGGGCTCCAGGCTAGACATTTACAACTAGCCTCCTGTTTATATTTCTTGAGGCAAGAAATAGATGGGCTCCAGGTTAGATATTTACAGCCAGCCTCCTGTTTACACTTCCGGAAGAAAATAACAGGAACAGGGTAAATAGCTGGACTTTGTCTCTGGTGGACACTTTAAGATAAGAGTAATGGCAGGGGCAGAGAGGAGCTGAGTCCTGCCCAGATAAAAGATAAAGAGACCACATATTTCTCATTCTTGAAGTCAAGGAGACCTCCCGGACTACACATGCACAGAAAAGCTCCTTGGGGGTCAAAAAGGAGGGGGCACTACCCCATAATAGGTGATGCCAAGCCTCCCACAGGTCTCTGCGCTGGAATCCATCTTGGCAAAAAGTTATGCACACACGTTGCAGAGGGTCCTAGGGCAGGTCAGGTGTGGAAAAAGAAACAAGAAAATTAGCCAAAGGTAGGACTTCCCTGGTGGTGCAGTGGTTGAGAATCTGCCTGCCAATGCAGGGGACACGGGTTCGAGCCCTGGTCTAAGAGGATCCCACATGCCGCGGAGCAACTAGGCCCATGAGCCACAACTACTGAGCCTGCGCGTCTGGAGCCTGTGCTCCGCAGTGAGAGGCCGCAACAGTGAGAGGCCTGCGCACCGCGATGAAGAGTGGCCCCCGCTCGCCGCAACTAAAGAAAGTCCTCGCACAGAAACGAAGACCCAACACAGCCAAAAACAAACAAATAAATAAATAATTTAAAAAAAAAAAGAAAATTAGCCAAAGGTAAACAAAGAGCCAGAAGAACTGCCCTACATAAATGATTTAACCAAGGGGTCCCCAACCCCTGGGCCGTGGACCGGTACTGGTCTGTGGCCTGTTTGGAACCGGGCCACACAGCAGGAGGTGAGCGGCGGGCCAGTGAGTGAAGCTTCATCTGCAGCTCACCATCGCTCGCATTACCGCCTGAACCACCAACCGCTTCACCACCAGCCCCCAGTCTGTGAAAATACTGTCTTCTACAAAACCGGTCCCTGGTGCCAAACAGGTTGGAGACCGCTGATTTAACCACTTTACTGCACTCCTCCTCATTACTGAGGATGCCCACACCCTTTTCTCTCAGCATGTGTATCTCTGCCTTGCTTCTATCTTAATTAAACAAACTGCTTCTCTGTGTGCTCTCCCACTTGTTGTGCTGTATCTCTAATAATAAACTTTGTACCTGTTTTTATCGTTTTTGCCTCCTTGAAACATTCTTGCTTTCAAATGGGGCAAGAGCCAGGGGAACTTTGCTTCTAGCCTCTAGTCCTTTCTGGTCTAGTGACTAGGATTCCTGGTTTTTATCCAGGCTACCCAGGTTCAATTCCTGGGCAGGGAACTAAGATCCTGCTTTGAGCCATGGCTCACTGCTGTCTCCTCCAGATCAGACACAGCTTCTGACCGTTCTATTTATGAATTTAGGAACAGAAACAACAACAGAGCTCATTTTAAAAATTTTATTTAAAAGGCATAAATGTCTAAAAAATAAAGTCCTTGGAAAAATAAAATCTACCAAAGGGGGCGGGGGGAAAGGCATAAATGTCAACTGAGGAAAAAGTAAGACAGGAAGATGTTAAAATAAGGAGAGAGCTTTTAGTCTAAGATTTGAAAAAATTTTTGCTAAGCTTCTGTTCTGTTAGGGAATTCAGAGCTATAAATTTAAGCTTCATTTGGTTTAGGGGGATTCAGTTTTTCCATACAAAGGAGCAGCTCTCAATTTAACACCTTGGTATGTGGCCTAAGGAAGTTGATAACAAAGCCCTTTGCAGTAGCGGCTCACCTTTTTATTCATTATTTATTTTTGGCTGTGTTGGGTCTTTGTTGCTGTGTGTGGGCTTTCTTTAGTTGAGGGGAGCGGGGGCTACTCTTGGTTGTGGTGCGCGGGCTTCTCGCTGCAGTGGCTTCTCCCTGCAGTGGCTTCTCCTGTTCTGGAGCACGGCCTCAGTTGCTCCATGGCATGCGGGATCTTCCCGGACTGGGGATGGAACCCGTGTCCCCTGCATTGGCAGACAGATTCTTAACCACTGTGCCGCCAGGGAAGCCCTGCCCACCTTTTTAGTAGAAAATCATAGGAGTCTGGGAGGAGGGCACATCCTATGACAATTGGTTTAGCGATCACTTGGGTTAAGTTGGAAAACACTAATGGCCTGCAAGGTCTCTCCTAAAGAGCCCAGACCCAGGACCAGAATATAGAACACTGCATCTCAGAGCTGGAACAGGCCTCACTGATACTTAGTCCAGTGGTCCCAAACTTGGACTCAACTAGAAGCTTAAAAAAAAAAAAAAAACCCTCAGGACTTCTGTTTCCAGAAAAGTGAAGTAGATGTTATTTTCTCTATTCCTCCCTCTAAGCATAACTTAAAACCCTGGACATTATATATAAAATAAACATTAAAAGGCTCTGAAAAGTTGCGAGAAGAAGGCAGACTGGATAGGGAGTTCAGGCCCCCCAAGGAAAACATGCTGCTGAGTTCCCTGGGTTTGGTTTGGTTTTTTGGTTTTGTTTGTTCCTTTGTTTTTGCCTTATGCATTGCAGAAGGCCATTGCCTGGAAATGTCAACAAGTGCAGACAAAAAAGCTTCTACATAAGCTGCTCTCTCCAGCCAAAGAAGCAGCCTGGCAAGAGAAAAGACCTCCAGGCAATAAACGGCTCTACTCCAGCCAAACACCCCAGAAAAGAACTGTGGCCCTACTACCACCCACACCCGCAAATGCCAAGCGGGGAGCCTACAGTTCCACTCAGGCCACGCTCTAAAGATACATCCTAACCCCACCACTGGGGTACTATCAGAAAAGGCTAAGTACGATTACAGGACTTTCATCCCCATAGGGATAGGCAGTTTGGGGCTATCTCCATGGTATCAGTGGAGACTACATGGGGAGTCTGGACCTCCACCCCACAAAGCAGCAGTCAGGCAACCCACCTCCACTCTCATGTTACGGTGGTGTCAGAGGAGGGTTAGTGGAGGATCAGGACTTGTATCAGCAATAAGAAGGCCAGTCCCCTCTTGGTGCCAGTAGAGGCAATAATGAGGCACTCCTACCCCTCCCAGCCAGGGAACTATCAGTGGAAGCTTAGTGGGGAGCTGGAATTCCACCCGCACCCAGCAGTACAAGTAGTTTCCCCCACACCCCAGTTGGGTGTCAACATAGGCTGAGGAAGAGACCTAGATGTCTACCCCCAGCTGACAATAATGAGGTAGTACTCCCCTCTTCCTCTGCCAGAGTGCTATCAGAAAAAGCCAGCTAAAACAAAAGATTTAAGTAAGACTCAGAGTAAGATTTAAGATCTCATAATATAATAATCAAAATGTCCAGGTTTCAAATGAAAATCACTTGTCACACCATGAACCAGAAAGATCTCAAATTATATAAAAAAGACGATAGATGCCAACACTGAGATGACAGAAATATTAGGATTATCTGGCAAGGATTTTAGATAGCCATTATAAAAATGCTTCAATGAGCAACTATAAACATACTTGAAACAAAGGAAAAAATAGAAAGTCTCAGCATAAGTAATGTCTATATAATGTAATACCTATAACAACCACTAAAAAGCTATAACAAAGAGATACACTCAAAAACCGTAAATTAAAATGAGTTTCTACAAAATGTTCAAATAACCCACAGGAGGGCAAGAAAAAGAAAATAAAAACAAAATCCAGAGAGAACAAACAGAAAATAAAAATAAAATGGCAGACTTGAGCTCTAATATATTAATTATTTCACTAAATGAGAATGGTCTAGATATACCAATTAAATGACAGAGATTGACAGAAAGAGTTAAAAAAAACATGACTCAACTATATACTGTCTACAAGAAATTCACTTCAAATATAATCACAGAGACAGGCTGAAAACAAACCAAAACAATGGAAAAAAGAAATATCATGCAAATATTAATCAAAGGAAAGCAGGAGTGTCTATGTTAATATCAGATAAAGTATAGACTTCAGAACAAAGAAAATTACCAGATCAGAGAAGCACCTTAGATAATGATGAAAGGATCACTTCACCAAGAAGACATAGCAATCTTAAATGTGTATACACCAAACAACAGAGCTGCAAAATATGAGAAGCAAAAACTGGTAGACTTGAAAGGACAGAGAGGCAAGTATACAATTACAGTTGGAAACTTCAACAACCCTCTCTCAACAAGTAGATAGAAAATTAGCAGGATACAGAAGAACTCAACAACATCAAACAACAGGATCTAATTGACATTTAGTGAACACTCCACCCAACAAAAGCAGAAAACACATTCTTTTCAAGTGTCCCTGAATATTCCCAAGATAGACCATATTCTGGGCAATAAAGCAAAGCTAAACAAATTTTGAAAAATTGAAATCATGTAGAGTATATTCTCTGACCATGATGGAATAAAATTAGAAATCAAAAATGGAAAGGTAACAGAAATTCTCCAAACACATGAAAACAACAAATGAAAATACAGCATATCAAAAATTGTTGGACACAGCTGAAGCAGGGCTGAGGGAAAATTTTATAGCACTAAGTACATACATTAGAGAAAAGGAAGAATCTCAAATCAAATATTTAAACTCTCACCTCAAAAACCTAAAAATGAAGAAGGGAGGAAAAAAGCCAAAGGAAGAAAATATTAAAGATCAGAGCATAAATCAATAAAATCAAAAATAGAAAAACAATAGACAAAACCAATGAAATAAAGAACTGTTCTGTGAAAATATCAATAAAATTGACAAACCTCTAGCATGACTGACACAGAAAAAACAGAGGGAAGACACAAATTACTAATATTTGTAATAAAACAAGGATATCACTATAGATGCAATAGACACAAATAATAATAAGTGAATACTAAAAACAACTCTACATTCAGAATCTTGACAACTTAGGTGAACTAACACAACTCATATAATATGAAATAGATAATCTGAATCACCCTATAACTATTAAAGAAATTGAATTCATAATTTCAAAGCTTCTAAAATAGAAATCTCTGGGGCTTCCCTGGTGCCACAGTGGTTGAGAGTCCTCCTGCCAATGCAGGGGACACGGGTTCGTGCCCCAGTCCGGGAAGACCCCACATGCTGTGGAGCCGCTGGGCCCATGAGCCATGGCCGCTAAGCCTGTGCGTCCGGAGCCTGTGCTCTGCAACGGGAGAGGCCACGACAGTGAGAGGTCCGTGTATCGCAAAAAAAAAAAAAAAAAAAAAAAAAATAGAAATCTCCAATCCCAGATAGTTTTTCCAGATAATTTTTTTAAATGTTTAAAAAAGAATTAACACTCATTCTACACAATCTCTTCCAGAAAATAGAAGAGGAGGAAACACTTCTCAATTAATTTTATGAAGTTAGCACTACTCTGATAGCCAAACTAGACAAAGACAGAAAAAAAAAGAAAGAAAGAAAACTATAGGCCAACATCTCTCATGATTACAGATGAAAAAATAGTTTATAAAATTTTAACAAATAGAATTCATCAATATTTGAAAAGAACTATACATTATGACTAAGTGCAGTTTATTCCAGGGACCTAAAGGTGTTTCAATATTTGAAAATCAATCAGTGTACTCTATCGCAGTAACAGGCTAAAGAAGAAAACCACATAATCATATTAACTGATACAGAAAAAAAATTGGACAAGATTCAACTCTCATTCATGATTTAAAACTCTTAGGAAAATAGGAACATTAAGGGCAAAAAAAAAAAAATCTACAGCTAACATACTCAATGGTGAAATAATGAGCACTTTCTGTTATGGACTGAATTGTGTCCCCCAAATGCATATGTTGAAGACGTGATCCCCCAGTACCTCAGAATTTGGCTCTCTTTGGACACTGGGCCTTTAAAGAGATAATTAAATTAAAATGAGGCTCTTAGAGTGTCTGATTGGTGTTCTCATAGCAGAAGGAGATTAGGACACACAGAGAGACACCATGGGTGTGCATACACAGAGGAATGACAGTGTGAAGAGACAGCAGGAGACCAGGCCAGCCATGTGCAAGTCAAAGAGAGCAGACTCAAAGGAAACCAAACCTGCTGACACTTGGATCTCACACTTCTAACTTCCAGAACTGTGAGAAAATTAATTTCTTTTGTTTTAGCCAACATTCTGTGGTATTTTGTTATGGCAGCCCTAGCAAACTAGTACACTTTCCCTTTAAGATCAGAGAAGGGCAAGGATATCTGTTCTCTCCACTCTTAACATAGTGCTGGAAGTTCTAGCCAGTGCAATAAGGCAAGAAAAGGAAATAAAATGTATACAGACTGGGAAGGAAGAAATAAAACCTCTGTACTTGCCCATGATATGAATGTCTATGTAGAAAATCCCAAGGAATCTACAAAAAGTATCCTAGAATTAATAAGTGATTTCAGTAAGGTCATAATATACAAGGTTAACATATAAAAATTAGTTGTATTTTCATATACTAGCAATGAATACATTGACATCAAAATTTAAAATGCAATACCATTTATAATCTTTAAAAAAAAGAGATACTTAAGTGTGAATCTAACAGAACATTTATGGGACTTTTGCACTGAAAACTACACAGTGCTGATGAAAGAAATCAAAGAAGATCTAAATAAATGGATAGACATACTGTGTCATGGATTGGAAGATATGAAATGGTAAAGATCTCAATTCTCTCCAAATTGGTAAACACAATTCCTATCAAAATCCCATTAAAGGGGGCTTCCCTGGTGGCGCAGTGGTTGAGAGTCCACCTGCCGATGCAAGGGACACGGGTTCGTGCCCCAGTCTGGGAAGATCCCACATGCCACGGAGCGGCTAGGCCCGTGAGCCAAGGCCGCTGAGCCTGCGTGTCCGGAGCCTGTGCTCCACAATGGGAGAGGCCACAACAGTGAGAGGCCCACATACCTCAAAAAAAAAAAAAATCCCATTAAGATTTTTTTTGTGGATATAGGCAAGATTATTCTAAGATTTATTATTCAAAAGAACTAGAATAACTAAGACGAATACAGAAGGAGAAAACATTCTATTTGATTTTAATACATATAGCTTGAGTAATCAGACTAACAAGGATTGGTGCAGGGTAAACACATATATAAATGGAACAGAACAGAAAACCCAGAAATAAATCCATACAAATATGTCCAACTCAATTTTTTTAGTTTTTAAAAAAAATTTTTTTATTGAAATATAGTTGGTTTATAATGTTCCAGGTATACAGCAAAGTGATTCAGTTATATGTATGTGTGTGTATATATATATATATACATATATATATATATTTCTTTTTCAGATTCTTTTCCATTATAGGTTATTACAAGATATTGAATATACTTTCCTGTGCTATACAGTAGGACCTTGTTGTTTACCCATTTTATATATGGTAGTCTGCATCTGTTAATCCCAAATTCCAAATGTATTCCTCCCCACCTTTCCCCTTTGGTAACCATAAGTTTGTTTCCTATGTCTGTGAGTCTGTTTCTGTTTTGTAAATAAGTTCATTTGTATCATTTTTTTAGATTCCACTCTGTGATATCATATGATATTTGTCTTTGTCTGACTTACTTCACTCGGTATGATAATCTCTAGGTCAATCCATATTGCTGCAAACGGCATTATCTCATTTTTTTTTTTTATGGCTGAGTAATATTCTGTTGTATATATATACCACATCTTCTTTATCCATTCTTCTGTCAATGGACATTTAGGTTTCTTCCACATCTTGGCTATTGTAAATAGTGCTGCTATGAACACTGGGGTGCTGGATCTTTTCAAGTTGGAGTTTTCTCCGGATATATGCCCAGGAGTGGGATTCCTGGGCTGTCTAATTTTTGACAAAGTTTCAAAAGCAGTTCAATGGAGGAAAGATAGCCTTTTCAACAAATGGTGCTGAAGCAGTTAGATGTCCATAGGCAACAAAGTAAACCTAAACCTAAATCTCAAACCTTATGTAAAAATCAACTCATAATAGATCACAGACTTAAATGTAAAACTTAAGACTACAAAACTTTTAGGAAAAAGCATAGGAGAAAATCTTCAAGATCTAGAGCTAGGCAAAGCATTCTTAGACTTGACATCAAAAGCATAATCCATAAAGGTAAAACTGATAAGCTGGACTTCATCACAATTGAAAATTTTTGCTCTATGAAGGACCTTGTTAGGAGGATGAAAAGACAAGGTATGGACTAGGAGAAAATATTTGCAAACCACATATTTAACAAAGGACTAGTATCTGGAATATATTTTTAAAACTCAACAACAAGAAACCAACAGTTTAATTAGAAAATGGGCAAAAGACATGAATAGACATTTAAACAAAGAGGATATATGGGTGTCAAGTAAGCACATAAAAAGATGTTCAATCATTAGCCATTAGGGAAGTACAAATTAAACCCATGATGAGTTATTACTACATACCTGTCAAAATGGATTAAATAAAAAATAGTGACAATGCCAAATGCTGGCAAGAATACAGAGAAACTAGATCACTTATATTGCTGGTGGGAATGTAAAATGATACAGCCATTATGGAAAACATTATGGTAGTTTCTTGAAAAACTAAACATGCAATCACCATGTGACCCAGCAATTGCACTCCTAGGCACTTATCCCAGAGAAATCAAGACTTAGTATACACATAGTAACCTGCACATGAGTGTTTATAGCAGCTTTATTCATAATAGACCCAAACTGTAAAAAATCTAGATGTTCTTTACCAGGTGAACAGTTAAACATATTGTGGTACATCTGTACCTTGTAATACTACTCAACAATAACAAGTAATAAACTACTGATACATGAAACAACGTGGATAAATTTCCAGAGAATTATGTTGAGTGAAAAAAAACCAATCTCAAAAGATTACATACTGTATGATTTCATTTATATTATATTCTTGAAATGATAAAATCATAGACATGGAGAACAGATTAGTAAATTGACAAATAGTTCCTAAAGCTCACAATGAGATTGCATCAGTTTCCTACCAGCCAGAGTAGAAGGACCTTGCTGAATATGTGGGAAGTTTAATAGAGACCCCAGATTGGTCAAACCTCAGTAGTGGAGCTAAACTCAACATACACGGTAACCTTAGACATGTCCTAAGAAAACCTTCAAAGCAAGGCTGGAAAAGATCAAGCTAATCTGCAAATAACTTCTTACCAGAACAAAGTCAAACACTGTTTACAGGTACAAAACAATATCTCACACTCAGTAATGTGAAATTTAAGTCCAACATCCAGTAAAAATCACTAGACATTCAAATTACACAGGAAAATGTGACCCATAACCCAGAAAAAAAAATGGTTGATAGGAACAGACCCAGAAATGACAGATGATAAAGTTAGTAGACAAGAACTTTAAAAGAACTATCAGAAGTAATATAAACATGCTCATTGTTCTCTATTGGTCTGAGTAGTGGTCTACATCTCCACTGCACTGAACATAGCAATCACTTCACATTATAATTCTTATTTTGAATCTTTGTTAAAAATAAAAATAACCCAACCAAGTGTGTTTTAAATGGATTGGATAGAGTTGCTTCATATATACCCTGCAATAGTGCAAAGAGAGTGTCCAAGGTCCAGATGATCTCTGTCCTGGATAATCTCTGTGCAATGTCAAAATGTATTACTAGAAAAAGACAGAGTGGGTGGTTTAAGAAAGTCCTTCCTGGGATGTGCCAGCTGTTTTGCAACCACGTACTTTTCTGCTCCATCTCTGTGATGGGGTAATCTGCTCTATGTACTGACTATGAAGAAAGGTCACTTGGATCCAATAGTGAGAGAAAGTGGTTTCATAGGACAGACAACAGAGAATATAAAAGAGGAAACCAAAACAGAATTGAGTATTTTGATTGAATTGAGTATTTATTTTTTATTTTAATATTTTTAAATGTTTATTTATTTACTTATTTTTGGCTGTGTTGGGTCTTTGTTGCTGCACGTGGGCTTTCCCTAGTTGTGACGAGTGGGGGTTACTCTTCCTTATGACGTGCAGGCTTCTCGTTGCGGTGGCTTCTCTTGTTGTGGAGCACAGGCTTAGTTGCTCTGCGGCATGTGGGATCTTCCCCGACCAGGGCTCAAACCCGTGTCCCCTGCATTGGCAGGCGGATTCTTAACCACTGTACCACCAGGGAAGCCCCTGAATTGAGTACTTCAATCAAAAGGAAACTTTTAAAATATTGATTATCCTGTTTATTATAAAATCAGGACACTGGAAATACAACTTAGTAGTTCCCAAAGGCAGGGGTTAGCTACACTTCCTTTAAACGCTCAAATAACAATAATTTGCACCCCCCAATCCTGTGTAATGGCAGAAAGTCCAATGGTTTACTGGGTTCTCTGATCTGAGTGTTTCCAGGAATCCCTGGGAAATGCTGATATGTTCCACAAGGCTGAAGTGCTTTTCGTTCATCATCTCAGGCAACTGGCTCACTATGGCCCACTGCTTCTCTCTCTTCAGGCCTCCTCTCACTAACTTTCACATTCAGCTGGACTGTTGAGGACAACGTCATCTCAAATGGATGAGTCTCTGCCAAAACAAAACTAAGCCTGACCTCAACTGACTGAAAAATTCAGGACAACAGAAAGAAATTACAATGCTCATGAGAAAAAAAAAAAAAAACTAGATATAGTGGACTGCATGGTGGCCCCCCAAAAGACAAGTCCTTATCCCTGGAACCTGTGAACATTACTTTATTTGGAAAAGGGTCTTTACAGATGTAATTTTAAGTTGAAGATCTTGAGAGGAAAAGCTTATCCTGGATTATCTAGATGAGCCCTAAACTTATCACATGTATTCTTATAAGAGAAAGGGAGATTAGACTGAAAAACACAGGGGAGGTAAACACAGAGAGAAGAGGAGGAGGCAATGTGACCATGGAGACAGAAGTTGGAATGTTGTCACCACAAGCCAAGGAATGCCTGTAGCCACCAGAAGCTGGAAGAGGCAAGGTATGGATTCTCCCCTAGAACCTTGGGAAAGGGCACACTTTGATTTTGGATTTCTGGACTACAGAATGGTGAGAGGATAAATTTCTGTCATTTTAAGTCACCTAGTTGGTGGTAATTTGTGAGAGCAGTCACAAGAATCTAATACTAGATGCTACTGATTATGGACCCATAAGCTTCCACAGTGTCCCATAATGGCCACCTCCATCCTCTGTCCCTGGTCTGTGGCCACACTGTAGGACCAGCTCACTTCCTCATGGTGTAGTTGGAGTCTAGACCAGCTTCTCTTTTATTCTGAAGAATGGTGAAAACTCCTCCATTTTAATGATCCAAACATTTTAAGAATCTCTGAGAAGATGCAACTCTAGCCAAAATAAAAACGGCAGGAGGATTATAGGAATATGAGTGCCCAAGAGCGAGTGTGTGCAGGGGGAAGGGTAGAGGGGAGGTGGTGAAAAAAAAAAAAAAAAAAGAAGAAAAGAACAGAGAAAATGAGATGGAAAAAAGAAATGATGAGAACCTACAGTTGCTGGAGATCATGTTCCCGCCCGCCCTTTTATCAACCTATGTTAAGGTCTGAATAATGTCTTAGTAACACAGTACTATTATTCTTTAAAGTTTAGTAGTTGAGCTTAGTGAGAACTCTTCACATAAGAATATATTTAAGTACAAATTATTATGGCAAATGTTTTCTTCAACATCACTAAAAAGGATCTTTTAACTACATGTATTTGATAAAATTCAATTCCATCTAGTAGAGGAAATATGAATCTAATATTTTTTAAATTAATTAATTTATTTTTGGCTGTGCTGTGTCTTCATTGCTGTGTGCGGGCTTTCTCTAGTTGCGGCGAGTGGCAGCTACGCTTCATTGCGGTGCATGGGCTTCTCATTGCGGTGGCTTCTCTTGTTGTGGAGCACAGGCTCTAAGCACACCGGCTTCAGTAGTTGTGGCACGCGGGCTCAGTAGTTGTGGCTCACAGGCTCTAGAGTGCAGGCTCAGTAGTTGTGGCGCGCTCCACGGCATGTGGGATCTTCCTGGGTCAGGGCTCGAACCCGTGTTCCCTGCATTGGCAGGCGGATTCTTAACCACTGTGTCACCAGGGAAGTCCCTGAATCTAAATTTAAATTAGGAAACCCTGTTATAGTCTCTTATTCCATCCTTGTATTTCATAGCACTTACCATCTTTTATAGTTATATCTTCATTTGTGTGAGTGTATGTAACAAATCTCCTCAAAACTTAGTGGTTTAGGGCCTCCCTGGTGGCGCAAGTGGTTGAGAGTCCGCCTGCCGATGCAGGGGATACGGGTTCGTGCCCCGGTCTGGGAGGATCCCATATGCCGCGGAGCGGCTGGGCCCGTGAGCCATGGCCGCTGAGCCTGCGCGTCCGGAGCCTGCGCGTCTGGAGCCTGTGCTCCGCGACGGGGGAGGCCACAGCAGTGAGAGGCCCGCATACCGCAAAAAAAAAAAAAAAAAAAGAAAACTTAGTGGTTTAAAATTACACATGTTTATTATCTCACAGTTTCTATGAGTCAGCTTTTCTGGGTTCTATGAGCACAGCTTAGCTGGGTCTTCTGCTTCAGTGTCTCTTACAAGGCTGTAATCAAGTTGTCAGTTGGGGATGTCATCTCATTTGAAGATGACTGGGGGGGGGGATTTACTTTCAAGCTCGCTCAAGTGGTTATTGGCAGGATTCACTTCCTTGCACTGTTAAATTGAGGCCTCAATTCCTTATGAGCATTTGGCTCCTTGCCACATGGGCCTTTCCAAGGAGAATCTCCCAACATGGTAGCAAGCAAGAGGACAAGAGAGACAGAGCCAGTAAGAGAGAGATGAACAGTCTCATTACTCCGTGTCATATCTGCTTCTACTCGTTCATTTTCTGGCCTATAACCCAGCAATCTTTTGGTCGCTTTCTTGAGCTTCTTTCACACATGTAATTTCTGTAGAGTCAAGATTCTGGAAAGCATCTTGTCTGTAGTGAGATAATATTTTTAACTATTAACTGATGGTTTTCCTGTGCCCTGCCCCCTGCCCTCCCCCAAACTTGGCAGCTACACATGGGATCACTATTATTTTGGGAAATTTTATCACCAGGGAATCAGAGAACAAAGATGCCTAGTACTTCAAGAGCTCTGGTTCAGACCTGAAACAAATATTTGGAAACTACATGATCTTATAAAACACACAAGGCACTTATAATTATACAATGTACTCCTTCTCTACCCTAGGATTAGATATAGATCCCTGGAAGGGAAAGTAATAAAAGAGAGCAATAGTGAACTCTGATGTAGATTGGCTCCCAACTTCACCCAGACTGAGGGGGTAGGGAGGAAGCAGGAATAGAATCCCCCATAAAGTGACAAGCAAGCGAAGAGCACAGAAATGGAGAAAGGACAAAAGGATGAACTTTGGAGGTTTTAAGATTTTGTAGGTGGGATTTATAAGATTTGGCTGGAGTCCAGAGTGACTCAGATTTCTAAGTTAGGTATTTTCTGACTAAAATATTTGGAGGGAGGTTATAGATGAATTGGATTTTGTAATGATGGGCTTTTACCTTATAGGTTGATAAAAAATATTCGTGACTCTTATGCTATTATGAAACAACTCGGACTGGAATGTTTCAATTTGATAATTGGTGTTGATTCCATGCATTTGTTGATTTTTTTCATGTTTTCAATAGAAACAATTTTTTTCCTAGTTTGGGAAGTTGAGCATTTGCCCCCTATATCAACACCCCCCCACACACACCTAACCCAAGCTGTACTGAGGGGCATTTAAGCATCTGGTAATTCCATTCAACTGAGAAACTATAGGGAGATTTGAGATAATTAAATCATTACATTTGGTTACGCACATGTTTGTCTCAAGGTTATATTCTTTTTACTGAAGTATAGTTGATTTACAATATTGTGTTAGTTTCAGGTGTTGCAGCAAGTGATTCAGTTTTATATATACACATTTATATATATATATATATTATTCAGATTATTTTCCATTATATATACAAGATATTTTATATAGTTCCCTGTGCTATACAGTAAATCCTTGTGGCTTATCTATTTCAAGGTCATTTTTAGAACATATAGATGGAGAGGTCCAGATAGAATTCTAAGTGAGAAGTAGAGGCTGAAGCTCCAGGTTTGAAAATCATCAGTATATAAGTGGTCATTGAAACCAAAATTGCATCCATCAATGTTCCTGGTTACAAACAACAGAAACAAACCCTGTTTTTTTTAAAAAATTATTTATTTATTTATTTATTTTATTATTATTAATTTTTGTGGTATGCGGGCCTCTCACTGTTGTGGCCTCTCCCATTGAGAAGCACAGGCTCCAGATGCACAGGCTCAGTGGCCATGGCTCACCGGCCTAGCCACTCTGCGGCATGTGGGATCTTCCCGGACCGGGGCACGAACCCGTGTCCTCTATATCAGCAGGCGAACTCTCAACCACTGCGCCACCAGGGAAGCCCAACCCTGGTTATTTTAAGCAGGAAATAATTTATTAGAGATAATAGGTAGCTTATAGAATCTCCAGGAACACAAGAGAACCAAGCTTAGAGAGTTTATGATAAGAAACAATTCCCGGGGCTTCCCTGGTGACGTGGTGGTTAAGAATCCACCTGCCAATGCAGGGGACGTGGGTTCGAGCCCTGGTCGAGGAAGATCCCACAAGCCGCAGAGTAACGAAGCCCGTGAGCCACAACTACTGAGCCCATGCGCTGCATCTACTGAAGCCTGCGTGCTCTAGAGCCCATGCTCTGCAACAAGAGAAGCCACTGCAATGAGAAGCCTGCACACCGCAACGAAGAGTAGCCCCCCTCGCCGCAACTAGAGAAAGCCCGCGCGCAGCAATGAAGAACCAACACAGCCAAAAATAATAAATAAATAAAAATAAATACATTTATAAAAAAAATAAAAAAGAATAGAAGCTGAGATGGTGAAAGAGAAGATGTGGAAGAAAAGAGAGAAGATAATAATTAATAGCAAATATTTATTGAGTGCTTACATGTTCAGTATCTCATATATATGAAATAATTTACTCTTTAGATCAACTCCCTCAATTAGGAACTTTTTTTTTTTTTAATAAGGAGCACACGTGTTTGGGAAATGGATAGTCATTCTTAGTTGCCTCAAGTAGAAACTATTGGTTTGCAGGTAGGGAAACTGACTCAACAGAGCAAACACATTGCCCAAGGTGACCCAGCAAAGAGGGGTGATTCCAGAATACACTATACTGCCTCTCCATGGAGAGGATGAAGATGGAATTCTAAGAAACACAGACATTTAGGGAGTAGATAGAGAAAGTGAAATGGATTGAGAAGCAATAAATGATCAATAGAGCTAGAGGAACCTTAAGAAGAGTACTCTCTATATCAGAAGCCCTGGGATAAAAAATGGTAGTTGTATAAGTTTCCTAGGGCTGCTGTAACAAAGTACCACACACTGGGTAGCTTAAATAACAGAAATTTATTGTCTCACACTTCTAGAGGTTGGATGCCTGAGATGAGGGTGTCAGCAGAGTTGGCTCCTTTTTTTATAAAGCTGAATAATATTTCATTGTGTGTATGTGTATATACGTGTGTGTGTGTCTCACATTTTCTTTATCCATTCATCCATTGATGAACATTAAGTATAGTTATTTTTAAATCTTTTGCTGATAACTTCAATATCTAGATCTTCTGTGGATGTTTCTATTATCTGTTTTTATTCTTAGTTTTAGATCAAGTCTTGTCTTCTTGATGGACATTGAGTTTGAAAAATTATAGAGACAATTTTTGACCCTGAATGATGTTATCTTCTTCCATAGAGGATTTACTCTTGCTCTGGAATAAACTAGACTAGTGGCAGATAACCTTAATCCAAGTATTGAAATTATTAAAAGTGGCCTTACAATGCTGGTAAGGCAGTGGTTCTCAACCCTAGATGCACATTAGAATCACAGTGGAAGCTTTAAAAATATGCAGGTGCCTAGACTCCACTCCAGAGGTCTGATTCAATTGCTCTGGAGTGAGGCATTGATTTTTTGGTAGTTTTTTAAACTTTTATTTTGAAGTAACTATAGATTCATAGGTTGTTACAAAGAAATGTACTGGGAAGTCTCATGTACCCCTTTCCCAAATCTCTCCCACCAAACACCAACATCGTACACAACTACAATATGAAAACCAAGAAATGGACATTGGCACAATTCATACAGCTTATTCAGATTTTGGTAGTTATCTGTGTGTGTGGGAGGGGGGGCTCTATGTCATTTTTTCAGATCTGTAGCCTTCCATAACCACCACCACAATCAAGGTGCTCACCTGTACAATCCCTCCCTGTGACACCCTTTATAGCCACACCCATCTCCTCCTCTCCATCCCTAACCCCTGGCAACCACTAATCTGTTCTCCATGAGTGTTATTTCATGATTGTTATATAAATAGAAATCATGCAGATCCTCATGAGATTGGCTCTTTTCACTCAGCATAATTGCATAGATAGTTTTTAAATTATAGGGCATCAATATCTTTTTCAGTCTCCCTAGGTAATTCTAATGTGCATTCATGATTGAGAACCACTGTTGTAAGGGCTGGACTGTTTCCTGTGCGCTGTCACTCCTCCGCATAGCCTTTCAGGGTCCCAAACAAAAGGCTGGTGTGTTTCCTGGGACCACTCCTCCTTGGTAGGTTTTTTCCAGCTTGAGGAGATTGCTCAGCCTCTCATGCCCTCAGCCACAGCTTTCACTTTCAGAATCAGCAACTACCTTGAGGGAAAAGAGGACCAAATGCTGAGTTCCCCTCTCTAGGCTTTTTCTTTTGGGGGATCCTGGCCCTATAAACTCTCTCAGCAGCTTTTTGGTGCCTTAAACAGATATTTACTTTCTATTTTGGCCATCTTTTGCAATTGTTATCAATGCCAGGACTAGTCCCTAAGAACCCACTCAGCCATTGTCAGAGATAGAACTCTGTTCAATAATATTTAAATAAAACTAAAACATTGGGCCTAAAGAAAATATGTAGACTAAGGGGAAAGAATTAGAAACTATGGGGAAAAAATTGGTAATAGAATATCTTATCATAAAGTTTTCATATTTGCTATAACTGAACCATAAATTTGTGTTACATCAGGCAGTGTTTTGATATTAAATTATATCTTACATTGGGCAGTATTTTGATGTTAAATTATGTTTTACATTCATTTTATCACCACACTTAAACAAGTGATATCATTGTATATATCTGGACTTCAAGGGGAAAATGGCTAGCTGCTTTAGACAAAAAATGTCAACTGAATTTCTAAATGAATTTTTAAATATTGTTGCTCAGAAACAATAGGCTGAAACCTTTTGATTTGTAAGACTAAGTTTTTGTTAAAAGAAAAAAAAAGGTTTTCTTGTAATTCCACACTAGATTTAAATAGAAAGTGCCAAACTTTGAGGGCTAAGCATACTTTATTCTAAAAAACAGAGTAGAAAAGAGTACATGACAATGTATAATAGCCATTTTTCTGTCTCCTCTCCCTACAAAAAGAAAAGGAAGCAAGAAATTTGAACAGCAGTCAGGGAGAAGAGATTTTAGAGGGAACTAAATAAAATATAGACTCTTTACTTTAGAACCATCCCCCCAACTTGCTTCACTGTTATACATGCCACCTACCTGGAGTCAAAGCCCAAATGGAAATAGTGTAATGGAAACACCCAGAAAGCTTTGAGGGAATCCCAGACAAAGAGACTGTAGAACTCTTAGAGAAGCCTCGAGTTTAGTGAGTTCAGCAGGATTCTGAGAAACTCGCTGCCTGGGTGGCAGATGAGCCAGGCTGAGGGAGGTATGTAGGCAGTCGGGCCTAAGAGGCTGTTGGTAGGATCTCATACTCCAGGGTGGTCCCAGAAGACACTGAAAGTTCCTGAGCTCCCAATGACGATGAAAAAGTGATGAGAGAGCCAAGGGACTAAAAGAAGCTTGGGATGGGGTTCAAAAGGACCCTAAGATCAGGGTGCTAGTGCTTAGAGATTATGTTAGCCTGGGAAGCAGGCACCAAATTGGGAATAAATATGCAAGGATTTTATTAGGAGGGACCACCTGTGAAAGAAAATGAGGAGGGAGCCCAAGGAGGCTAGGAGAGCCATCAGTTCATGAAGCAAGTCTGACCCCAGGGGAAGAAGAGAGAGAGGGAAGGATGGGTGGAAGATCTTAGACTGCCATGGTCTAAGAAAGGTTCAGCAAGGCTGTTAGAGAGCCAAGGTCATCACCAGAAGATTCCTGTGTCTCCCCGAAGTGGGCCTGCCCTAGAATTCCTGCTGTGCTCTGTCACTGACTGGGAACAGCCTGTGGGAAGCCTGGCCTTGGGACAAAAGTGATGATGGATTTCAGAGCACAGGAGCTGGGCCCTCCATCTACTTACACTCCCCGTAGTTGGAGGTCTGGTAGGCACATTCTCAGTCACAGTCAGAGGGACGGGAGGACTATGTCAGCAAAGGGAATAGGATCCTAACCGCCTCCCTGGGCACTCTGAGCACTACTTTAGCCTCTTTCAAAATCTCAAAGCTGGGCCTGAGGGGGACAGAATTAAGGGTCCTGGCTGTGCAGTGGGCTTTACCTCTTTCACTCCCTCATCTGCAAAATATGTTATGTGTAGCAGTGGCAACCATGCCTGTTAATTGGTTCCTCAAGAGCAATGACTTTATTTTAGCCTTCCTTTTCCTCTCTCCTTTTTTCCAGTTTTCTTCTTTTTCCCTTTTCTACTTCTCTCTCTCTGTCTCTCATTTCACACTTGTGCCTTAGGTTTGCCCCCATTACTTCAGGTAATAAGAGGTTGCTGACCCTTGCTATTTACAGTGCTAGCTCAGTACAAAGGTGAGTGTGATTAATAAACTCAGAAGCCGTTTCTGAACAGGTCCTAGACCTTGACATAGATTGATAAAGGGCAGATGTCATCATGGTCTCCAACAACTGTAGACTCTCATCACTTCTTTCCTCCATCTCATTTGCTATTATTCCCTGTTTTTACACCACTTTCCCTCCACTCTTTCCCTTACACACATTCCCCCTTGGATACTCACATTCCTATAATCTTCCTGCTGCATTGCAATTTTCCATAGGATCTGACTGAAAAGATACCTCTGTAGCTTCTCCCCATGGAACCAGACCTGGATTTCAAGGACAGGAGGGAAGAACCCCAGAAGCCACCTTTCCCAGTATACTTGGTTATAGTACTTACAGCTCCCTACATTAGATCCCAGGATCCCACCTTCCCTGGGTTCTAACTCTATTTAAGTTTCATGTAAAGTCTCCATAGTGGACAGTCATTGGGGTGGGAGAACTGAAGTAAAGGGGCTATGTGGCCAGAGGCAAGGCAAGTCAGGCAGCACTGGGTACATAGCAATGTCAGGTCTGCAGCAGATCTAAGGGGGAAGACTGGTACCAAAGAAGCCTGGCACCTTGAAAGAGCTTTCTAGGAGCCAAGATTCATAAAACTACATCAAATTAGAGCCTTGAGGGCTTCCCTGGTGGCACAGTGGTTGAGAGTCCGCCTGCTGATGCAGGGGACATGGGTTCGTGCCCCGGTCCAGGAGGATCCCACATGCCGCGGAGCGGCTGAGCCCGTGAGCCATGGCCGCTGAGCCTGCACGTCCGGAGCCTGTGCTCCGCAGTGGGAGAGGCCACAACAGTGAGAGGCCCGTGTACCGCAAAAAAAAAAAAAAAAAAAAGCTTTTGTTAATCATCACAATTTAGTATCAGATTTGAGTGAGCACTCATTGCCTTAGAGAATCCAGGTTTCAGAGCAAAGAGAAGCAGAGAGAAGGTCCAGCATCCTGGAGAAGCACAAATCAGGTAGAGAAAAGTGGTGGGTAGGGAGGATCCAGAGTGTGTGAACACCCCCTAGCCTTAAGAAACATGCAAGAAGGGACTGGGTTTCTAGCTGTGCAGCGTGGGGCTCAAGGTACTTTACTTGAATATGAAAGGAAGGAAGCCTGGAGAACTCGAAGGCAGTTGGTTTCACTAGCTGGAATCCAGAGGGTATATGGAAGAATTAGCTGAAGCACTTCTCCCCTGGGTTATCACATGACCCTGCCTCTATACATTTTCCCTGCATCTCCCCATTCTCCACCCTATCCTGCAAAAGACAACCATGGAAGAAAAATAAGTTTAATGCAGCTCTGGAAAAAGAAGAAAATAAGAGAAGAAGGGAGCAAGAAAACAGGGGGAAAATACTAGAAAGTTTCTGAACTGCTTTTGGATGTGCATAGTCTAATCACTCCTTGAAAAGCAGAGGGGATGGGGAAACTAACCAAACCTACAAGCAGTTAGCTGTTATTATTAAAATGTTAGCAAAATATCACTTCAGTGTTCCATTTACTGAGCCAAAAGTCACTGGATTATTTGTTCAGGCTTTTCCAGTCACTGTGTTTGCAGCACGAAGTGCTCACCTATCCCGGTACCTCTGCCAACCCTGCCGTGCCTTAGGGGACAAGTCCATTACCAGCCTTACCGTATGGTGAATAAATGGGCGTGTGAATGTCACTGGCCAAATTCTGAGATATGACAATGTCAATGAGACACCAAAAGATAAATTTGCTCAGGAGCCCTCACATTTTCTTAACAGCCTTGAGACATAATTGACATACAGTAAGCTGCACTTATTTAAAGTGTACAATCCGTTAAGTTTTCACAGATGTATGCACCCCTGAAATCATCACTACAATCAAGATAGGGTCCCACCATTTTTAAAAACGATTTCTTTCTTTCTTTCCTTTCTTTCCTTCCTTCCTTTCTTTCTTTCTTTCTTTCCTCTCTTTCCTTCCTTCCTTTCCTTTCTTTCCTTTCATTCTTTCTCTGTACCAGGTCTTAGTTGCAGCATGTGGGCTCTTTTAGTCGCACGGGATCTAGTTCCCTGACCAGGGATCGAAGCTGGGCACCCTGCATTGGGAGCATGGAGTCTTAACTACTGGACCACCAAGGAAGTCCCCCACCATTTTAATAAACATTTTTGGATGCTTCCAGGAGATTGTTTCTTTCTGAGTCAAGTATCTCATTAAATGAAATAAACTTCCTAAAATCTTTTACAAAAGCATCTGCATTGTGAGTGTCTATGCCCCCCTTTTTTGGTAGATTTTTTGGTTTCTATCAGTGGGAAATTTGAAAAGATTCCAAGCTTGATTTCCTTGATTCTACAGCAGAGAACCCCTGTGGAACGTGGAGAATGTGGGCTATTTGTGTGAGGTAGGATTCATGGTGAGGTTCCAACACACTCCACGTGGGCTCTCATAGTGCTAATGGATGAAAGCAGTGGAGTAGAAACAGAAGGAAGTGGAAAACACCCAGAGATGAGCAACTTGGCTGTAGCAGGAACTTCAAAAGCCCCCAGCAACCAGGTGGCCGCACTCTGAGAGAATCAGTCATTAGCACATAGGACTAAACTATTTCCAGCCTGAAGGCGGGAGCATAAAATTCAGTCCTGCGGGATCATGTAAGAACTGAATTCACTGAAACAGTAGGGAAGTTTGAAAAGAAATAAAGCATATCTTTCAAACTGGAGTTTTAAACAGACGTGGGACACCAATTCCATGTTCTCAAGTCATACATCTTTGCTTTCAGAGCTTCTCCATTTCTGAAACACAGCAACTGACCCTAGCAAAGAGAAATGAAAACACAGCAGGCACTGAAATTGGCCTTCTAAATCCTACTCCTTCCTGCTGTACAGCTCAAAAACCCTATTTGAATTTGCAGTTATTTGAGCTCTTGCACTGTAGAAGAGTGTCTCCAGACTGAGGAAGAAAGGCATTTCATTTTCAAGGAATGAAAGTGTCTGAAGTGTTCTATTACTCATTTGAATAACATTAACATTCAAGAGGGATATATGGAAAGGTCCTTAGTATCTAAAATTATGTCTTCATTTTGAACACTGAAAATACCCTACCCTGAATTTCTTAGAGTGACAATCACTATGGCAGCACCACCACATGTTATACAGATGTCTGCCCAAAACCAGTTATTAACTTTATTTTTTGTTTATTTTTATTTTTTTTCAGTTATTAACTTTAAATCACAATTTCTAAAGATTTGGCTTGGCACATAGGAAATAACACCACCAAACCATAAAATTTCTATTTATACCATTGGGTACTTGGTAAAGGCTACTCAAGGGTCTGCCTCCAAATATAGAGATGGCCGTACATTCCCTATCACATCAAACATATAGAGAATTGCCTACGCATGTTCCCTCCATGTCCTCTCCTAAGCACCTTTCCTATGTCAACTTCTTTATAATCTATGTCTACCAGTATCATGCTACTGAAATTGTTCTCGCCAAATCTTCGTAACCTCCTAGTTGCCAAATCCAATAGTTTATGTGCAGCCTTCATCGTTCTTGACTTTTCTGCAGCATTGGTATAGCTGACCACTATTGTGAGTTGAGTTGTGTACCCTCCCAAATTCATATGTCAAGGTTTTAACCCCCAGTATCTCAGCATGTAGTCTTATTTGGAAGTAGGGTCATTGCAGACGTAAATTAGTTAAGACAATGTCATACTGGAGTATTGTAGGCCCTAATCCAATATGACTAGTGTCATTATAAAAAGGGAACATTTGGAGACAGACATATAAAGGGGGAAGACTATGAAGAGAACACCATGTAAAGGCAGAGCTCAGGATGTTGCACCTACAAGCCAAGGAATGCCAAAGATTGCCAGCAAAGCACTAGAAGATAGGAGAGAAGCATGAAACAGATCCTTCCCTCATAGCCCTGGGTAAACCTGGAGAGCATTATGGGTAAACCTGGAGAGCATTATGATAAGTGAAATAAGCCAGACAGAGAAAGACAAGTACTGTATGGTATTACTAATATGTGGAATCTAAAAAAAAAAGTCAAACTCATAGAAACAAAAAGTAGAATGGTGGTCGCCATGGACTCGGGGAGTGCAGAAAATGAGAGAAAGCTGATGAAAGAGTACAAACTTTCAGTTATAAGATGAATAAGATCTGAAGCTCTAATGTATAGCATGATGATTATAGTTGATAATATTGTATAACAGAAATTTGCTAAGCATTCTCACCAAAAAAACGGTGAGGTGATGGATGTGTTATTTAACTTGATTATGGGAATCCCTTCACAATGCATATATATATATATCAAATCATCACTTTAAATATATTATAATTTTATTTGTCAATTATACCTCAATAAAGCTGAAAATAAACAAAACCATTCTTAAAACAGCTCTGCAAACAGAAAAAAATTCTTAAGCATTAAAAAGACAAAAAAGGGCTTCCCTGGTGGCGCAGTGGTTGAGGATACGCCTGCCGATGCAGGGGACACGGGTTTGTGCCCCAGTCCGGGAAGATCCCACATGTCGCGGAGCGGCTGGGCCCGTGAGCCATGGCCGCTGGGCCTGCGTGTCCAGAGCCTGTGCTCTGCAATGGGAGAGGCCATAACAGTGAGAGGCCCACGTACTGCAAAAAAAAAAAAAAAAGACAAAAAACTCCACACCTATGCCCATCACAGCAAAAGTACTAAAATCAAAGACAAAAATGTCTTAAAATTAAGCAGCCAGAGAATAAAAGACATAAAGGGACAGAAATAAGATTAAACAGTGCGATCCTCAACAGAATAATGAAAGTCAGAGTAAAGGTATGCTTCAAAATGCTAAAAGAAAATTACTAAGAACCTAGAATTCTATACCCAGTGAAGACATCCTTCAAAAATGAAATAAAATAAGGTCATTTTCAGACTACTAGAAATTTAGAGAATCTGTCACTAAAGGAAATAAGAAAGAGTGCTCTTCAATAGAAGGAAAATAAACCCAGATGTAAATATGGGTGTGCAAGGATTGAAAAACAATAGGGTAATATGTGGGTAAGTCAACATACATGAATATTGACTGTATATGTTTTGTTGACTATACACCTTGGTAGATGCTTCAAAATATTTGTTTACATAACATAACACTTTAAAAAGTATTCTCAAATAAAGTATATCATTTCATTTTCATAACCATTCTACAACAGGAAAGTCTGTATATCATTTAGGAATGTTTGGCTGCAAGTATTTGAAAAGCAAATAATAACTTAAACAAATAAAGGTTTATTTTTCTCATATAGCAAGAAATATAAGGTAGGCAATCCATGGCGCTTGCAGCTGCTCAATGTAATCAAGGACTCCGGCATTTTCTCTCTCAGCTTCATCATTCTTAATTTGTTAGCTTTCAGCCTTATGGTCAACAGACGGCTGTCCCTCCAGGCAGCACATTCCCAGTTTTGGAAGGAAGAAAAGAAAAGATCAAAAGGATTCATTAGCTTTTTTGTTCCCCTTTCAGGGGAAAGCAATGCTTTCCCAAATCCACTTAGCAAAGTTCTGCTTACACCTTATTGGCCAGAACTGTTTCACAAGGGCACCTCCAGTTGCAAGAGAGACTGGGAATTGATGGAGCCTTTCTCTTTTCAGTCTCTACTGCAGAGGAAGGCAAAAGGGAAGGGGACTGGGAATTAGTGGGAAGTAAGTCGACCTACAGTACCTGCATGATGGATAAGGTCAATAAGCTCTCTAAATATTCACTCCACCCTCCTTTTAGTGTACCTTTTTGCATTGCAGAGGCTGGAAAGCTAAAAACAACTTTTCCCAACTAGGATTCTGTATAATTCAGATTTTGCTAATCAGATGCACTTAATGAAGACTTGGAAGGTGGAAGTGAGTGAGGTGAAAGCCGTTCTGCTGTTCCTTTGACCCTTTCTGCTAGCAGGAGTAAAGCACTGGCTTTTTCTATGACAGCATTTTAGTGGAAAGTTGCTAGCTTCATGGATAGCAATGGACCTGCTGTACCTCTACAACACACACCTCAGAGATTCGGCATAGCTCTGAAATTAGCAGTGTGGTGGTGATGGCAGCAGCTACCTGACCCCAGGTATGTGCTCCTGAAGCCAACAGTTACTATGGTGATCTCCTGCTGGTGGCAGAAGTCACATCTCCATCAATACCTAGTTCAGCAAAACTGTTCTGGGGGTTATTTTTGAAGCCCTAGCCTGGTACTTAACCCTTCATCTCTACCCAGAATCTTTTAAGTTTCTAATTAAATGTATTAAACACCTTTGCTTAAAATATTTTGTTTTCCATAGTTGATCCTGACTCATATAATCTGCTACGGTCCACATCTTTAGGTTCCCAATACCCATACTTTTCATCAAATATATACTTCATTTGGAGGGGTCATTCCTTCCCCAAGATTTCACCCAGTTGCTACATTCAGTTTGAGTGATTTTTATCCCTCTCTGTCAGTTTCATATGTGGCTCCCCACGGAGCCATGGAGTTAACCTGCCTTCAACATTCCCAGTCTACAGTGTGAGGAAAAGAAGCAGGATGACTACAATATGAACGTAAAACCTGGAATTATCAGTGGTCCATGGCACACACGGAATCCTGTTGGACAGGAATGGTGAGGACTCTCCACACTGATAGTGGAGTCAGCGCCATGGTTGAACCATCTGTCTCTTAGTCCCAGCTCTGCCTTCTGTGAGAATCTTCCCTTTATCCTCCATGGCCACATTTCATTTGGTCACTGGAGAGTATTCCACTCCTGTGCAGATTTTGTAGCCTACTTCCTACTGACATGGATTCAGAGTTCCAAGGATGGCTTTCAGGGCTAAATTGTCCATAACTAGTTATTGGTCAGCCAGCCTTGCATTCCTTTGAAGCTTCCATGAACCTCCTTAGGAGGTTTCTTGTCAATCCCATGTGTAAGTAACCATAGTCAAAGGCTTGTTTTGATATAATCTTAAGTCCAAAGATTTTTTTTTACCTCCAGGCCTGTGTGCTATTCTTCCCCTCAGCCTTTAGCTTCATGGCCACTGCCTTTTAGACTGGCTATTCCTAGGTCAAGTTCATCTCTATTGTAAGACTTTGTAGAAAGTGGCAGTCATTCTGAATAGGGTGTGTATTGGGGGCAGGAGTGTGAGGAGCATAATTGAATGGATCAAATTGCTGTTTTTAAACTCTCCAGGGTATTCTGAGCAACTGGTTTACTCTCCTCTAAATAATTTTCTTCAACTGAATAAATTTTCTCCACTGAAAAGCATTTTTAAAAGTAAGGCCTGCGTGCCCCGGTCTGGGAAGATCCCACATGCCACGGAGTGGCTGGGCCCCTGAGCCATGGCCGCTGAGCCTGAGCATCCGGAGCCTGTGCTCCGCAATGGGAAAGGCTGCAACAGTGAGAGGCCCGCGTACTGCAAAAAAAAAAAAGGAAACAAATAAAAGTAAGGCCTGGATGATGTCACCAAAATGATGGTTTATGAGACCCCAGCCTCCATCCTTCCACAAAGGTCAACAATTAGACAGCAATTCATGAACAAAGTAAGCTCTGGGGAGAGATCTGGAGTTCACTTAAGAAACTTCAGCAACACAGTCAAACAAAAACAGGACAATAGTGCACAAACGAGGAAGGAGAATAGCTCCATTTTGCCTGCAGCATCCCATCCCTCAGGCTGGCACTGCTCAGCACCGGGAGTAAACTTCCCAAATGGAAAGAGTTCCCCTTGCTCAGAGAGCAGAGTGAGCAACCAGGTCCCCAGCCTTTTGGGGCACCACATGAAGGACCCTCTTTAGTTTCACCTCACCCAGCGAACTGCAGATCTGAGATGTATAGAGGTAGCTACAAACAAGGAGAAAAAGCAGGGGCTACCAATACCAGCCACACAGCAGGAGCAACTGCAGTTCCCAATTGCCACCACAGCTGCCACAGAATCCCTCCAGATTTCACCACCTTCACCCCACAGGTATTCATGTGCACAGACACCAGCCATCTGAGTCTTTTCCATCTTCCTCCCGCCCACCCCCTGACCTTTACTGGAGGCTGGGACCAGCACTGGCAGCCAGCCCAGGACTCTGTAGCTATGTGAGTACAAGACACCAGCCTAAACCTATGTAGCTGTGCCCTATCAATGTGTGCACACTCAGGGCTAGTCACTTTAGCTGTGCACCACCATGCTGCCAGCCTGTCATCTGTCATCAGCCTTCATTGATGTTTGTGTACCTGTGGCAAGATCCTACAGCCACAGAAGTGCACACTGACCCTGTTTCCTGGCACTGGCCTGCACCATGGGACTCATCTGCAGCTTGGCCCTCCAGCTGTGTACCCGAAAACCCCAACCTGACTCCCAGCACTAGCTTCCACTTCTCCTGAGTAAGACCCAGCAGCCACAGCAGTGCATGCTAACAGCTGGGCCCTCATAGCTGTCAGTGTACCCACAGTTGGCCCAGGCCCTCTCTGCTTGCTGTAGCCCCCACTATTATGTATGTGTCTGCAATAGGCCCCTGCCACTGTATAGGCACCTACAGGTGGCTCCTGCAGCTGAGTGCATGCACACCACCAGCTCCAGCCACCACCGCTGCCTGCCTTGATCCCTAGCAACTGGACCTGGAGGTGCTACTGAGGACCTCAACAGCTTGTGTAGCCACTAGAGACCCCCACCCCCTGCAGCACTAGCCAAGGACCACACAGTTGATGATGCTGTGGACCCCAGCAGACTGAGCCAAAGAGCCACGATGCCTCTTTGGACCTGGAGTCACCACAAACACCTGCACCTGTTGCCCTGCACCACTAGACCCCACATCACGGCATGCTCCAGTGTGCCCCCACACACAAGTGAAGGTCTTTCCTAACTGAAGTCAGTCCATAAAGTGTGGAAGATGTGACTGCTTCTTCAAATATGCACACACCTACACAAGGTTATAGGAATCACAAAGAATCAAGGAATCAAAGCACCACCAAAGGAATGTAGTAAACATTCAGTAACTGACCCAAAAGAAATGGAGATACATGAATTACCCAACACAGAATTCAAAATAATTGTTCTAAAAATGCTCAGAGAGCTACAAAAGGACACAGATATAGAACTTAACAACATCAGGAAAACAACATAAGAACAAAACAAGAAGTTGAACAAAGAGATAGAAAAAAAACAACCAAGTAGAAATTTTGGAGCTGAAGAATACAATGACTAAACTGAACTGAAGAATTTATTGAGAGCCTTAACATCAGACTTGATCAATCAGAAGAAAGAATTATTGAGCTTGAAGACATGGGACTTAAATGACATATTAGATGGTCTACACAGAAACATATAGAACATTCCATCCAAAATCAGCAGAATATTCATTCTTCTCAAGTGCAAATGAAACATTCCCTATGATAGATCATATGTTAGGCCACAAAACAAGCCTTAATAAACTTAAGAAGACTGAAATCATATCAGGCATCTTTTCTGACCATATGGATGAAACTAGAAATCAATTACAAGAAGAAAACTGGAAAATTCACAAATATGTGGAGATAAAGCAACATGTTACTGAACAGCCAATGGGTCAAAGAATAAATCAAAAGAGAAATAAAAAATATCTTGAGACAAATGAAAATGGAAATGCAAGATACAAAACTTAAGGGATGCAGCAAAAGCAGTTCTAAGAGGGAAAGTCATAGTGATAAACATCTATATTAAGAAACAAGGAAAAGCTAAAATAAAGAATCTAACTTCACACCTCAAGGAACTAGGGGAAAAAAAGAACAAAGTTCAAAGTTAGCAGAAGGAAGGGGATAACAAAGATCAGAGTAGAAATAAACAAAATGGAGAACAGAAAAACAATAGAAAAGATCAACAAAACTAAGAGTTGGTTTTTTGAAGAGATAATCAAAGTTGATAAACTTTTAGCTAGACTATCAAGAAAAAAGAGAAAGGACTCAAATAAATAAAATTAGAAATGAAATAAGAGACATTACAACTGATACCACAGAAATATAAAGGATCATAAGAGACTAATATGACCAATTACATACCAAAAAAAAAAAACCAGAACAACCTAGAAGAACTGAATAAATTTGTAGAAACATACAACTTACCAAGATGTGATTAAGAGTAAAAATCCTGAACAGACCAATACAAATAAGGGGATCAAAACAGTAATCAGAAACCTCCCAATACAGAAAAGTCCAGCACCAGATGGCTTCACAGGTACCAATTCTTATCAAACTTTTCCCCCAAAAAACTTAAAGAGGGAACACTCCCAAATTCACTTTTTTGAGGCTAGCATTACCCTGATACCAAAGCCAGATAAGGATACGATAAGACAAGAAAGTACAGGCCAATATCTCTGATGAATGTAGATACAAAAATATTCAACAAAATATTGGAAAACCAAATTCAGTACACATTAAAAGGATTATACAACATGATTAAATAGAATTAATTCCTGGGATGCAAGAATGATTCAATATATGCAAATCAATAGATGTGATAAACCACATTAAATTTTTTTAAATTAATTAACTTTTTTGTTTGTTTGGATGCGTTGGGTCTTCATTGCTGCATGCGGGCTTTCTCTAGTTGTGACAAGTGGGGGTTATCTTCATTGTGGTGCACAGGCTTCTCACTGCAGTTGCTTCTCTTGTTGAAGAGCATAGGCTCTAGGCACACGGGCTTCAGTAGTTGTGGCACGCGGGCTCTAGAGTACAGGCTCAGTAGTTGTGGTGCCTGGGCTTAGCTGCCCTGCAGCATATGGGATCTTCCTGGACCAGGGCTTGAATCCGTGTCCCCTGCATTGGCAGGCAGATTCTTAACTACTGTGCCACCAGGGAAGTCCCAAACCACATTAATTAAGTGAAACACAAAAATCATACGATCATCTCAATAGATGCAGAAAAAGCACTTGACAAAATTCAATATTCTTTCATAATAAAAACTCTCAACAAACTGGGAACATATCCAATATAATAAAGGCCACATGTGACACACCCATAGCTAATATCATTGTCAATGGTTAAAGACTGAAAGGTTTCCCCTAACATCAAGAACAAGACAAGGGTGCCCACTCTCACTACTTCTTGTCAACATATAGTACCAGAAGTCCTAGCCAGAGCAGTTAGGCAAGAAAAAGAAATAAAAGGCATCCAAACTGGAAAAGAAGAAGTAAAATTGTCTCTGTTTGATGGTAATAGGAAAATCCTAAAGACTGAACCAAAAAGCTGTTAGAAGCAATTAAATGAACTCAGTAAAGTTTCAGGACAAAAAAAATCAACATACAAAAATCAATTTACTTCTATATAGTAACAATGAACTATACAAAAAAGAAATAACAAAAACAATCCCATTTATGATAACACCAAAAACAATAAAAATACTTAGGAATAAATCTAACCAAAGAGATGAAAGATCTATACACTGAAAACTATAAGATGCTGATGAGAGAAATTGAAGGAGACACAAAAAAATGGAAAGATATCTGTGGTCATGGATTGAAGAGTTAATATTTTTAAATTGTCCATACTACCCAAAGCCATCTATAAATTCAATACAATTCCTATCAAAATTTCAATGGCATTTTCCACAGAAATAGAAACAACAATCCAAAAGACCCTAAACGGCCAAAGCAATCTTGAGAAAGAATAAAGCTGGAGGCATCACACATCCTGATTTCAAACTATATTACAAAGACATAGTAATTAAATCAGTATGGTACCAGCATAAAAACAGACACATAGATCAATGGAACAGAACTGAGAGCCTAGAAATAAACCCATGTATATATGGTCAACTAACATTTGACAAGGGATTCAAGAATGCTTAATGGGGAAAAGATTATCTCTTTAATAGATGATGTTGGGAACACTGCATATCCACATGCAAATGAATGAAAGTGGATCTCTATTTTATACCACTCACAAAAATTAACTCAAAATGGATTAAAGACGTAAATGTAAGACCTTAAACCATAAAACTCCTAGAAGAAAACGTATGGGAAAAGCTCCTTGACATTGGTCTTGGCAATAATTTTTTGGATACAACATCACAAGTATAAGCAACAAAAGCAAAAATCAACAAGTGGAACTACATCAAATTAAAAAGCTTCTGCAAGGCAAAAAGAAACAACACGATGAAAAGGCAACCTACAGAATGGGATAAAATATTTGCAAACCATATATCTGATAAAGAGTTAACATCCAAAACACATAAGGAACTCATACAACTCAATAGCAAAAAAACAAATAATCCAAATTTTAAAATGAGTGAAGGACCTGAAACAGACATTTTTCCAAAGAAGACATACAAATAGCCAAAAGGTACATGAAAAGGCATTCAGTGCCACTAATCATCAGGGAAATGAAAATCAAATCCACAATGAGATATCACCTCACACCTATTAGAATGGCTATTATAAAAAAAAGACAAGAATATCAATGTTTGCTGTTTTCTATTTCCTCAACCATGTGTTTGATCGTGGAAGGCAACAGGAGAAGAGAATCAGCTCAACAGCAAGACTGGCTTGTAGGACATCAGCACATGAAAGCTGTATTGATGTCTGTGGCTCTGGAAAGGCTGTGAGTTCTCCTGTTTCCTTTAACATCAACAGCATGTCTGTCACAAGGTCAGCCCTTTCCAGAAGCAGTTATAAAAGAGGGTTTGCAGAAGCTGATTTTTTTCTCTCTCCAATTTTCATTCCAAACAGGAGTAAAAATATCTTACACCATAACAACTAACTGATTGAACACAATAGTTGGTTTTATATGCATTATCTTATACAATGCTTACAAGAAACTTATGAGGCAGGTACAATTAATATTCTCATTTTGTAAATGGAAAAAATACTGAGACTCAGATAACATTTCATGGGTTCACTCCCACTGATGAATGCATAAGCACGTAGGGATGGCCATGGCTGTTAATTTACAAACCTATGACAAATGCGTAGTGATGTTTTAGAGGAATTACATATATCTCAAAGCATTGGTTTACTTCACATTATTAAATTAAGTTTAGAAAATTCTACAACATCTATTTTCAACTTAATACAGCTCATAACAGTGTTTATAAGAACTGCGCTTGTTTCTGAGTACTACTTACTTACTTGGTGACTTCTACACATTGTTTTGAGTATTTGCTTAAAGGTTTAAAAGTTTTTTAAAAAAATATGTGAGCATGGTTAAACGATCTTAACTGTAGAGGAAATGCTTGTGAAATAGTAGAGAAGCAATAAGATAGAGACCCAAACCATCAGAGAACACCGAAGAATGAAAGGAAAAGTCAGACATGGGGTAAGAAGAGCAACATGATGTGAAATTTATCACAGACAAGTTCCAGGTGAGAATAACCAATAAGCAGTAATTAGTCGGGAAAAGCCCTGACTTAGGGAATATGAATTCTAAATGTGAGAGCACAATGTGAAACATTAAGAATAGGAGTTAAACTCATTGCAGATACTCACTAGAGGCCATCATGATGGAAAGGTTTTACCTAACCCTGGTGTGAGAACACCCACAAGAGCTGTTTATGCACGAAGTAACAAAAATTACAGAGATCCTGCTAGTGAGTCCACTTCACAATGACTTTCAAATCAAAGACACTACTTTTGGTCCTTGGCTTCTTTCAATGTTCTAAGAAAAATACAACTTTATTATGTTTGTAAGAAAATAGATGAACATTTAAAATAAAGTAAGGCCTGACCTAATATTTTCCCATTATTCTCTATTACTTCTTGTCTTATTCAAAGTTACTAACTCAGCTATTCATTGTCATACAAAATGAAGACCTCCAGAAATTGCCAGGTTCAATTCAACCTTCCCTGCTAAGGGGTCAACTTGATCTTATTAGCACACTGTATTACACAGAAACAAGAATAAAAGTCGTAAAACATCATTACAAGGCAACTAGCAAGATTTTTAAAGACCTCAGAGAGATGTGAGCAATATCTTATTACCGTATATACCTACCACCTTTGCATTCAGATGGCGGTAGAAACCCCAGGATGAGTGTTTAAAGAGGTCAAGAGTAGGGCATGAGTAGGAATCAGGCAGATTGGCTGAGTGAAACCATTAACAAAGAGTGGTCGTGTTAGATCACCTATCCCTCTGAACAGCCTGTTCTACACTGTTCAAAGTACTTACAATCAGTTATTTTAATTAACCCGCAAAACAGTTTCCTGTGGACTAGGTTGGAGAGGAAATTATTGTAAAAGTATATTTAAAACTGTTAAATTCAGCTGCAAAGGTTAATTATCATAATTTTACAAATGAAGAAACTGAGACAAACCCTGTTTTAACTCCTGGCTCTGTGCTCTTTTCACACCATCCCAATAACTCCCTACCAGGAACAAACTTGGCCCTCTACATCTTGGCAATACACATCAAAAACCCCCAAGCAGATTGTTCTAAGGTAGTAATCATGGATATATGTAAAATTTATCTAATGATCGCACTGAAGAGCTGTTGAAGGCAAAAGATCAGAGCTAACATATATGTCTACCAAAGATGGCAAATTAAATTACATGGGGAAATGTCATGGTGGTAGGAAAAGAAAACACGCACATATTGTAAAAAAAGTAAAGTGTATAAACATAATACTGTATATCAAATTGACGGTAAAATCAATGCACATGCATACTCTTAAATATATATTTATTAACTTAGGTCTGTCATAAGCAACAGTAACATCAACAATAGCATTTTTGCTCACAACCAAATCTCATGTGAGCACCCTTAGTACCAAGATTTTCGTCTCTAATACTATTCTCCCTTAAAACGAACCAGGATTCTTGGAGGATAGTTGACTCCATAATTTGGGGGCAGGAAAAATTATGTTGGGTCTGAAACATCAGGTTGTTGCCAGAAATCAAGGATGCAATGATAGTAGTGTTTAGAGAACAAAAGAAACCATATAAAGGAGCTTCCCCTGAACAGGTTGTGGACATTTAAGCATCCAATAAGAAGTGGTAATTAACCATAAATAATGGTTATCAGAACAGTTAAGACTGTAAAAGTCTATGAGTTCATAGTGAAGCTGAAAAATAAATGCTAATTAAAATTGATAAAAATAATATAGTTGCCATACAGAAGAATAAAGTTTCAATTTACTTTATATTGATCTATATAGATTTTTAAAATTACATACTGTAAAGTATTTATATGTTGTGTGTATATATATGTATATGTATTTTTCTATCCTGTTAGCAGGAAGAAGTTTACGAAAACTTGTTGAATGAATGAAACAATTCCCCCAAATATACAATAGAATTTACTTGTTTTCTAAACGTGATTTTCGCCATTATCCTATAGCCAAATTACTCTCATTATTTATATCTGGAAGGATATTTTCTTCAGGTTTTGTTTGGGTTGCAAATTCCTAGCTATATCTCATGGAGAGTACCTGATCTTGTTAGAGCCTCACTTTATCCAGAGAAAAAATTTTATAGACATATAACACCATTGACCAGCAGATGGCTCCACAGAGCAATAAAAATCACTTGAAATGATTTAAGGTTGCTGTATCTGCAAATCATTAGTGCTGGAAATCTTTGGTTTTTATGAACTTATCCACAAAATGAACTTATCTACAATACAGAAATAGAGTTACAGATGTAGAAAACAAACTTATGGTTACCAGGATGTAAGTGGGGGAGGGGGGGATAAATTGGGAAATTGGGATTGACATATACGCACTACTATATATAAAATAGGTAACTAATAAGGACCTACTGTATAGCACAAGGAACTCCACTCAATACTGTGTAATGGCCTATATGGGAAAAGAATCTAAAAAAGAGTGGATATATATATATGTATAACTGATTCACTTTGCTGTACAGCTGAAACTAACACATTGTAAATCAGCTATACTCCAATCAAAATTAAAAGAAGAGAGAAATAAACTATTCTGTTAAGCTATTTAAAAAATCATAACAACTTTGACTAGTATAAAAGAAAATATTTAATTTGCTAAATTAACCTAGGCAAGTTAAATGTTTTGAGAAAATCTTAGAAACAAATATCTTTCAATAAGTTCCTAATGAAATTGTTATTGTCAATTTCTACTTCAAAATTAACCTATACTCTTACAAAAGTAGCTCAACACAGATATCTAGACCAAATCATATGGAATTAATTGCTGCTTTTAAGTACCATCTTCTAAATAATGTAAACCAAGGTCAGGAATATTCAGCAATGTTATTTATTCAGATCTAAAAAGTAATGTTATGTCTAGAAAAATAAGTGTACCAAAATCTCTTTTATATAAGTCTTATATGACTTTTATTTAAAAAATACAAAGTAAGTAATATAGAATATAAACTTCATTCTGAAAAATTCTGAAAAATCTTTCCAGGAATAAATATACACATCATGACATAACTTAAAGAGAGATAATAATTTCCATTAACATTCTTAGGTACTATGATTATTTTATAATAATGATTATTTTATAATCATAGTTCCAGGGACAATAAAAAGTAGCCATTATTTTCTCTAGATTTTAATTGCAATCCATACTGTTTTATTCATTCATTCCTTCAAATAGCTAATATTTATGGAACACTTGCTATGTGCTAAGCATGCTTTTTGTTTGTTTGTTTGTTTTGTTTTGTTTTGGTCACAGTGTGCAGCTTGTGGGATCTTAGTTCCCCAACCAGGGATGGAACCTGTGCCTCCTGCAGTGGAAGTGCCAAGTCGTAACCACTGGGCCACCAGGAAATTCCCTAAGTATGCTTTTTTAGTCACTTTACTTTTATGAATTCATTTAATTCTCAAAGCAATTCTATGAAGCAGGTGTCATTATAATCCCATTTTATAGATAAGGAAACTGAAGCAGAGATTAAATAACTACTTCCAATTCAGACAGGTAACAAGTGGCAAATGCAAACTCTGGTGGTTTAGTTCCAATTCTGCTGGTCCTCCATGCATTCATACATCAGAAAATATTTTTGGAGGCACCATGGAGTATGCACTACTCTCTAGATGTCATACAAAAATGTATGCACAATCCCCATCTCAGGGGTGGGGTGGGGGCCATAAACTAGTTAATGAAAACAATCACATTTGCATTAGTATGAAGCTTTATAGTTTAGAAAAGTATATTCAAACATCCATGAATATTAAATAACTCTTTAAGAAAGCACCGCAGAAGATGGTGCAAGCTAGTATGTAATAAAACACCACATTAATGGTACAGTGATTTAATAATATAGGCAGGTAAGACAGAGGATGTCTGTGGACTAGAGTAGGCAGATATAATTTAATGAAAGTGGTGGGTTTTGAGCTGGGCCTGGACAGTGGGGGAGGATTTGGTGGGCAGGGTGGAGGTGAGGAGGTGGTATTCTGGCAGTCCCAGGGGTGCAGAGCCAATAAAGAGACCTGATTAGAAATAACCCAAGGCAGTTGGGGGTTGTGGGAAATAAAGGTGGAAAAGTAGGTTGGGGACAGACTTTGGAGACCTTTGTTACAGGAATGTCAGGGACTACAAGGGCAAGTAGTTGGTAAGTAACTAGTAACAACCCAGCATGTTCCTGGGAGCTTATTTAGCTGCTAAATGTCACTACTGCATTTGCAGTGGAACTCTTAGAGTTGAAAATACTATTCCAGTTGTTAAAGATTCTGCAATTGTCTATGTCATTTACTGATTAATAAACATCTCAGTAATGTTTATGAAGTATCCTGAAAAAACCAGAGCTACTTGATTTATGTATCTATGGTAATACTGTTTCATAAAAATTAATACTTATTTGCCTTATTTATGATGCTTTTATACTAATTTGTGTATCTTTAAATTCTCCTCTGCACATCCTGAGCCTTTATCATTCTGTCCCCATCCCCTTCCTCTGTCTCTCTGTCTCTCTCTCTCTCAGCAAAACAAATTGGTCACAGTAAAACTTATTAACACAGGAGTAATATATATATATATATATATATATATATATATATATATATGTATATATATATATGATTTTAAAAGTTTTGAGTTCCCATGACAAGATAACCAGTCAGTTCAATCAACTGTGTGAAAAATAATTAGTGAAAAGTGTTGCCCAGAATTGTTTAGAAATGACCGGATCAATGATTAGTTAAGTGATTCAATCAGAAATATATATAAGTTGACAACATTGCAGAAAATCCACAAACTTTTGAAAGGATTAGGTGGCCAGCCTTTAGAGCAAAGGTTCCAAATATGGGTTACTGAGATACCTTATGATCTTTCTCTGATGTGGATGCAACTTCCTTTATCCCTCCTGTTTCATATTGCTCTCAAGCATTTTAGGAGATGTACTTATTGTTTAAATGAAAGGATATCAAAATCATTTTTGACTTGAGAATTTTACTCTAAATAAAGTGGGTAATATCCTTGGCATTACAAAATCACAACTTGGAAGCCTTCAGGGAAGCAGGAAATAACTTCATTTTATTATCACCCATCTCTATAAAGTGAAAAAGTGTCAAAACACAAAACCTTTGGGATCTGATTCCATTTGCTAACACAGCCTAGTTGTTCTAAATAATTCATACTTGAATTTCTTCACCTTTCGGAGTGGAAAGTATAGAAAAGGAAGTAAGATGGAATTCTGAAAACTTGGTTCAAATCTACCAACTGTGTAAGAAGCATAGTTGAAATGTACCAGGTACATATTAGTTATCATTGTTGGAGAGAAAAAGGAAAAGTGACCTTTCTGAGATCAATAACAAACAGATTTTTCAAGTTTAGCCTATGAAACCTAGTTAAGAAAAGGCAGGAAAAACACTGATTATACTGAGAAGGGTTCAACTTCCATCTGAGCAAAGGTTACAAAGTTCTGAGAAAGGGTGAAATAGAGAGGAAAAAAATAAGAAAAAGAGGAAGAAAAAATAAGGAACAAGGACACAGACAAACCAGGAGTGAAATTTTCAGAAACACCAACCTCCAGAGTTGCAGATTCAAAAAATAAATAAAAGTGTAAATGATTGGGGTGCTACTTTACTTCTTTTGCTTATCTTATTTCTCCTCTTTTTATTGATATGAATGTGGGAATGAGAAACCCAAAACAACAGAAGAGAGGTATGAATGAAGGAGGAATGGAGACAGTGAAATACTAGAGCACTTACTTTCTCATTTCTATCTCCTACAATTTATTTTAATATTTCCTTCTAAGACTATATGTATCCTAAATACATATCATTCAATATATATCCTTTTTTTACTTTTTCATTAAAATTAAAGATGAGACATATTTAGAAGATTTAAGGTAAGGGTTACCAGATAAAATACAGGAAGACCACTTATATTTGAATTTCAGATAAGCAATGAATACTTTTTTAGTATAACCATGTCCCAAATATTGCATGGGACATACTTATACTAAAAAATTATTTGTTGTTTACCTGAACTGGGCAGCCTGTATTTTTATTTGCTAAATCTGGTAGCCTTAGGAAAGTGCCACTAGTCTTAATAGAGGTAGATCGTCCTTTGTTTAATCCAATTTATCAATATCCCTTACTTAAAATTTTTTTTTAATTGAAGTACAGCACATGTACAAAAAGAACACTTATCTAGACTTCCGGGTAAGATGGCGGAAGAGTAAGACGCGGAGATCACCGTCCTCCCCACGGATACACCAGAAATACAGCTACACGTGGAACAACTCCTACAGAACACCTACTGAACGCTGGCAGAAGACCCCAGACCTCCCAAAAGGCAAGAAACTCCCCACATACCTGGGTAGGGCAAAGCAGAGAGATTCCCGCACAGAGGATCGGTGCCGAGCAGCACTCACCAGCCCGAGAGGCTTGTCTGCTCGCCCCGGCGGCGCTGGAAGCTGAGGCTCGGGCTTCGGTCAGAGCGCAGGGAGAGGACTTGGGGCTGGCGGCGAGAACTCAGCCGGAAGGGGGCTAATGAGCCACAGCTAGCCGGCAGGGAGTCCGGGAAAACTCTGGAGCTGCCGAAGAGGCAAGAGACTTTTTCTTCCCTCTTGGTTTCCTGGTGCGTGAGGAGAGGGGATTAAGAGCGCTGCTTAAAGGGGCTCCACAGAAGGGCGCGAGTCACGACTGAAAGCGTGGAGCCCAGTGACGGGCGTGTGACGCTGGGGCTGCTGCTGCCGCTGCCAAGAAGCCTGTGTGCGAGCGCAGGTCACTGTCCACACCGCCGGGTGCAAGTGCAGCCCGCCACTGCCGGGGTGCCGGGATCCAGGGGCGGCTTCCCTGGGAGAACGCACGGTGCGCCTCGGGCTGCTGCAACGTCACGCCGACCTCTGCCGCTGCAGGCTCGCCCCGCACTCCGTGCCCCTCCCTCCCGCCCGGCCTGAGTGAGCCAGAGTCCCCGAAGAGGCTGCTCCTTTAACCCTGTCCTGTCTGAGCGAAGAACAGACGCCCTCCGGCGACCTACACGCAGAGGCGGGGCCAAATCCAAAGCTGAGACCCAGGAGCTGTGAGAACAAAGAAGAGAAAGGGAAACCTCTCCCAGCAGCCTCAGAAGCAGCGGATTAAAGCTCCACAATCAACTTGATGTACCCTGCATCTGTGGAATACATGAATGGACAACAAATCATCCCAAATTGAGGAGCCAGGAGTCAGTGCTGTGCCTCTGAGGTGGGAGAGCCAACTTCAGGACACTGGTCCACAAGAGACCTCCCAGCTCCACATAATATCAAACGGCAAAAATCTTCCAGAGATCTCCATCTCAACACCAGCACCCAGCTTCACTCAACGACCAGCAAGCTACAGTGCTGGTCACCCTATGCCAAACAACTAGCAAGACAGGAACACAACGCCACCCATTAGCAGAGAGGTGGCCTAAAATCATAAAAAGTCCGCAGACACCCCAAAACACACCACCAGACGTGGACCTGCCCACCAGAAAGACAAGATCCAGCCTCACCCACCAGAACACAGGCACTAGTCCCCTCCACCAGGAAGCCTACACAACCCACTAAACCAACCTTAGCCACTGGGGACAGACACCAAAAACAATGGGAACTACGAACCTGCAGCCTGCAAAAAGGAGACCCCAACACAGTAACATAAGCAAAATGAGAAGACAGAAAAACACACAGCAGGAGAAGGAGCAAGATAAAAACCCACCAGACCTAACAAATGAAGAGGTAATAGGCAATCTACCTGAAAAAGAATTCAGAATAATTATGGTAAAGATGATCCAAGATTCTATTTCCCAGATCCAAAATCTTGGAAATAGAATAGACAAAATGCAAGAAACAGTTAACAAGGACCTAGAAGAACTAAAGATGAATCAAGCATCGATTAAAAACACAATAAATGAAATAAAAAATACTCTAGATGGGATCAACAGCAGAATAACTGAGGCAGAAGAACGGATAAGTGAGGTGGAAGATAAAATAGTGGAAATAACTGCTGCAGAGCAAAATAAAGAAAAAAGAATGAAAAGAACAGAGGACAGTCTCAGAGACCTCTGGGACAACATTAAACGCACCAACATTCGAATTATAGGGGTTCCAGAAGAAGAAGAGAAAAAGAAAGGGACTGAGAAAATATTTGAAGAGATTATAGTTGAAAACTTCCCTAATATGGGAAAGGAAATAGTTAATCAAGTCCAGGAGGCACAGAGAGTCCCATACAGAATAAATCCAAGGAGAAATACGCCAAGACACATATTAATCAAACTGTCAAAAATTAAACACAAAGAAATCATATTAAAAGCAGCAAGGGAAAAACAACAAATAACACACAAGGGAATCCCCATCAGGATAACAGCTGATCTCTCAGCAGAAACTCTACAAGCCAGAAGGGAGTGGCAGGACATAATTAAAGTGATGAATGAGAAAAACCTGCAACCAAGATTACTCTACCCAGCAAGGATCTCATTCACATTTGATGGAGAAATTAAAACGTTTACAGACAAGCAAAAGCTGAGAGAGTTCAGCACCACCAAACCAGCTTTACAACAAATGCTAAAGGAACTTCTCTAGGCAAGAAACACAACAGAAGGAAAAGACCTACAATAACGAACCCAAAACAATTAAGAAAATGGGAATAGGAACATACATATCGATAATTACCTTAAATGTAAATGGACTAAATGCTCCCACCAAAAGACACAGAGTGGCTGAATGGATACAAAAACAAGACCCATATATATGCTGTCTACAAGAGACCCACTTCAGACCTAGAGACACATACAGACTGAAAGTAAGGGGATGGAAAAAGATACTCCATGCAAATGGAAACCAAAAGAAAGTGGGAGTAGCAATTCTCATATCAGACAAAATAGACTTTAAAATAAAGACTACTAGAAGAGACAAAGAAGGACAATACATAATGATCAAGGGATCGATCCAAGAAGAAGATATAACAATTGTAAATATTTATGCATCCAACATAGGAGCACCTCAATACATAAGGCAAATACTAACAGCCATAAAAGGAGAAATTGACAGTAACACACTCATAGTAGGGGACTTTAACACCCCACTTTCACCAATGGACAGATCATCCAAAATGAAAATAAATAAGGAAACACAAGCTTTAAATGATACATTAAACAAGATGGACTTAATTGATATTTATAGGACATTCCATCCAAAAACAACAGAATACACGTTTTTCTCAAGTGCTCATGGAACATTCTCCAGGATAGATCATATCTTGGGTCACAAATCAAGCCTTGGTAAATTTAAGAAAATTGAAATTGTATCAAGTATCTTTTCCAACCACAATGCTATGAGACTAGATATCAATTACAGGAAAAGAGCTGTAAAAAATACAAACACATGGAGGCTAAACAATACACTACTTAATAACAAAGTGATCACTGAAGAAATCAAAGGTGAATTTAAAAAATACCTAGAAACAAATGACAATGGAGACACGACGACCCAAAACCTATGGGATGCAGCAAAAGCAGTTCTAAGAGTGAAGTTTATAGCAATACAATCCCACCTTAAGAAACAGGAAACATCTCAAATAAACAACCTAACCTTGCACCTAAAGCAATTAGAGAAAGAAGAACAAAAACATCCCAAAGTTAGCAGAAGGAAAGAAATCATAAAAATCAGATCAGAAATAAATGAAAAAGAAATGAAGGAAACGATAGCAAAGATCAATAAAACTAAAAGCTGGTTCTTTGAGAAGATAAACAAAATTGATAAACCATTAGCCAGACTCATCAAGAAAGAAAGGGAGAAGACTCAAATCAATAGAATTAGAAATGAAAAAGGAGAAGTAACAACTGACACTGCAGTACAAAAGATCATGAGCGATTACTACAAGCAACTCTATGCCAATAAAATGGACAACCTGGAAGAAATGGACAAATTCTTAGAAATGCACAACCTGCCAAGACTGAATCAGGAAGAAATAGAAAATATGAACAGACCAATCACAAGCACTGAAATTGAAACTGTGATAAAAAATCTTCCAACAAACAAAAGCCCAGGACCAGATGGCTTCACAGGTGAATTCTATCAAGCATTTAGAAAAGAGCTAACACCTATCCTTCTCAAACTCTTCCAAAATATAGCAGAGGGAGGAACACTCCCAAACTCATTCTACGAAGCCACCATCACCTTGATACTAAAACCAGACAAGGATGTCACAAAGAAAGGAAACTACAGGCCAATATCACTGATGAACATAGATGCAAAAATCCTCAACAAAATACTAGCAAACAGAATCCAACAGCACATTAAAAGGATCATACACCATGATCAAGTGGGGTTTATTCCAGGAATGCAAGGATTCTTCAATATATGCAAATCAATCAACGTGATACACCATATCAACAAATTGAAGGAGAAAAACCATATGATCATCTCAATAGATGCAAAGAAAGCTTTTGACAAAATTCAACACCCATTTATGATAAAAACCCTGCAGAAAGTAGGCATAGAGGGAACTTTCCTCAACATAATAAAGGCCATATATGACAAACCCACAGCCAGCATCGTCCTCAATGGTGAAAAACTGAAACCATTTCCACTAAGATCAGGAACAAGACAAGGTTGCCCACTCTCACCACTCTTATTCAACCTAGTTTTGGAAGTTTTAGCCACAGCAATCAGAGAAGAAAAGGAAATAAAAGGAATCCAAATTGGAAAAGAAGAAGTAAAGCTGTCACTGTTTGCAGATGACATGATACTATACATAGAGAATCCTAAAGATGCTACCAGAAAACTAATAGAGCTAATCAATGAATTTGGTAAAGTTGCAGGATACAAAATTAGTGCACAGAAATCTCTGGCATTCCTATATACTAATGATGAAAAATCTGAAAGTGAAATCAAGAAAACACTCCCATTTACCATTGCAACAAAAAGAACAAAATATCTAGGAATAAACATACCTAAGGAGACAAAAGACCTGTATGCAGAAAATTATGACACTGATGAAAGAAATTAAAGATGATACAAATAGATGGAGAGATGTACCATGTTCTTGGATTGGAAGAATCAACATTGTGAAAATGACTCTACTACCCAAAGCAATCTACAGATTCAATGCAATCCCTATCAAACTACCACTGGCATTTTTCACAGAACAAGAGCAAAAAATTTCACAATTTGTATGGAAACAGAAAAGACCCCGAATAGCCAAAGCAATCTTGAGAACGAAAAATGGAGCTGGAGGAATCAGGCTCCCTGACTTCAGACTATACTACAAAGCTACAGTAATCAAGACAGTATGGTACTGGCACAAAAACAGAAAGATAGATCAATGGAACAGGATAGAAAGCCCAGAGATAAACCCACGCACATATGGTCACCTTATCTTTGATAAAGGAGGCAGGAATGTACAGTGGAGAAAGGACAGCCTCTTCAATAAGTGGTGCTGGGAAAACTGGATAGGGACATGTAAAAGTATGAGATTAGATCACTCCCTAACACCATACACAAAAATAAGCTCAAAATGGATTAAAGACCTAAATGTAAGGCCAGACACTATCAAACTCTTAGAGGAAAACATAGGCAGAACACTCTATGACATAAATCACAGCAAGATCCTTTTTGACCCACCTCCTAGAGAAATGGAAATAAAGACAAAAATAAACACATGGAACCTAATGAAACTTAAAAGCTTTTGCACAGCAAAGGACAGCTCATGCAGCTCAATAACAAAAAAACAAACAACCCAATCCAAAAATGGGCAGAAGACCTAAATAGACATTTCTCCACAGAAGATATACAGACTGCCAACAAACACATGAAAGGATGCTCAACATCTCTGCTCATTAGAGAAATGCAAATCAAAACTACAATGAGATATCATCTCACACCAGTCAGAATGGCCATCATCAAAAAATCTAGAAACAATAAATGCTGGAGAGGGTGTGGAAAAAAAGGAACACTCTTGCACTGCTGGTGGGAATGTGAATTGGTACAGCCACTATGGAGAACGGTATGGAGGTTCCTTAAAAAACTAAAAATAGAGCTACCATATGACCCAGCAATCCCACTACTGGGCATATACCCTGAGAAAACCATAATTCAAAAAGAGACATGTACCAAAATATTCATAGCAGCCCTATTTACAATAGCCCAGAGATGGAAACAACCTAAGTGTCCATCATCAGATGAATGGGTAAAGAAGATGTGGCATATATATACAATGGAATATTACTCAGCCATAAAAAGAAATGAAATTGAGCTATTTGTAATGAGGTGGATGGACCTAGAGTCTGTCATACAGAGTGAAGTAAGTCAGAAAGAGAAAGACAAATACTGTATGCTGACACATATATATGGAATTTAAGAAAAAAAAATGTCATGAAGAACATAGGGGTAAGACAGGAATAAAGACACAGACCTACTAGAGAATGGACTTGAGGATATGGGGAGGGGGAAGGGTAAGCTGTGACAAAGTGAAAGAGCGGCATGGACATATATACACTACCAAATGTAAGGTAGATAGCTAGTGGGAAGCAGCCGCATAGCACAGGGAGATCAGCTCGGTGCTTTGTGACCGCCTGGAGGGGTGGGATAGGGAGGGTGGGAGGGAGATGCAAAAGGGAGGGGATATGGGAACATATGTATATGTATAACTGATTAAATTTGTTATAAAGCAAAAAATAAAAAAATAAAATAAAAAAAGAACACTTATCTTCAGTGTGCAGGTCACTGAACATTCACAAAATGAACATACCCATGTAGCCAGCACCCAGGGCAAAACCCAGACTGTTACCAGCCCCCTAGAGGCCTCCCTTGTGCTCCTTTCCCTCCACTAAGAATAATTACTATCCTGACTTCTAACAGTAAAGGCTAGATTTGCCCATTTCACCACTCTTTCTACTTAGGGTTGTTGGCCTCATCCTTATATTCTAAGAAGGTTTCCATCTACTTGGCAGAAACACAGACCCATGGTACTAGGTTAAATGTCCACTTGACTGAATATAGTTGAGGTTAAGGAAGAACACACCTGCCTCCATGTATTAAGTGAATTCTCTAGGAAGTGTATTTATCCAAAACCCTACAGGATAGAAGGTGGGCAGAACCTTCCAGGGAACCTAGGAGATAATACTTCCAGAGGAACCAGGAGATAACAAAGGCAGAAATCCGGAAGTCATGAGTCTTCCAGGATATGGTAGGTTATGCACTTTTGGCTAGGAGAGACTGAAGACCAAACAGGTGATTTGGTTGGTGGTATATTTAACAGAGAGATAGTAAGAATTAAGCATTCAGTATACTCCCCCATGCAGAGCTTCTTGAAGGTGATCTTATAAGTCACTGTCCCTCCAGCAAGGACTGCCCATTAGCAGTGTTCATCTGCACTGGCATAGCTTTTTTGCATAAGGTTTTTCCATGAAGCCTCCAAATACCTCTGAGTCTGTAACTCCCTCAACCTGTAGAGAGGATACTGGTCCCATTCTACCAGAATGCATCATAATCATTCCCATAACTAAAGACAGGGGATCAGAATCTAGAAAAAGACCCCTTCCCCTTCTCTCCAGCAGTGGTGGGAAAGATGGCCACAGGAATTGAGCCTTAAGAGAGAGTGGGATCACCTCCAACAGAACCTTTATATGCACCAGCCTGGAAAAGATGGAGGGTCCAGGGACTCACTGAGTTCACTAAATATCCCCAAGTCTTCTTTGGAGCTAAGCCCATAGGGCTGAGTCATTTTATGAGAGCCATGGCATGAAGAACTAGAAGTATATGACATGGCTGGCCAAGGATTCTTCTCCAGTTGGAATCTGAGGATAGGATTACTAGTGATTCAATCTAGGAAAGACCTTCAGATATTTGACTGGGTGGTGCCATAAAGTCTGAATAGTTTCTGAGCAGCAACATTCCAGGCAAAAGGGAGGCACTGACATTCTCTCTGCCTCTCCAACCAAGTTCAAAACCAAGAAGGCAAAACATGATACTCCCATTTCCTATCACTGTATTCTTTCCCTACCTAGTGCACAGTCTGTCCTGTTACAAATACAATGAAAGAAGGATGTCTGATATGATATCACTTATATGTGGAATCTAAAATACGACACAAATGAACATATCTATGAAACAAAAAAATATGACACAAATGAACATATCTATGAAACAAAAACAATCTCACAGATATAGAGAACAGACTTGTGGTTGCCAAGGTGGGGGTGGAGGAGGGAAGGATTGGGAGTTTGGGATTAGCAGATGCAGGCTATTATATATAGGATGGATAACCAACAAGGAGCTACTGTATAACACAGAGAACTATATTCAGTATCCTGTGATAAACCATAATGGAAAAGAATATGAAAAAGAATATATATATGTATAACTGAGTCACTTTGCTGTACAGCAGAAATTAAACATGACACTATACTTCAATAAAATAAAAAAAGAAGGATGTCTGTTTGCAGTATTGTTCATAATAGCAAGAAAGTAGAACACTAACTATGTAACAATGGGACCTTGATTAAATACATTATGCTACATCCCAATCAATGTAATCTTATCCAGTCTTTAAAATGACATTGTAGAAGAAAATGTAGTAGCAGTCACAGTAGCCAAAGCTAGTCCTATAAAGCCTAAACTACCTGCCGGGTACTGTTCTAACTACTTAGCAAATGTTGACTCACTTAAATATTCACAGCAACTATGTGAAGTAGGAACCATTTTTCAGATGAGGAAACTGAAGTACCTTTATCAATTAAAGGACATGCATGCCCAAGGGTCATACAGTTAGTAAGTGACAGAGCCAGGATTCAAATTCAGATAGGTCCAGAGCCCACACTCTTAACTATATAATGACAAAGGAAAATGTTAATCATTTATCAGTAAGGGAGAAAAGCCAGGTTAAAAAAAAAAACAAAAAAATAAAAAACAAAAATGGTTTGAAAAGTGTGATTCCAATTCTATACCAAACATTTAAAAAATCATATGACTATACATGCAAAGAAAAATTATTGTAATGACGTGTGCCATAGTGTTAACAATGAGAGGTCAGAGTTTAAGTGATTCTTAATTCCTTCTTTATAATTTTCTGTATTGTCTACATTTTCTGTAATAAACAGTTATTGACTTCTTTAATGAGGAAAAAATTCTTAAAACAAAACCGTCTCTTGGGGAAATCAGCTCAACAATTGTGACCTTTATGCAAGGCCTCCTGGTGTGAAGCCGTGGAGAGCAGTCATATCATATGGAAAATATTCAACCGACATGCCCAGATCACATCATGCCAACCATTCTGCCTCAGAGAAAAGTGAGCTTCAAACTTATAAATCCAGTGCATGGGAGGTGATCTCTGTAGAGCACCGAGCAGATGTTAGAATGCTGAAGCTGGCAGTGACCTCAGGCTTCTTCAATCTACCCCCTCATTTGGTAGAGACTGAGGCTTGAGAGGCTACCCATAGAAAGACGGTTAACTGGGAGGCCCTTATAGAAAATGGCATTAGCCTTAAGAAGCAGAACTCAGCAGAAAATTTCACAAATTTAGCCACAAAAATTTCATGATAATAGCAAGAGGGCATTTGAGATTTTTATCTTCATGTGGCCAGAGAAATTTGCCAGGAGAGAGCCCTGTGAATGTATTGCAGCAAAGATTCATGCATATAACTTGGGAGAGTTCAAAATTAGCTGTAACTGAGAAGAATCGGCTGCAGATGATGACATGGACACGTAGCCTTCTTCTCCTAGGGCTGGGTTACAGACTTTCAGTGTCTCCCTGTAGGTGCCAATGGAGGTAACCCAGAGTTCTTAGACTTCCAGTCTAGTCTGGATTTCCTGAGGGAAGGGTAAATTGAAAAACCAAGAGTCTCCCACCCAGCGCCAACCTCCCAAGACATCATAGTGACTCATGTGAGGATAGTGGAGAGGGCTGACCATCTCTAGCAACATGGTTTTTCAAAGCTTGACCTTTCCAATGGCTACTCCCAGGAACAGGGCCAATCAGTGGGTCCTGCTGGTAGAGCAGCCCCTCCTAGCAGCTCCCCTCCCAGCTGGGTGTCTTCCAGTCTCTTGCTGATTCCAGATCTTGGGTCTCTCTCTGGCTCTGGCTCTGATGATGTACTACCTCTAGAAGGCAGCTCAAAGGAGGGCTCTCATTGAGTTCTGGAATGATAGCACTTTACAGATTTTAAAGAAACTGTTCCAAATGTCCTGGATACATTAGTGAAACAAGCCTACACTCTTTCACAGAATGTCACAATTTTCACTGCCTTCCCAAGCCATTTGCACAACTCTAGGAGTCTTGTGTACAGACCAAATATGTGCACCAGTATTTAAACTAAACAGAACTATGTGATAAGAGTTGCTAGACTTACAAAGAAAGAACTGAGAGGTTTCAAAGGGAAGGTTGTTTCCAGCTGAGGTAGTGAACAAGGCATTCTTTGAGGGATGGCCTTTGAGCTGGGCCTTAAAGGTGGACCCACACAAGAAGAGGGGCAGCAGGACAGGGATACCCAGACAGTGGGAAATGTCTGAACAAAATTTTGGAGCTGTGAAAGAATGAGTCATAGCACAGCAAAATGAGAAGTCATGTTTTCTAGGATAGAGGTGTCCTGTAGCCAAGCCAAGAACTGAGAAGAGAAACATATTTCATCAAATCTAAGATGGCACAATTGCCATGAATTGTAAGATGCACTCTGATTTCAGGTTTTCATTGTTTTAAAAAAATGTGTCTTAGAATAGATGAAACACAGCTGGGGTCTATTATAAAAGGTCTTGCAAATGGTAAGTAAGGGGGAACCCTGGAAAGCTTTTGAGTGGGGTGTGATATTATGCTTTATGAAGATTGCACTAGTTTCTGTAGGGAGGCCAAGGTAGGCTATGTTGTGCTAGAGCTACTGCATTAGTTCAGGACCAAGGAAGCTAGAGGGGCGGTAGTGGGAACGCAAAGGGTCAGACATGAGATATTTCCAAGGAAAACCCAAGTGAGTCAACCACACAGACACTGTGAGTGAGAGAGGAGTCAAAGACGAATTCCAGATGGGTAATGAGGAAGAATGTGCTATGCCTATCATATTTCATGTTTCCAACTTATTATGTTTTTTTCTTGCATATTTTTTCCTTTCCTGATTTTGGCTAGATGGTAGTTTTTGTAATTCTTTTTCTCCCCTATCTAGTGTTTTAAAAGTTTTTATTCCCATCTTTATATTAATAATATTTGCCCTTGCATATTTAAGCCTACATTTTTATGTTAACATAAAAAATTAAGAGCTACTCATTCTGAAACAGAATGGAAGATTTAACTGGTTTTTCTCTCTTCTATCCTCATCCCCACCCCTTTCAGGCTTTGTTCATATTATCACATTTGGAATTTTATTTGGGTGCTAGATTCAGGCACATTTCATAACTAGTTATGAGGGTTATTTAATTATGCTATGCAAAATACTCCCCCAAAACAGGATCAATTTCAAGCCATCAAAAATATATTAAACGTTATGGAAACTTCTACCCATGGCCTGCAGTGAATTTCAGTTTATGGTCCATGTTGTGCTAATTCCTAATAATTCCTAACTACCTCTAAATTGTTTTAATTTTCAATACTGCTGTAATTTCTATTTCCCTAAATTTTATTTTACCTTTATTGCCCTTAAAGCTCTTATGATTGAATTAGCATGTTTCCTATTCCCACTTTAGGATGCATGCTTCTAGAATAAAGTGTGCAGTTTTAATTGCTGCACCTTAAGGAAATCATGGGAGATATTCAGAAGGAACAGAGAAATACAATAAAATGTGTGAAGAGAAAGTGCTGCTGCTGAGTAGGGACCAACAACAATCATTAGGGATATTGTTTGGGAAAGAAATGACTTTGAGGGCATATGGTTAAGGCTTTTGAAATCAAGAGGCAAAGATCAGGTGAATCTACTGATAGAATCCTTACACTAATACTAGAACATTTTATGAAACTTTTAAGAAATAGATTTAGAGAAAAAACTTAAGGCTGTTGAGTTTCACAAGAGGTAGTTTTGCTAAGCACCTTTTTTTGCCTCTTCAGATCTAATTTTTATCCTTCTCTGCCCTGCTCTGGCCCTGGGAGACTGACTAACATGGACAGCATCAACAAACTCCCTTGCCTTCTGGCCAGGGCTGGGTTTGGCGAGTAGGGTGGTGATGAGAGGCACTGGGGCAGCAGACTGGAAGATGGAGGGAAGTGACGTTGGGGTATTTGTTCCCCAGTTCCCTCTCTACCAAGGTGTGCAGGGTTGGCCGAGTCTATCCACTGAAGGCTATCACTCTTGTCAGCTCTCTCCATACTCTTTCTGAGTTCTGGGAAATGCATCCTCCCTTGCCCATTGTAGACTTATGGGCAGTAACAGCTCCCCACTGTGCTAACCCCAGATACTGCATTGTCCCTTGCTGATTTCTGTAAACCTTGCCCATACCTTGTAAATAGTGCCTTTACTAACTTCCTTCAATTACCTACAAGGAGTATGCTATCCATGTCCAGACCCATGCTGGACCCTGACTGACACATTATTGCACCTAGAGATCCCTGCACCTAAGAAATAATAAGAGTAGAAAACACAAATGTGAAAAAGTGACCATGGATAAAAGAGATGACCCTGACTTTGGGAAACAGGCCACTATTATACCATTTTGAGACTGTATTATTGGAGCCAGGCAGGGGACACCTGTTGGGCTTAGAGTTTGAGTGGATGTAGGCTTTTTCTTTTAGAGAATGGATATTTCCACCACCAATAATCTTGAGAAATGGATAATCTCCATGTAGGAAATAAAGTGAAACTATGGACTGTGGAAGGAGGGGCACATCTCTCTGGATTAGGGATCCATTTGGCCCTGGACTTTGAAGTATGAAGAAGCTTTGAGCAGGCTTGTGCTGGTGGTGAGCTATCTTCAGGGCAGCACCATCATCAAGCTTTTGTTTTTGTCAGGAAGGGCAGTAGAAACAATAGCAGCTCAGAGAAGAAAATAACAAGAACTTGACGCCCTGGGGTAAGGAACCCCTAGCCTGGAAAGGCCCTGTATCTGTTTCTTAGCCACACGAAAAAGCAGGAAGCATTATCAGGATGTTCTCTTTGGACCAAAGGAAAAAGTTTTTTTTTTCTGAAGCTGAAGTGAGGGCAACAGTGGGCACTGGTGGGGAGAACTAAGCCCATGACAGCAGAACATTCCTGAAGGTCAAAGCAGCAAGGAGAAGGCCAGAGGGGACACATGGAAAGCTCTCTCTCAGAGCTTTATGTATAAAGTAGTACAAATAAAGTTTCAGATAATGTTGAGAGTCCTTTGAGAGAGGTGAATTTTCAGCAAACAGGCTGGTAGGAGAGAATGCTGTCATAATTTTGGTGTAAAATGAAAGGATACTTTTCATTGTAAGTCATAGACTGCAAAGCTGGGAATACATGGATTACAGAAATAGCTTCTGAAGGGTCAGGTAAACCCTATCTCTAGTGGACTGAGAGTAGTTTACTGATGGACAGTGAAATACATCCCTGAGGCTTGATACTGAAGAAACCAAGCTTCCCTTCCACAAAACTCCCTTTGAACTTCTGCTGGAGTCAGAATGCAGGATTAGGTGGGTATGGCAACATTCATGGATTTTGTTTTCACTGAGGTTCTGCAATTCATTTTCCCCGTACTGGAGACAAAAATAGTTCTTGGAGTTTTCACGAGGTTGTTGTGATGCCTGATTCCTATTTTGGTTTAATGGAACTTAGAATCTCCTTAGGGGCCGAACCAACTCTCATTAGTCATATGAGCCTTGCACGTTTACTAAGAACTTGCTCTCCACTCTGGCAAGAAGCAAGGGCCCTGTGTGTCAGCTGAAAGGACATCACCTGACAATCTCTAATATAATGTGAAGCCTGGACTCAGTTTATGTAAGCATTGTACCCAGGCATCATTTAAAAATATTGCTGTGAGTTATTAACTTGGATCAGATGCATTTCTCAAGCTTTTTAATTTTTAAAAAATTTATCTATTTATTTATTCATTTATTTTTGGCTGTGTTGGGTCTTCATTGCTGCACGCAGCCTTTCTCTAGTTGTGGTGAGTGGGGGCTACTCTTCGTTGCTGTGTGCAGGCTTCTCATTGCCGTGGCTTCTCTTGCTGCAGAGCACGGGCTCTAGGTGCATGGGCTTCAGTAGCTGTGGCACTTGGGCTCAGTAGTTGTAGCTTGTGGACTCTGGAGCACAGGCTCAGTAGTTGTGGCACACGGGCCCAGCTGCTCTGCAGCCATGTGGGATCTTCCTAGACCAGGGTTCGAACCTATGTCCCCTGCACTGGCAAGCAGACTCTTAACCACCGCGCCACCAGGGAAGCCCCAACATTTCTCAAGATTTTTAAAACAAATAAAGAGTAGCTTCATATATTAAGAGTCTTGTAACAGCTCAAGAAGATAATTACTGAGAAATGAATATCAACTCTCATATGAAGAATAATTTCTCCTGTCCTTGGAAAACGTTAATCGAACTTTAGGGGTCCAGCTAGCTTAGCATCTCAAGATGATAACCTGGGATACAGAGAGATTGAGACTTACGGTTTTAACATAAATTTTTCTATGAACCAAATCCTCCTGAATATGGTTACAGTCTGAAATGTCAGGCTCTCTCCTGTCTGGTACCACCAATTATGTATGACTGGGTTCCAGAATTCTACCTCAGGGACATTTTGTTTCTCCACAGGCACAAACATTACTCTCTGCCCAGGAATTTGTGACTCCTCCTCAAGCAGAAGTCTTTTTCCATGTGAGGGAGGGAGACTCCACGTAGTCTGATCTCCCTAATCTGTTCCTGTGACATCTAACCAAAGAGCGCATCTAGAGAGCTGCCTTGCCTCCCTGTCCTCTTCCGACCTTTCTGCTTAAACTTGAAGTAATCTCCAAGAGCATGTGACTCAAGCAGCATACTACCAGGGATCAGAGCTGAACTATTATAGACACGGTGGTTTAGCAGCCAAGGAGCAGTTCCTCTAACTCAGGCTACCCAGTGCTCTGAGGTTTCATTTTCTAGCAACCATGCCACTCCGACTGTAATAGCTTTGTAATTCTGAGGAGTAATTCTGAATTACAACATGGCAAGATCCCCAGTGGATGAGCTCATTTTCTGGGTGCACTATTTGGCCACATTATCTCAACTATACTAACTTGAATTAAGACCTCCAAGAAAGAGGAGAGTTTTTGTTTCTAATTTATTCCATCTTAACTCTGTTATGGTTGTAATTCCATTGCACATCATGACTAGCACAGCTTGATCAAGCATGTGGTTCCAGGGATGGTGAAGTGTTTCCTACATCAAGAGGTCAGACATCCTAACATTGCCTTTTATTGGCACTGCAGTATAGGTGTGGGCTGTCTACCATTCAGTACCCACTATATCTTCAATATCAATGTCACAAAAGGAAATGTCTATGGGGACATTCAGAAAACTGAACATAGGCGTGGACTTTCAAAAGCCCAGTCTGTTTCTACAATAGGCAAATTAGATTAGTCTTTATACCAATTTGCCTACAGCAGAGTAACAGTTTTGGGGAAAACAAGTAGATGTCTTCTTATGTGATAATTAAATGGTAATTAATTTGCCAAAATTAGTCAAACATTTGAAGTATGGATCCTTATGCTGACAGGAAGAAAGGGCACAAACCTGACTTCTGGCAACTTTAGATGGTTTTTCAGATTTTTCTCAAAACAGACCTCATCAGAATTGCCTTCTTCCTTTAAAGCAATTCTCTTAATTGAGTTTGAGGTTAATTATAGTACAAACGTGGCCAAAGGGCAATAGATCTGCACTGATTGAAGCATCTCAAGGAATTCATGTGGCAAAAACTTAGCTGGAGTTGGGCTGATTTGCGTTTTCTTTCCCTGGTATTTTATGGAGACTGTGCTGATTGTTGTTTTGGTTTTGTCTGTACAGGAGCAGAGGTCAGTCAGCTAAAACAGCTTTGCTGCCAATGACTCTGTGCCCTTTGATTCGTCAGAAAATTCTCTTTGGAGAATTTTCGTCAGAAAATTCTCTTTGGAAAATTCTCTTTGGAGGTTCAGAGGGCTGTGCTCCTCCTGCTAAGATAACGTTCATTGCATTAATGTCATGGGTTTTCCCTTTCAGAAGTAAGGGTAGGAAAACAGTTTGGCAATTTCTTAAAAGGTTAAACATAGAATTATTGTATGACTCAGCAGTTCCATTCCCAGGTATATAACGAAAAGAACTGAAAACAGATACTCAAACAAATACTTGTACATGAATGTTCATAGCAGCATTATTCACAATAACCAACAGGTGGAAACAACCCACCAATAGATGAATGGATAAACAAATTATGGAATACACGTGCAATAGAATATCATTCAGTCATAAAAAAAGGAATGAAGTACTGATAATGGTACAATGTGGATGAACCTTGAAAACATTGTGTCAAGTGAAAGAAGCTGGATACAAAAAGTAACATACTATATGAATTCAGTTATATGAAATATACAAAATAGGTAAATTCATAGGACAAAAAGCAGACTGATGGTTACCAGCATTTGGAGGTAGTTAGGTATGGGATTTCTTAATGGGGCAATGAAAATATTTTGGAACTTGATATAGATGGTAGTTACACAATATTGTGTATGTACCAAATGCCACTGGATTGTTCACTTTAAAATGGCTAATTTTATGTTACATGAATTTCACCTTCAATAAATGTAAAACAGCACTTTACTCAATTATCTGCATTAAGTACTATTCAACTCAGAATATCCTTCAGTCCTAGGCAACAGGACTGTAAGCCATAGGGAGAGAAACAACTGTTTGCACCAGTTCCTGACAATGAGAAGCTACTTCAGCCACCTGGAATGTGCCAGACTCATAAAGAGAAGCCTGACAATTCACCAAGGACAGAAATGATACCCAGTCCTCATATTTGTTGGCAGCTGCTTCAAAAAAGAAGAGCCATTCACCTCTCTGATGGCGACAGAGCTTGAGATTCCATTTTTTCATGCTTTACAAAAATGTATTTTCAATAGAAAATTGATATACTGTTTTTTTATGAAAAGAAATCTTGCAATTGGTGATCTGCAGAAGAAAAATGACCTATTTCTGCTCATACATTCAGCTGCATTTAAATTCTTAGTGCAAAGATAAAGCCAAGAATTCTCTGCTTCTCAGGGTCAGAGGTGTCAGAATTGCCATTCATCATAAAATCAGAGGGGCAACAACAATAAGTCTTTGGGAAACAGACCCACTGAGGGCTAGGGGGAAAAAAGAAGACAGTGTTATAGGGGTTTAGTAGTTGAAGGATGTCACATGAAGTGGTGATTATCTGTCCTCTTTTCCCAGAGGAAAGAGGAAATAAGCCCAAATGTACAGATGGGCTTCTATTCAGCATTAATATGTTCTTGCTGTAAGGATTAAATGAGACTGAAATAAGACACTAAGGAGGGCTACCATGTTTCTTCAGGAGGTATTTAAACTCTGGGAAGCTCAGGAATGGGATGAGCTGGGAAGTTACAGTTCCCTTCTCCAACTCTGGGGAAGCTGTAACACATCAGGATCTTTGTTTTTCTTTAGAGAAGACAACTACCTGTCTGGTGTATTAATCGACCTCTCTACCTGTATCTAACATAATTCCTTCATGATTACTTTCTTGTCCTAACCTTAGTGTGGATAAGGAGCAAAGATATTATCCAAAATATAATCTTTCAAACAGTTGAAGCTGATTGCAATAAGCTCAGCCCCATGCCAGATACTGATAAGTTTTTTATTCTCTGGTAAAAGAATATTAGTTCTTAGCTTGATCATCTGTGGCATTTTTATCATTATTTGAAAGCTCTTTATTGTAGTCTGAAATCACCTATCACCTATGATTGGGCAGCCTAACTTTAGAAAAGAAGCATAAGTGCTATCTAAATAAATATGTTAACAAACCCAGAATATATCTGAGTTGTTCACTCACTTGGTTCCAAGGATAGTGGCTATTGTTCTATTGGCCACAAAAATACCCTTGTTTGGGAAAGGTTGGTGCGTGTGGTGCAGGGCCAAGCGGAGACCAGGGAGCAAGGAGGAGAAGCTATTGATGCACTGTCCCATGAAAATAAAATTTCCATTTTTAGAAAATAAAAACTGGCCCTGCAGCCAAGAATTCCTCAAACTAAATATTAAGGACTCAACTGGCCATGCCTTACTCTTTTTCTACTTTTATGTTTCACAAGGCCAAAGGCAAAGAAACAACGAATAGTTACTTACTACACAGAGCCAATCAGCAGTAGAACTGAAGTTAGAATTTAGGAGAACTTTATTGCCAATCTAGTGCTCAGTCTACTGAACTAGGTAGACTACCCAAATTTGAAGCCAGTTAACGTAATAAATATATCGTGATATTGTTCACGTAAGCACTCTGCAAAAAATATTTTGTAATCTCATTCTGGTAGTAATTTGATGTTTTGATCAAATTGACATCGCCACACTTTCTTAGGCATGAGATGTGTTGTAAGGACTTATTGCTTTATACAGCAATAATGCAAAGCAAGACTGTAAACTTAAATATTTGAATAACAAGTAATTCTCATGATACTTGCATTTATTGCTTTTAATGGTCTTTATGGCACAGAGGTTATGGTGGTGATTTACTAGGTGTGAAGTCTCTGGATACCTCTTTGGTGGGGGAAAATGTCAGCCTGTAGATCAAAGTCACATGATACACTCAATTTTAGGATTCTAGTGTAAGAGCCTCAGATCAAAGGCTAGACTTGCTCCTATACTTTTCACTTTTCACCTTCCAGGAGAATTATAGTGCATTGTACTTTGGAGCTGCTAACAAAATTCTCAGCTAGATCTGAGTCATTGAGAAAAACAAATGGCCTGGAAAACAGGAAATAAAATATGATGAAATTTATTTTCAAATGGAAAATTATAACTGGTTCATTCTGAAGGGAGAAAAAAAGAACATAATCATTAAAGGAGCAAAAGATAAATATGAAAAATGAAATGCAGCATTTGGAAAAGAAAGAAACAAGATGGGTTTATCTCAAAGCATATCTGAAATCCAATTTTTAAAATAGAATAATATAAATTCCAAGCACTCAGGACCAGTCCTCTTGGGTGAATAAGAACTTCAGGACAAAAGGTAGCCATGGAATACAGAGGCTCTGGCACACATCTGCTTTCTGTCACCAAGGAGGAGTATAGCTCCATGTTAATCCTGGGGTTATAAATTTTTATAAGCATAACTCTGGGTAGGCAGTGGTTTCTAGCTCCATACAGGCCATTTGGAGGACACTTGGGGGGTCACTGGGTCATGTCCTTATGCAACAAGGATCTGACTTACTGAAACACTATGGGTGTGTCCTATTGGTAACAAGACTGGGCAATGGGGGAACAAGCCATGCCGAGCACAGAGGGTGGCAACCTGGATGGGCTGCAGGGTCAGTAGAAGTCATCCATGCAAGGGGATACCAAGAGCTACTCCAGGGGTTAAGCCAAGATGAGACCCAAGATGAGGAACCAGATGTCAGAGCCAAGAGCAGAGCTTGAGTCCAGTGGTAACATTCAACTGGGAGCTGAGGCAATGGCCAAATATTTCAGACAAGAGCAAAGTATGGGGTGTTGGATAAGGAGGGAGAATTCAAAACCCTTCACTTAATACTTTGATTTCTAGCATTGATAGATTTTTTTTTTAGGCCTACCTAATTGTAGTGGGTTGAATGGTAGCCCCCTAATTCATGCTCATGTAATAACCTCTGGAACAGTGAATGTGACCTTATTTGGAAAAAGGGTCTTCACAGATATAATTAAGAATATTGAGGGCTTCCCTGGTGGCGCAGTGGTTGAGAGTCCGCCTGCCGATGCAGGGGACACGGGTTCGTGCCCTGGTCCAGGAGGATCCCACATGCCGCGGAGCGGCTAGGCCCGTGAGCCATGGCCGCTGAGCCTGTGCGTCCGGAGCCTGTGCTCCGCTGAGGGAGAGGCCACAACAGTGAGAGGCCCGCATACCGAAAAAAAAAAAAAAAAAAAAAGAATATTGAGATGGGATCATCCTGGATTAGCTGGGTGGGCCCTAAATTCAATGACAATTGTCTTTATTAGAGATGGCAGAGGAGAATACACAGACAGAAAGGAGAAGGCCGTGTGAAGACAGAGGCAGAGACTGGAGTTATGGAACCACAAGCCATGGAATGCCTGGAGCCACCAGAAACTGAAAGAGGCAAGGAGAATTCTTCCCCAGAGCCATTAGAGGGAGCACAGTCCTGCCTACACCTTGATTTCAGACTTCCAGCTTCTAGAACTGTGAAAGAATAAATTTTTGTTGTTTTGAGCAACCAAGTTTGTGGTCAGTTATTACAACAGCCCTAAGAAACTAATATACCAATTATACTGTGCTCTCATGAAGGGGTATCTTAAAAGCCCACATGACTTCTAATACCACCATCTATCTCTGCAGGTATACACACACACACACACTCAAGAGCACAAAACAAGGGCTCCTAGGGTGGCAGATGGGGCATAACTATCTGGGTACTGAGTCGGAGCATGCCTGAGCTCAACCTGTTTCTGGGTTTTTCTGGTACCTACAGAAGTAGCAGAAATGGTATATACAGGGAGAAATAAATTATTACTTGATAAATGGGATTTGTTTAAAGCATTAAATTTTTCAAAACATGAGGTACAAAAGTAAAAAGTGTTCTTAGTAGTAAAAAGATTTACAGCCATAGTTTTTTTTTTTTTTTTTAACTGTCTCTGGGATGATGACATGATCTCCTAAGACTGGGTTTAAATTGTCCCAAGACAGGGCCACTCTATACTATTTTTTTCTATACCATTCTATTTTTTTTATTGTTGCATATATTATTTAAGTGAACCCTTGAGGATCAAAAGTGCTTGGTAATTTGGAACCGTACTAAAAATTTATGACTTACTCTTGTGTATCAATCACCCAGCCTTCAGCTGATAAATTTACAATGTGAGTTCCAATAAAAAAATAACAGCTTAGTTACTCTAATGCTAGAATATAAAGCCCCTGCAGGTTGGGATCTTTGCTTTGTCCTTTTGCTTTGCTTTGTATCTTAAGCACCAAGAACAGTGCCTGGCACATAGGAGGCACTCAAACTTGAAGCCCCATTTAAAGAAAATAAAAACAGGACTTCCCTGGTGGTCCAGTGGTTAAGAATCTGACTTCCAATGCAGGGGACTCAGGTTCGATCCCTAGTCAGGGAACAAAGTTCCCACATGCTGTGGGGCAACTAGGCCCGCATGTCACAACTACTGAGCCCGTGCACCACAACTAGAGAGAAACCCGTGCACTGCAAAGAAGAGACTGCTCGCTGCAATGAAAGATCCCATGTGCCGCAACGAAGATCCTGCGTGCCACAACTAAGACCTGACACAGCCAAATAAATAAATAAATAAATAGAAAACAAAAATATCTAGTATATAACCAAACATACTTTATGTAAGAATCACAGGTAAAAGTATTAGTGTTATTAGAATTAAGCATATATGTTTCTACAATATAAATACAATTTTAATTCTCAGTTATCAAGTGGATTATCTTTGGCCTGTTCCATTCTGCTACTCAGTGAAGCCACAAACTATCATCAGTCAGGCTGAGACTGCTGGTAACAAGTAGGTGGAGTCTCTGATTGCATTCCAAAGTTTAAAAAAAATGTTATCTGGGTCATTTGTCATTTTAGATTATTGCCTCCTCTTCTCCTTTGTGTTAGCACTGATAACTCTTGGCAGAAAGTATTGGGGTTAGAGATGAAGTTAGGAACATGGTCTGGTATTTTCATAAGATTAAAAAATATATATCCAAGTAAGCCTTATCCAGGAAAATAATAAGTCACTTCCCCTTTTTCCTCAAAAGCAACTGACAGTAGGGACTTCCCTGGTGGCGCACTGGATGGGACTTCACTATCCCAATGCAGGGGGCCCGAGTTCAATCCCTGGTCAGGGAACTAGATCCCACATGCATGCTGCAACTAAGAGTTCACATGCCTCAACTAAGGAGGCCAGGTGCTGGAACTAAGAAGCCAGTGAGCCACAACTAAGGAGGCTGCGAGCCACAACTAAAAAGCCCACCTGTCACAACTAAGACCCAGTGCAACCAAATAAATAAATAAATATTTTTTTAAAAAAGCAACTGACAGTAATAGAAGTAAAGCAATTGTTCTTCACACTTTCTGATGGGGATTCCTTTAGATGCTCATTCCAGTTTTAGCTAACTGGTTTTGTGACTGCACCTATGACTATTTCTCCATCATGGTGATGTGACATGCCCACACTCTCTAAAGGAGTTTGGCCACCAGAAAGCAGAATGGGGATAAGCCTTATTCTAGAGTAATTTACAGTGGATCTGGTGTTGGAGTTCCTCTCACAAAAGAATGGGGCTGAAGACTAACAGCAAGAAGATAGGTGCTTATTGAGTTCTCCATGTGCCTGATACTATACCAAAAATGATATGGTGGTTAAGAGCATGAACTCTAGGGTCAGATTGCCTAGGTTCAAACCCTGGTTCTATGTCTTAGTAGCTGTGTATCCTCAGGTGGGTTAGTTAACCTCTCTGTGCCACTTATAATAATACTATTATTATTACAATGAGAAGCAGCAAAGAAATATGTGACATGGAAAGAGACTAGGCTGAAGAGAAAGGCATAGTGTTTGTAAGGGTTTGACAGGGTTGTTTTCATTTATAATTTTTAAATTTTTTTAGTCATTTTAATGCATTTTCCCTGTGCACAAGAGAAATAACTGACAGAGTCAAAGGATAGAGTTTCCTTTATACATAGCAGTTAAAAGTAATGCAAACATCACATGACACTTTCAGTGAAAGTTACATTTCCAATTTCAAATCAAAATACATATTAGGGTCTCTTTATGGGAGAAGATGAGAAAGAAGTCTCAGGTAAAAAAGCACTTGCCTGGCATTACTATACTGATCCTTCAGGCTGCACTAAGATTAAGGTCATTTACAGTCAATTTGCAAATGTTGACACAATGTCACACTGTAAGTTTTCTGTAGAATTAAACGTATACTTAGAGATACCAGAATAAACATTTCTACTATATTTTAACTGAACTTGCCTAGTCAACATTTTCACTGAGAAGTTTATCAAAGATGCTGTAAGACTCTACAGAACTGCGAGACATACTGAGCTCCAGAAATACACCTACTTACCTGGTCCTTACATAGTCACGTATTTATTAAATGGTCTCATTATACGACTTTAATATTCTACTATAGTTTTTTAGGGATTCAAAAATTAATCAGGCATGGCTTCTTCTCTCAAGGAATTTACAGGCTAGAGGGGGCAAGAGTTATAATTCAGGGTATTATTCATCTTCAGAAAATGCCACCAGATGGGAATGTAAATTGGTGCAGCTACTATGGAAAACAGTATGGAGGTTCCTCAAAAAAACAAAAATAGAGTTGCCATATGATCCAGCAATTCCGCTCCTGGGCATATATCCAAACAAAACTATAACTCAAAAAGATACGTGTACCCTTATGTTCATAGCAGCACTATTCACAATAGCCAAGCCATGGAAACAACCTAAATGTCCATCATCAGATGAATGGATAAAGAAGATGTGGCATAAATATACAATGGAATACTACGCAGCCATAAAAAGAATGAAATAGGGGCCTCCCTGGTGGCGCAAGTGGTTGAGAGTCCGCCTGCCGATGCAGGGGATACGGGTTCGTGCCCCGGTCTGGGAGGATCCCATATGCCGCGGAGCGGCTGGGCCCGTGAGCCATGGCCGCTGAGCCTGCGCGTCCGGAGCCTGTGCTCCGCAACGGGGGAGGCCACAACAGTGAGAGGCCCGCATACCGCAAAAAGAAAAAAAAAAAAAAAAGAATGAAATAATGTCATTTGAGCAACATGGATGGACCTAGAGATTACCACACTAAGTGAAGTAAGTCAGAAAGAGAAAGACAAATACCATATGATATCACTTATATGTGGAATCTAAAATATGATACAAATGAACCTATCCACAAAACAGACTCACAGACATAGAGAACAGACTTGTGGTTGCCAAGGGGGAGGTGGGGGAGGAATAGATTGGGAGTTTGGGATTAGCAGATGCAAACTGTTATATATAGAATGGGTAAACAACAAGGTCCTATTGTATATCACAGGGAACTACATTCAGGATAAACCATAATAGAAAAGAATAGGAAAAAGAATATATATATATGTATAACTGAAACGCTTTGCTGTTCAGCAGAAATTAACACAACATTGTAAATCAACTATACTTGAATAAAATAAATTTTAAAAAAAGAAAGAAAATGCCACCAGAGAGATTGAGATAAATTATGAGTTCAAGGAAAAGTGGGATTACTTACAGCTGGTTGAGGTCCAGATTCAACGGGACCCCTTCCCCATATCTGAATCTATAATAGCTTGAATCAGGACAATTCACTCAGATCATTGTCCACTGCCCCCAAACTGAAGGGAAGGTCACTCACTCATTCTCTCAACAATTGAGAGAATGCAGATTAGGCCAGGGAAGGGGCCGGAGGTAGGGATTTCACTGCCATCTCAAGGATTAGAAGGATATCTGAAAACTTTTCCAAAGAGCCTGTTATATAGTTTGATGGAGACAACTACAATTGATTTTGCTCTAATCTCATTAGGACCATATGCTAAACACATGAAAAAAGAGAAAACGATCAGTCTGAATCAATTGTTCATAACTGAAGTCATCATCTTGTTTTTCAGTTTTCTAAATAATTAAATTATATGAACAGGGTGGCAATTCCTACTTATAATAGTCCCAGCAGGTAAGAAGGGTCTACCTAATTCAAAGTTAATTGAATCTATTAGAGAAAGTTAAACGTGTTTTTGCAAGGTGCATATTTAGATATTTTTCTTGAGCTCCATGAAGAGGACTGGTTATAACATATAATACTTAATAAAATGTTCTTTCATATGTGTGGATGTATGCACCAGCCTAGGTGATATTTAACACATGTATGGTCATCTTGCACCCCTTTGCCTCCAAATAAACTAGGAGCAACAAAACAGTCATCCCCAGCCACTGCAACTATTGTGGCATTCACCTTGCTTTCTACACCTGGGAAAAATATCACAGATTTTGACACCTGAATATCATTCTGCCTTATATTTTTAAAATTGTTTCATGTATGTATATATCTTCTTTCACTTAGGAAATTATAAGCTTCTTAAAGAGAGAGACACTTTTGTGGGTGTTTTCTGCCACATAGGGCAAGGCATACTGTAGGCGGTCAATACCAACTTTGGGATTCTACTTCCAAACCAGATAGCATCATAAATTTACACTTTGAGGCACACTTAAACAATACATGGCAATAACAGTTACAATATAAAAAGAGAACAAGTTAAATATACAGTTATCATCAAAATATGGTAAATGTTTTCACATTTCAGAAATAGACTAGAAATACAAAGTGGTCACTCCATGTCCAAAGTGGGCAGAGCTGCTCAGGATTGAGGGCAGGGACAGGGCAGGAATGAGGCTCTTCCAGCCATGAAGTTGCTACCCTGGTTGCTGTCTGGGGTCACAGCTTATAAGAAGCTGCTAATCTAAGAAGGCAATAGGAAACAGAGTTTTGCAGCAAGGACCTGCCCAATCACCAGCTTATTCAGGGACTAGATTTGTGGTACCTTCACATCACCGCAGCACAGGACACTGAGCTGCCACCACAGAACTGATAAAACATGTTGGCAAATGCATCTTAACCACTGACTATAAGAAGAAATCTATTTTTATGCTAAAAAAGGTGGAATTAAAATTCTCTATAGGGCTTCCCTGGTGGCGCAGTGGTTGAGAGTCCACCTGCTGATGCAGGGGACACAGGTTCGTGACCCGGTCCTGGAAGATCCTACATGCCGTGGAGAGGCTAGGCCTGTGAGCCATGCCCACTAAGCCTGCGCTTCTGGAGCCTGTGCTCCACAACGGAAGAGGCCACAACAGTGAGAGGCCCGCGTACCGCAAAAAAAAAAAAAAAGAAAAATCTATAATGATAAGGAAGACAGGGATAGGTGTTCATTGGGGAGTTAAAATGTGCTAAGGTCCAGTTTTTCTCAGGGAAGAGGACAGAGATATCCAACAATTTCATACTTTAGGGAAAATAATAGTTAAGGATATTATAACTTAAAGAGTAAGAATACAATCTGTGTCAAAACTAGAAGAGGGAGTAAACAGAAAACTGAAAGTAATATGGCAAAAATAAGTTCAAATATATCAGTAATCACAATAAATGTGAATGGATAAAATTTACCTGTTAATTTATCAGATTGAGTTAAAAATCAAAGTATAAACTTTCTTAAAGATATACACTTCAAAACAAAACAACACAGAAAGGTTGAAAAACAGGAGATGGAAAGAAAAAAAATTGTACCATATAAATACAAACTAAAAGAAGACTGGTTTATCAGTTACTATCAGACAAAATAATACTTAAACAAAACCCATTAATATATAAAAGGAACAATCTACCAAAGAGATACATCAACCACAAGTTTATGTATACTTGACAAGATAGCCTTGAAATTAATAAAGAAAAAACTGAATTATAAGAAGAATGGAAAATTCAGAGTCTCGACAGAAGCAGATATCATATTCAGGAGAGTTGCAGATACAGTGTTCAGGAGAGTTTACCTGAAGAGAACTGAATGAATAGATTGTTTACACAGGTGCATACAGGGTTGAAAGGACAAGAGGGGATGGTGAGGCACCAAAGAACTAACAACAGTGGGAAGCCATTACTCCTCTAGGCCTGAAGGAACAAAGGGAGGAAACAGAATTACTAGAGCCCACAGAGAGATAGAGCTGTGAAGGAGGGGCTGCCCAGAATGAGTTCCTGCCCTGGAGGAAGGCAGACCTCTGTGGGGCAAGGAGGTGGGCCAAACCCACTGACCAAACCTAACTGGAAACCAAAGGGCAAGAGAGTAGGGCAGAGGGCTAAGAATAGATTTTTTAAAGGAATTTATCATTTGATACTAGCAGGTCTTTCTTTATGAACATCTATAAATCATAGGGCAAATAGAGAATAATCAGCACAATAATCATAGTGAGAAATTTTAACATCACTTTATCAGAAACTGATAGACCGTGTGACCAAGAGTTAGATGTAGAAGACCTCACAATACAATTAACAAGCTTGATTTGACAGATGTGCATGTGTGTGTAGAGAGAGAGAGAGCCTGCTGCCAACAGAGAGTATACATTCTTTCTGAGCATATGGAATATTTATAAAAGTTTACCATACTAGGTCACAGAGGATCAAATGCTAAAGAATTGATATTACATAGAACATAATGTAATTCAGTTGGAAATCAGCCTTAAAAGATAGACTTGTATGTGCTAATATGAAATGACCTTCAAGATATATTTCTAACTGAAAAGAATAAGATGTGAAGCATTATCTATTTTATACTAATATCTGCATAAAATAATCTACCTCTACTTACATATGCACAGAATACATCTGGACACCCAAGAAACCATTAATAGTGGTTGCCTGTGCGGTGGGAGAGTAATTTACCTTTTTTTTTTTTTTGATTCTGAATCTTATTCTATTTTTATCATTACTTAAAAAAATACTAGTTAAAAAAGTGCTGAATGGAATTGAGATATGTTATCCTCAGTTTTTTTTTTTTTTTTACTCCATTTTCAAGGCAGTTTCCCAAGGTAGTTTTGTAGCATGTAGGATTTTAAGCAAGATGAATAGCTGCCATGGCTTATCCTAGGTTGTGCCAAATTTCCACTTACCCTCCCTCATTTGTTTTTTCCTACATAGCAAACAATATTATAATTCAGTGTGTCTCTTTCCATTGACCTTAAGTTGAGGTGATTTCTGAAAAAATAAAAGCTGAGCTCTTGAACATAAACAACATTCCTGAGACCTCTGAATGTATATGCTGTATTGTTCTTTGAGAATTCCTGCTTGAGAAGGTAGTCATTTATAGAGCAGTTAAACAGAAACAATATGGAGGACATATAAAATAATCAGGACAAGAAAGTAAATATTAACACAGCCCATTGAAATGGATGTCAAGAATGGGACACCTAAATTACCTTATACATTTTTAAGCTGCATTCCCCCTAGTCAGAAACAGTTAACACTTCTCTGAGCATGCTGCCATACCTGACAGACAGTCACTAACCCAGAACCTGAAATGTCAATAGCAAAATAATTTCTCATCTGACATTTCAAGTGATAATAGGGACATCTGAACAGAAAGCCCCGAAGCAAACAGCTCTTTAACGGGCTTCTTTATCTAAGGGAGAGTCTACACTGACGATCCCTGCTTTTATAATTCAAACATGGGGTTCAGATACATGAGTCAAGGAGAATTGGCATGACTGCGTAAATGGAGCTGCCACTCAATTCCATGATTTATTCATTTGCAAATTTATAAAATGACAATGAATGTTCCCTATCTGCTCCCTTCAAAGGGGTGTCATGAGAGGAGGCGTCCTGGCCGTTAAAGTCGGCTCCACGCTACCAGATGGGATCAGAGGTGGTCTGCTCGCAGGTATCTGATGGGCCTGGGCAGAGCTCCTCAGTGAGCTAACTTCAGCTTCGCTCTAACTCTCACCTGGGGTCTAGGATTTGAGAGCTCACTGAGCTTCTGCTCAGGCCTCCGTGTGTACTCCATCACGTCAGGGCCTTACGCTGAGCAACCCCTTCTTGATCGCGCTCTGGGTTTTGGAGTGCGGATGGACCCTGATGGAAGTCCCAATGTCCTGCTATTCTCCATTTGCTCCCTTTTGATCACACCCTCTGCCCCTTTCCACCTAACTCTCTGCCCTCTGGCTTCCTGTTGGGTTTGGCCAATGGGAGCCCTGATAGGAGACACGTAGGAGAAATAGAGAGTTGAACGAGGTGGCGTCAACTGACTGTGTCCTTGAACTGAGGATCACTGCTCCTTTCAAAGTAGCTTCACACAACTTTCTCCTCGCAGGGTCTGGGAGCGACTCTCTCCTCTTGATACTTTGATCCTAGAGGTGTTCACAACAGCTCAGCTGCTACTAGCCCCAGTTTACTGCACTATTTCTCATGGTCCCCCACTTTGCATCCTTATTTGGTAATCCTTTGTAAAACAAACAACCCCTCCTTGAATTATCTTCCTTCAAGTTTGCCACCCATTTCTGGTTGAGACCCAGACTGATATGCCCCTCTTCACTACTGATGAGATGAATGGCCTCAGACAGATCATGTAACTCCTCTTAGCCTCAGTTTCCTCATTCACAAACTATGAAGATATCCCTTCATTAGAGAGTACACAGGGATGTATGGGACACTTTGTAAATGTGCTTCTACCCACATTTCTAAGGAGCTACTTACCAGTAGCCCCACATAGCAACTAACTGGCTTGACCTCCTGGGAATTAAGATGATTTCACCTGCCTGACAATGAGTATTGCCTGAGGCTGCTGCTACTATATTCTTGTGATTTCCGGATCTTTATATCTCACTATTTGACACCTCCACTGGAATGTCTCAGAGCTACCTTAAAATCCACTATGGTCCAAACAGAACTCACGTCCTTCCCTTCTAAACTTCCCATGTCCTCTAGTTCAGTAACACCACCATCTACCTAGCTTTTAAAGTCAGAAATTTGGGGAGTCATTCTTGACAACTTCCTGTCTCCCATAACCAACCAAGCAGCAACTCTTTACAATTCTGCCTCCTGTATTGTGTCTGGAATTTGTCTATTATGCCCCAAGCCGGATGCCAGGCCACCATGATCTCTCAGCTGGATCACTATAATAGCCTTCTCCAGGGTTCCCTGTATCTCCTTTTGCACCTTCTAGTCCAGAATCTACAGAACAGCCAGAATGTTCTTTTAAAAATGTAAGTCCTAAAAAAAAAAAATTTCACAATCAGTAACTCCCTCACTCTCCTGGCTCCAGCCATGATGGATTTGCAGTTTCTTGACATGCTTTTCCAATTTCTGGGCCTTCCCAGAAACCATTCCCTCCACTTAGAATGCTTCCTTTTCCCCACCTCTCCTACTTGGCTAATTCCTGCTCACCCTTCAGAACTGAAACTTCCTCACAGCCACCTTCCTTGACTTCCCTACCCTTTGACCTGGTCGGGTTCTGCTATTATAAACTCCCTTAGAATCTTATTTCATGGGTTTCCCTGGTGGCACAGTGGTTAAGAATCCGCCTGCCAATGCAGAGGACAGGGGTTCGAGCCCTGGTCCAGGAAGATCCCACATGCCACAGAGCAGCTAAGCCTGTGCGTCACAACTACTGAGCCTGCACTCTAGAGCCTGCGAGCCACAACTACTGAGCCCACATGCCACATCTATTGAAGCCCGCATACCTAGAGCCCATGCTCCACAACAAGAGAAGCCACCATAATGAGGAGCCCGCACACCGCAACGAAGAGTGGCCCCCGCTCACCGCAACTAGAGAAAGCCCATGCGCGCAACGAAGACCCAACACAGCCAAAATTAAATAAATAAATAAATTTACTTTTTAAAAAAATGAATCTTATTTCTTTGTAGTCCTTATCATAATGCTAACTGAAGAACTCTCCTAGAGCAGGAGCTCCACGGTGGAGTTCATCATTGGCTGCCCAGCCCTCACACAGTGCTTTGCACGGTAGTTGACATTCTATAAATAGTTGCTGAATTATGGATGAGTGAAGGCATATTAATACCAGTTTGGACTCTACCCAAGTTTACCTTCCACCGCCCCCTCACTTGAACTGCTGGTGAGCTGTACTGTTATATGAAAATATTTTTACTTTTCCTCTACTTTTTTTATTATAAAAGTAATATGCTCACTAAGAAAACTTGGCAAAGTTCAAAAACATAAAAAAAGGAGAAAAAAATCCCCCATAACTTCAATGTCTAGCATAGTGTCCATTTTAAACCTCTAGTAAATTTGTGTGGCATTTTACCAGATTTGCTACCTGTGCTTTAATTTGAAATTCCTTTATCCTTAACTAACAACTCACACAACTAGCACATGGCTTATTATGTCCTGCCCAGTTTGAGAATGTCCTATGAGAGATAAATTATAACCCCCCAAATACACACTGCTGAGTAATAAAGGAAAAATACCTGAATGATGCATCTTCCATCCATAAGATGTTATGGAAAAACCCGAACGAACTTTTTGGCCAACCCAATAGTTTGATGTAGCTGTTTATTGCTATTCTAAAATTCTTGCCCATACATGTATTTACCTTTCACAATAGGAGGAAAAATGGTCTAAAGGGGCCACATTTAATCTATATTCTAATTTTCCATTAAATCAATAGACTTAAAAAATGATCTTATGCCTTTTTTCTTCTTCTCCTTCTTAACTACTAAAGGGCAAAAAATGCACTCTTTGAAAGAACCTCATCAATACTTTTACTGTAGGTCATATTCCTGGGGAATCTCTCTCTTTTCCAGTTCTCTTGCCTCTACAGATTTTACTAATCATTGAGCCTGACTATATTTTCATATTAAAAAAAATCATAATTCCTCTGTGACAGATTTAGCTTCAAAATATTATTAATCATATCTGGGTATCTGCAAAGATTTAGAAGGTAAGTATAGGGCATAGTGGGGCAAAATTTAAGAGTGGGTCAAACCTTTTAACAGCAGCATGAGGAAACTCAAAGGAAATATGGGCAACAAACTGTAAAACTCTCCTAGTGAGCAACTTCTAAAAGTTCTAAAACTAACCATTAACACTAGCCTCCCTTGTTTAAAGAACTCAATGAGAGGTTTGTCACCGAATGGTTACCCGGAAAAGCCCACCTCAGTCAGACACGTGTGGGCATGTGAACAGATCTTGAAAAATCTGTTTGTGCAGAGGGGCAATTCACTTTTGTTTCTAGGACTGGCTCTGAGCCTAGAAGAACTGCTTTCATATCCATTCATCTCTGGAATTTTTTATGATAACCTTGCAACATCTTTTTACTTGACAAGTAAATTGCTTCTACCTTGAAAGCAAGCGATTTAAAGAAGATGAAGTTAAAAGATCCCTTCAGTACTGCAAATTCCAGAAAACAATATTGCAGACATGGTATTTTTTAGCAGTGCATCATAATGTAACATTATCTCCAGAAGAATATCTGAAGATAAAATGAATATATCTTGTAACATCTAACCATGCACAGGTATATGAGTAACATAATAAGGGAATAGAAAGAAAGAAAAAAAAAAAGGAAGTTATAGGATTGTTTTATCCAAGCAGCAGGTTTATAGCTTTGAGGGAGAAGGAACAGCTGCTCCTAACCTACCTCAATGTAAGAAACAACAACAAAAATAGTCTTTCAGAAACCAGACCCACATCTAAAGCTGTATAGCTCCCATTCACAGGAACTGTGCTTGGCCAAACACCAGAGCCTGGACTAGGGCGAGATGAGTGAGGAGCCTGCCGGCCCTACATTTAAGGAGGTGCACACTCTCAGGATGGGTCAAGCGCAGGGTCAGATCTGAGAGCGAGGGCCTCCTTAAAAGTTGGGCCCCGGCACCTCACTCACATCCCCCTGGTCTGGGCCCTGGCAAATGCTACATGATAACAACATTCATGTGATGCTTTTTCAAAGTAATGCTGTATACTTTATTTTATTTAAGACTTATGACAACCCCAGGAAGTATCAATAGATATACAATTACCCTCATTTTACAGATGAGGAAACTGAGGCTCAAGGTTAAGTGATTTACCCAGTTACTCCACCAGCAAGCAGGGTATCTAGACTTGAATGTGGCACTGGCATTCTACCACTCAGCACTCCCCTCATATGCCACTCAGGACAGCCTATCTCTGAATTCCAAGGGGATGCCTTCCAGCAAGGTATCAAGGCAATTTTCAATATATGGTCTCAGGAACACAGACTGAAAATAATTTGGAAGTAACAATAAACTTACTCTCCACCTAACTATTCATCCAATCTCTATTTATAACCAGCAAAAAGAATTATATATTTCACCCAAAAAAAATCCTTAATCTATATTTTGTAAGAATATACATTGACATATTCTGTACAGCTTTTGAACAAAAGACAGTTATACCCCCAAAGAGTCCACTCCATATTATCCAGAATCATGATATTCCCTACAATATCAGGGTCAAAGTAAAAATCAATTATAGTGCCATATTTTACTAAATAAAATTTTTCTTTGAAAAAATGTATTCTAAATAAAACACTGACATGGAGATAATATGACTCAGTGTTTTCTAATTCAATGTTGTCATAAAAGGAAATAGGGACTTCCCTGGTGGCACAGTGGTTAAAAATCCACCTACCAATGCAGGGGACAAGGGTTCGATCCCTGGTCCGGGAAGATCCCACATGCCACAGAACAACTAAGCCCATGCGCCACAACTACTGAGCCTGTGCTCTAGAGCCCACGAGCCACAACTACTGAAGCCTGTGCACCTAGAGCCTGTGCTCCGCAACAAGAGAAGCCACTGCAATGAAGAGTAGCCCCTGCTCGCTGCAACTAGAGAAGGCCCGCATGCAGCAACGAAGATCCAATGCAGCCAAATAAATAAATAAACAAGTTAAAAAAAAAAAAGGAAATATATTCTGGTTATATATTAGTGGTTTTATTAAAATTATCTTAATATATTTTTATTAAAACACTATTCTAAAATGCTTTTTTAACCTATAAGCATTTCATAATATACCACACAAAACGATAAAAGATTTTTAAAATTCCTGGAGAGTGGAGTTGTTCTGTAAAAAGCAGTTCTTGAGTTAAAAAAGGTGGGGGCAGGGGGAGAGGTTTGACTCAGTGCTTGCATTTTCCAGATGAATGAATAGGTCCAGCTAGAAGTGGCCTGTCAAGGTCACTCAGTGGCAGGGCCAGGACCTGCATCTCCTGATCCTCAATCCACAGCCCTTTCCCTGAACCTTTCTGCCTCCTGATAACACATCAGGCAATTTCCCCTTCATGCTAAAAACAAATCGGAAATATTGCACAACTCAAATTTCTACTTCCTTATTTAATATGTGGAATAACTTTCATCTACAGTTCAAGGCTTTCCCTCCTCCTCCTCCCTAGATTAAAGGGATACAGCCATTATAACCAAATTTCTGCACAACATTTAAGTTCCGTATGCTATTTTTGTGCAATGAAAAAAACTTCCTACCAAAAAATAAAGATTACAAAGAGGAATTATAAGTTTTATCACACAGAGGTTGCTTTTCCTTTTCTTCCTCTGTCTGATACCTACTCCTGTGTTTTTTTCTTATAATGCTAATCAAATACAGTCCATGCTCAGTTTTCCACATGGGTGCTTCCTTGACTGGCATTTGTTTATGCATAGTGGGGACGGAAGAAAGAGACAATGCCCAGGCAGGGAGCAGATAAAAGCAATTGTCACTCAGTGTTTGTAATAAGGAAGGTGGAGTAGCTTCTGATACTAGGAGAGAATTAGAAAATAAAATAAGTTTGCACACAGACACCCATACACATGCACGTGTGCGCCCTCAAGGGACATTTATATGCATTATCAGATTCAATCTCCACAAGGACCTTAGGAGGTAGATATTACCCAGTTTTCACATGAGGAAACTGACTTGCCCAAATGACAGACTCAAGATCACACAGCTAGTATGTGACAGCACAAGGATCTGACCTGAGGCTGTCTGACTCCAAAAACCCACAGGAAGGAAAATTTTTCTCCCTTCTATTTCCAGAGATTGATTTTCTACCCCTCCCCAACAAAAATAAAAAGGAGTAGAAATGGTCAGATCTGTATCAGGAACAAGTAATCCCATAAGGACTGAAGTCCTCTAGGAGTAGTATCTTCTTAAAAAGTCTCCGAGAGATAGGTGACAGCATTCTTTAAGGAACTGATTCAAGAGCCAGAAAAGATACTGAGAAAAAGGAAGAGAAAGAATGGGCACGAATACGGAGTGTCATTAAATGAGCAAAAATGACTTACCATATTAATGATAGCTAACGAATAAATTGTGACCAAATGCTGATGACCTCACTGCTGAGTCCCACAAAGCCTTTAGACAGTCGCCTGGACCTACCTTTCACTGCTGTTTTCAATGGCATGTGGGAGAAAGGTGAAAGAGCCAGGTCCCTGCAAGAGAAGTATTAGCAGCATTTTAAAAGATAAGAATGATTAAAAAAAATTTTTTTTTAAAGACAAGAATGAGACTGTTTACAAAGTGGTGGTTCTTTGTGTTACTAACTCAAGTGATGCAGTTTTTTTTTAAATTGAGGTGAAATTCACATAACATAAATTAACCATTAACATTTTAAAAGGTATACTATTTAGTTGCATTTAGCACATTTCACTGTATTGAGCAATCATCACTTCTAACTAGATCCAAGACATTTTCATCATCCAAAAGGCAACCCTGTACCCACAGTAATGCAGTTTTGCAGAAATACTGTTAGAAAACTGGCAAAAGAGAAGAAAGTAAGACAAAAGTTCCAGTGGTATGGCAAAAAGTGAGAAGTAGCTAGCTACCTGACGAACTTAAGAGAAACAAAAAAAAATCTTATTTAACAAATATTTTGCTGAAACATTATAATGTATAATGTACTGTGCTAAGTGTTGGATACTTAAAAAAAAATTTCCGGGGCTTCCCTGGTGGCGCAGTGGTTGAGCGTCCGCCTGCTGATGCAGGGGACATGGGTTCATGCCCCGGTCCAGGAGGATCCCACATGCCACGGAGCAGCTGGGCCTGTGAGCCATGGCCGCTGAGCCTGCACGTCCGGAGCCTGTGCTCCGCAACGGGAGAGGCCACAACAGTGAGAGGCCCGCGTACCGCAAAAAAAACCCCCAAAAAACCCCAAAAAACAGGTATGGACGCCAACAATAATAAAACAATGGGACATAAAGAGGAATATGATAGCACTAAAGATTTAAAGTATAGAATGGGCATCGGGACTTCCCTGGTGGTCCAGTGGTAAAGACTCTGTGCTTCCAATGAAGGGAGTGCAGGTTCAGTCCCTGCTTGGGGAACTAAGATCCCATACACTGCGTGGTGTGGCTGAAAAAAAAAAGAATGGGCATTCACTCTGAAAGGGAAGAAAATGTAACAATTAGAGATCAAGCTTCAAATTCCACCCTGCCCAAGATGAAATAGCAAATCCTGCTAAAGAAAGATTTGTAAATATAGAAGACAGCTGTCTTTCCAGAAGTATGATGAAGGATTATCAATGGAATGTAAAGACTGAGGACCTAAAAAGTGTGATAGGAAATTATCAAAGAACTCTTAAAGGAGATGTATATTTATAAAAGAATAAACAATAAATCTGAGTATTAAAACAATCTTTGAGGCTATAGAAAATAAGAGAACAAATTAATATAGTTTATATTAAATATAATATGACAAAAATATCTTACTAAATGTTTTAGCAAACAATGATTCTCCAATAAAAATGTTCAAGATAAGGGGCAGCAACTACCATTGCATGGTTTACAACTAAATATCTTTGGAGTCAGTCAAGATTAAGGGGAAGGGGGCTTCCCTGGTGGCGCAGTGGTTGAGAATCTGCCTGCCAATGCAGGGGACGCGGGTTCGAGCCCTGGTCTGGGAAGATCCCACATGCCGCAGAGCAACTGGGCCCGTGAGCCACAGTTACTGAGCCTGCGTGTCTGGAGCTTGTGCTCCGCAACAAGAGAGGCCGCAATAGTGAGAGGCCCATGCACCACGATGAAGAGGGGCCCCCACTTGCCACAACTGGAGAAAGCCCTCGCACAGAAACAAAGACCCAACACAGCCAAAAATAAATTTTAAAAAAAATTGGCATTGCCTTAAAAAAAAAGGTTAAGGGGAAGGAAGAGATGAATTACAGTTGCAAAGAAAAAACGTATGGGTCTTTCTCAGAAGAAGAAGAAAGATGAAGAACAAATCACCATCTTAAAAATAAAGAGTGGGAAATCAGCAACAGGAAGCACTACAGATGTAGAAAGTCAGGAAAACTGTTGCTATATGGATAAAATATATTAGAAAGAGAAGAGTGAAGCAAATAAAGGGCCAGCAGACAAATCCACTGCATTTCTAAGAAATGGAATTTTTCCATTTTCATGATGGATGAACAATTATAAATAGGTGTAAAATATATGTTTGGAAATAAAACATGAGAATCAAACGAGTTAATAATGATGGAAGTGCTTGAAAAATTATAAGCCAATATACAAACAAAAGCTTTTATTTCAAGTGTGTGATGTGAGGCTCTTAAGATTAATTTTATTATTTTAAGATTTATTATTTACTTAATTTTTTTTTGGCTGCATTGGGTCTTAGTTGTGGCATGCAGGATCTTCATTGAGACATGTGGGATCTTTACGAATTTCTCTCTAGTAGTGGCGTGCGGGCTTTTTTTCTTCTCTCTCTCTAGTTGTGGCGCGCAGGCTCCAGGGCGCATGGGCTCTGTAGTTTGCGGCATGTGGGCTCTCTAACTGAGGCGTGCTAGCTCAGTAGTTGTGGCACACAGGCTTAGTTGCCCCACAGCATGTGGGATCTTAGTTCCCTGACCAGGGATCGAACCCACAACCCCTGCATTGTAAGGTGGATTTTTTACCAGTTGACCACCAGGGAAGTCCCAAGATTAATTTTAAGGTAAAGAATTTGTCTAAAACTTGGCAAATATCACAAAAGGTATAGAAATGAATAAAGTCTTTTTATATATACAAATATACATTTATATATTGTATATACTATATAAATATTATGTAATTAATATATAGCATTATTTTATATATATATATAAATATATAACCACTTTAATATATATGTGTGTATATATATCTATATCTATATATCTATATCTATCATGAGCCCTATGGTCAGTCATCTGTCTGTTTTCTATTGAATGGCTGTTCTTTGCCCCACCCCTGCAAAGAAAGAAAAAAAGGCCACAACTTTGTTCAGTGCCCCACATGTAGCAATGCCTCAAGTGAATTCTTCACCTCACCAGATTAAAATTTGTATGATGCATCTGCAGAGTTAGTGTTGATCTTTTTCATAGAGTTGCATCAGCTTTAACAAACATTTGAACATCACAGTACACAAACTCATGTGAACCTAAACCACTTTTGAAAGCTGACTACAGCACAATGCTTGAAGGAAGGGAACTAGGTATTAATTACATGCTAAACCAGCAGTTTAAGTTATTGTACCTTTCTCATTTTTTTTTCCTGATTTTCCTCATTGAAACCAGAAATAGGCTGAAAAATTATAGGATAGATAGATAGCCAGATAGATAATAGATAAATGGAGAAATTTCCCATGGTAACTCTGATTTTTTTAAAATTAATTAATTAATTAAATTTTGGCTGCATTGGGTCTTTGTTGCTGCAAGCAGCTTTCTCTAGTTGCAGCGAGCGGGGGCTACTCTTCATTGTGGTGCGCAGGCTTCTCATTGCAGTGGCTTCTCTTGTTGCGGATCACGGGCTCTAGGCCCTCGCGCTTCAGTAGTTGTGGCTCGCAGGCTCTAGAGCACAGGCTCAGTAGTTGTGGCGCATGGGCTTAGTTGCTCTGCGGCATGTGGGATCTTCCCAGACCAGGGCTTAAACCTGTGTCCCCTGCATTGGCAGGCAGATTCTTAACCACTGCGCCACCAGGGAAGCCCTGCTCTGATATTTTTTATTCGTCGAACAAACATTTGTGGAGGAACTACTACATGCCAGGTACTTCGAGGGCTACAAATATGGAACAGACATGGCTTCTGACTTCATAAAGCTGATTATCTAGTGAGGAAGATTGATATGAACATAAATATCTGTAACATATTTATAGAGTAGAGTAGAAATGTAGAGTAGAAAGTGATAACTGCTATGAGAGAAATGCAGGTAAGTTGCCATGGGAGCTCAGAAAAAAGAGGTTGCCTACATTTAGGAGAGATCAAGAAAAGCTGGTAGCAGAACCTTGGCCTTAAATTTTAAGAATAGGTAGAGTCTGAACAAGTGAAAACAGGAAGCAAGAATCAATGGGACAAAGGCAGAGAGCCAGAACAGTTCTGGGCATGGAAAGAAAGAGCAGGGAGCTTGAAAGGCTGAGGTAAAAGGAGTAATGGGCCACAAGGATGGGACGCTGCACTGTGTCAGATGGTACAGGACTTTGGGTGCCATGAGGAGTTTGTATTTTACAATGCAGTAAACAGAAAGGTATTAAGGTTTTGAGCAGGAAAGTAATGCGAGAAGAGCTGAATTTGAGATTAAGCTGATAACCCAAGTATAAAATCATGTGTAAAAAGGGTTAGGGAGAAGAGGCCAGGTGAGAGTCGGAAGGAGGGGGCATGGAGGAAATAAACATTATAAAAACAGAATCAAATAAATGTTTCATATTCCTGTTACTAATTTGCATTCCAGGAAACTAAATTCTATTAAGTTAATATAGAAACAAGCCTTTGATTGATTGCTAACAACACCAGTCACTTGTACCCAAATGTACACAGAAAATTACCCCAGCTCTCTCTCTAAAAAAAAAAAAAGAAATATGTAATATCAATAGCTTCTGAGAGTCCTCTCAAGGTGAATTTTTCTCCTTCAAATACTGAATCCGTCATTAGGATTCTTCAGGGAGAGCTCTCATAATCCAGAGGTTAAGGAATGTGGAACCCTAGTCACAGAACTTTGGACTAATCACAGAACTCTGGGTCAATTTGTCCCACCTCCAACTTTACCAAGAGTGAAACTGAGCCCCAAAGCAGGAACTGACCTGTCCAGGGAAACTTGGCTGGTTAGAACTCAAATCTCCTGATCCCTGCCCCCACCCCCTAACTCACATTCCACTGTGGATACTCTGGGTTGGCTAGAAGTGAAGTATCAAAATAAAATAACTCAATTTGCTTGGGCTTAAAAAAATGGGTTTCAAACAAATAGCAATCAAGAAAAAAAATATGGCTCTACCAGAAAATTGGAAATCTGCAAGATATATATATATTTTTTTTACATAAATCAATAGCAAGGTATTGCTATCTAGTTGGAATATTGACATACCACACACCTTGCTCATTAGGTGTCATAAAACACTGAGTTAAATGTAGTGTAGCAACTACTTGACTCTTTCTGGAAAATTCTGGTTACTTTGAGGAATTCTGTAGGTCTTACAGAGATTTGTGGTCTCCAAACTCCAAACATTTTTTTTGTGTAGAATAACAAATATGTTTTTAATAGAATTCAATTTGGGATTTCAGGAAGTTACTGAAAATCTGCAGTCTATAGGCATTGCAGAAATGAAGGAAAAGGTCATCAATCTCTCAAAATTCTGGCAGGAAAGGAGTGGCTGTTTCCAAAGTTCTTTTTCCTTTGCAGTAAGCTGCTTGTTGGTGCCAAAAAACAGCTCATCAGCAATATTGTTTCATTTTATGGGGATGTTTTGAGAGAGAGAAAAAAAATTAGTAATGTGTGCTGTGATTTTTCAAACCTCATGTCCCAAAGCCTACAATAATCTCACTGCGTTTTGTTTTAAAAAAGGAAACCAAATGTTTGAGATTTGATCTTTAAGTCTACCTTGTTCACTGCAAGCACATACTTTAACCTTATCACACAGAGCAACATGTAGTTTCCTTAAATGCTGCCAAGTCAAAAAAGAAAAAAAAAAGTCATAGATTCCATTGAGGACTCAGTGTTTTTCCATGTGTAACTTATGCTACACATAGTAAGAACCATAGCTACAAAATAGCATTTCTTTACCTCTGCTAGAGGGTTCATCCTCTACTGCCCCTAAATCAGGGTACCCAGGGACGTTGCATGTGCGCTCCAAGAATAGGCTGCCAAATGGTATTCAGAGTTCTCCTTGCCTGTTAAAAACAGCTGCTGCCAACCTTCCAAGCTATGTCATCGCTGCTCACCAAAGGCACTGCCACTGTATGCTAGGAGGTCTGCAAGGCTGAAGTCCAACTTCAAGGCAGCGGAAGTGTTGACAGTCCTGGCACCAACAGTCATACCACTGATAAGCTGCACTCCCTGTGTCCTAAGATTAGCAAAACAAAACAAAACAAAAACAGCTCCATTAGTTCTTACTAGATCTTATATTACAGCTGTGCTGGAATCACAGGACTCAGGGACAGACTGTTCAATAGCTATTTGTTGAAAGAATGAATGAGTCCACCAGGCTGGGCTGCAAACAATCTGAGTGGCAGACACCATGATGTACTCAGATATATTGAACTCCATCTGCTGCCCTTAATGCATCTCTGTAATTTGGTTCTTTCTTCTACTGGGTTAGTTCTTCTTTGGAAGCAACTTGAGTTGTCTTATAAATAGAATTCCAGAGGGCCCACCTCCACCAGACCCCAGGAATGCCCAGATATGCCTGAATACTAGGGAGGAGAAAACTTAGGTTCAAGCATTACCACATACTATCTTTCTTTATCTTATAAAAGGAAATTACAGAATTGACATACAAAATTCAAGTTTATGTTTTTTATATGATTCTCATCAGAAGTTATGAATTGGTAGCCTGTGGCCAAATCTGGCCAGATGATTTTTTTTAAACCCACATGATTTTTTTAAAAATTTGAATCAGAATACATCTAAATCAATAGTTCTCATACATGAACATGTGTTAGAATCAAGCTTATTAAAACTCAGATTGCTGGGCTCCACCCCCAGTCTCTGATTCAGTTGATCTCGGTTGGGGTATGATAATTTGAATTTCTACCTAGTTCCTGATGCATTTCTGGTCTGGGGACAGACTCTAAGAACCACTTTTTGCGGGTTCTATGGTTTTCCCAAACCCCATCACCAGACCCCATTGTATTTCACCCAGCCTATTTTACTTATTCTAGTTACCTGTCTGGCTTTTGAGTTTGAAAGCTGAGTCTCAGTATTTCAGGTGAAAATCCTTTTTCAGCCTGATTCAGGGAGATGACTGTATTACTCACTTTGTTTCACTTATAATACTTGGTTTATCTATAATATTACAACAAAGTGTTCAGTAAATGGTGTTTCTAATACTCAGTTCCTTATTTTTCATTATGGCTACTATTGACAATTGATTATTCACGAGATTACCACCACCTTTTCCCCCATGCACATAGATTTGCCTGATATCAGCTAAATCCAGAAGTGGGAAATGAAAAAGGCTGGGCTGTTTATGACATATGAGAAAGCAATTCAATTTTTGTCTATTTATGTTCAATCCTATCACTTTTAAAAATAAATGGTGATTTTTCAAGCATATGTATATTTGAATTTTTTAATCTGTACCTTGGTCAAAGATCAAATACTGCCTGAACAACAAATACTGATTATATTCATAGCTATAGACATAGCAATAAGTGAGGGCAATTTAAATCTGTCATAAAGAATAAATATTTTTACATTTTTGTTTTTTAACTTTCTATTAAAATACAACAGATAAACAGAATAGTACATATATCTTAAGTGTACAGGTCATTGAATTTTCACAAATTGAATATACGTATCTAACCAGAACCCAGAGCAAGAAATAGAACATCACCAGCTCCCAGAAATCTCCCTCACCCCTTTCACAATTTTAAACCCAAGGATAACCACCATCCTGACTTCTAACGTCATAGATTTGTCTTGCCCGTTTTCGCAATTTATACAAATGGAATCACAGTATGTACTACATTGTGTCTGGCTTCTTTTGATCAACATCATGAGATTCACTCACAATGGTGTATAGCGTTTGTTCATTCTCTGCTGTACAGTATTCCACTGTGTGACCATACTACTGTTTATTCATTCTACTGTTGATGAACATTTGGGTCATTTACACTTTGAGGTCATTAGAAAAAGTGCTTCTACAAATATGCTCATATGTCATTTGCTGCATTTCTGTTGAGTGCATACCTAGGAGTAGCATGGTTGGGTCACAGGGCATGTGTACAGTCAACTTTAGGAGATACTGCCAGTTTTCCAAAGTGGTCTTACCAATTCATACACCCACTAGAAGTGTATGAAAGTTCCAATTTCTCTACATTCTCACCAACACTTTGGATTTCACTTACACTTTAAAGACAGATAGGCTTGCCTGGATTTAAGTTATCGGTGTCTTCATTTGATTTTCATACATTTTAAGTTCACTGTAAAACTTCTATCACTTTCCAGAAATAGAGGCATGAATCTGTCTTTAATAAATGATTGGGTTTCACAACAAATTTGTAAATAGATACGTTAAATTAGTGAATTTGCTACCTAAGTGAATTTTCCTCCTGCCATGTATTATCTACTGTTTGTTTTTAAGCCACAAAGAATATTCTATATGGGAAAATATGATTGTTCTCTGTGTTTACAGCTCTAATCTAAAGGTGTAACCAAGAGTACTTTGCATTTGGTGACTGGCTGCTGTTGTTTGTAGAAACTCTTCCTGCAAGTGATGCTCCTTTAGAACCACAATTTCAATAATGCAGTAAGAAGTTCAGGTTCAAGACCTCACTCTAGGAAGTCTGAGATTTCTGGATAATATCTGCCCACAGGGAATAACATTGACAGTTTCTGGCCGAAGGTTGACTCTAATGATCAGTAACAAAGTTTCTAATGTCATGCAACTCCTCTCACTCTGCTGTAAGTGGCTCCTTCAAAAACACTGAGATAAAGCACAAATAAAGACATCATTTGTGTTGCTATCAAGGACTAGCTGGGGAACCAGTCTTAGGCCCCTGGGACCTTCTTTTTTTTCTCAGATGGTTTTCTCCCAAGAATCTCTGGTAATCGAGTGTTATAATACAGTAAATGTTTTATTTAATTGTTTAATTGAGCAGGAAATAGCCTTAGCAGAGCCAAGGTATTTTGTATTTCACATGCTTAATATTTACGTCTTTCCTTTTCTTGCCTAATTTGAGTGATTTCTGACTTTGACATTGCATCTTAAATTTTGTTGTTTCACCTGGGTAAGTACAAATATTTACACCTTTCTTCTCTTAATATTTAACAGCTTAACAATGTAAATTCTCATTCCGTATTTGTCACTTTTAACTGAAAGTTGGATAAGCAGAAAATCATTGTTTTCAATGATTTTCTTTTTTTAAAGTATAATGATTTTTTTTTTTTTTTTTTTTTTTTTTTGCGGTTCACGGGGCTCTCACTGCTGTGGCCTCTCCCGTTGCAGAGCACTGGGCCCAGGGGCCCAGACACTTCACGGCATGCGGGATCCTCCCGGACCGGGGCACGAACCCATGTCCCCCGCATCGTCAGGCCGTCCCTCAACCACTGCACCACCAGGGAAGCCCAGTATAATGATTTTGATTTTTTTAAAAAGATACATGCTCATTTAAAAAATTCAAGCAATTAAGAAAAGTATAACAAGTAAAGCAAAATAATTACTCCCTCTTACCACTCAGAAATTAACCATTGATAACCTTCAGTGAATGTTATTCTAGACATCTCTCTATGCCTATATACATATAAAAGAAGATAAATAGATGTTATTAAAATTGGATCATACAACAGTTACTGGTTAATAAAAAATATTAGAGTTAAATTTAACAAAAGAAAAGCAAACTGAATGATATGAAATAGCTGAATTCCACATAAATTTTTCATCATATTTCAGGCATATTTTAGAGATTGGGCTTGCCTCGGTCCTGATCTCTAACACTTGGCTAAACTTAGAGGAATTTCTTGATTGCATATCCAGTGATATTAGCCTCCTCAATCTCTAATAGTTCATCTTATTGTAATGTGTGTTCTTGTCAGTAGCCTGTTATTCTTTCTGTTAAAAGATAAAATGTAAAGAAAGAAATGAAGAAGGGGAAGAAGAAAAGGAAGGGGGGGGAAGGAAGGAAGGAGGAGAGGAATGAAAGTTTATATTTCAATGTCTATATTCCAGCTCATCGTTGTAGTGGTCTTCTTAATTAAAGTGCCATGTAAATTGTAGATGATGCTTGCTGAGCATTATAGGGAGAACTAGTTTTTTGTTAAATAGGTCTGGGCTTCCTACTTCATTATGGAACAGGTCCAAAGGACCATTATGGTATGGTCACATCAGAGTTTATGGTACCCTGCCTGATCTATATCCTGTCACTGTGGAAGGAGGTTGCACTAAAAGTCTAGTCTTGTTCAATCTATTTTATGCAGCCTGTTATTTCTATGAGGCTTCTTTTTTAACCTACAAAATTCTAATGAAATTAGCTTTAGATCATCAGCACAAAACCCCAGAGCAGTGGTAACTAACCAAAAAAAACCCATACAAGAAGACATAAAAATGTTGATGGATTGTGTATCGTATGCTCTCCACAATGACACAACCACGAACTTGTAGAATGTCTGGGTAATGTACCAAGCAGCACCAGGGAAACTCTATACTCAGTCCTTGCATTAAGGACACAGAGCACAATGCTATCAATTGCATCTCATAAACTGGACTGTAAAGAATCTAAGAAGGCCATAATTGAAAATGAACTGAGGGACTTCCCTGGTGGCACAATGGTTAAGAATCTGCCTGCCAATGCAGGGGACACGGGTTCCAGCTGGTCTGGGAAGATCCCACATGCCGTGGAGCAACAAAGCCCATGCACCACAACTACTGAGCCTGTGCTCTAGAGACCATGAGCCACAACTACCGAGCCCGTGTGCCACAACTACTGAAGCTTGCATGCCTAGAGCCCGTGCTCTGCAACAAGAGAAGCCACTGCATGAGAAGCCCATGCACCACAGTGAAGAGTAGCCCCCACTCGCCGCAACTAGAGAAAGCCCCCACACAGCAACGAAGACCCAACGCAGCCAAAAACAAATAAATAAATTTATAAAAAAGAAAATGAACTGAAAAGTTATTAAGACCAGCATGACCCAGACAAATGGGAAGAAAGGAACTAACATTTCTTGAGCTTCTATTTTATGCCAGATAGGTTATTTATATCCTTTTCATCCTCAAACAATGCTGTGGAATTGGTATTGTTTGTATTTTCATGTTACAGATGAGTAAACAGGGCTTGGAGGGGTTGATGTTGTGATGAGCGCGAATTTGAATCTAGATCTGTCCGATGTTAGGACTTTTTTCCCAAGCTGCTCTCCCTTCCTGCAAGGTGTTATCCAAAGAAATTTCAAACCATACATCAAATAAAGCTTGGTGCAAGGATGGTATATGCAACCTCTATATGGCTCTGCTTCCTGATCATTCCTCAGAACATAAGACCCACTGCTCCAGTAAGGTCGTCAGTGTTCTCTCAGAGTCACACCTAACATTAAATGGATTTGGCTACTGACTGTGTCTGCCACCTGATGCTGCCAAGGGAAATGGAAGAACAGCTGCTGGAAAGACTTACTAATTCCTTTGTATAGTTTGTGACATTATCTAAACTTTAGATTCTGAAGGGCTTTGTAGATACTGGAATTTAAGAAAAAATATATCAAGATATATCTGAAAACAAAAGAATAAGATTTTTGAAAATTATTTTGTTAGTAGTATGTAGACTTCTCAGAAAATGTATATGAAATTTAAACCTAAATTATGAATACTTAGATGACAGTTCATGGCATTAAGAGATGGAATTCTATTTGAAAGGTCATGTGCACATTTGAGCAACTTGATATCAAGTGATCTTATTAGGGAGATTACATCATAGACCTTGTGATATTAAAAGCATTTTTTTTTAAGTCATGAGCTGCTTAAAGGTAAAAACTGATTGTCTCAGGGATATATTTATACGTCATACAATTTTAATACCATGGAAAATTAAGTCTTAAAATGCATTCACTGTTTTATCACTCTTTGTGATTTAAAAATCTCTCTAAAAATACTTGGGTAGAAAGCACATGACTCCTAAGGAACAGAGGGTATTCTTTTTGTTTTGTTTTGTTTTATTTTGTTTTCTTTTTTTAACTGTATGCGGGCCTCTCACTGTTGTGGCCTCTCCCGTTGCGGAGCACAAGCTCCGGACGCACAGGCTCAGCGGCCATGGCTCACGGGCCCAGCCGCTCGGCGGCATGTGGGATCTTCCCGGACCGGGGCATGAACCCGTGTCCCCTGCATCGGCAGGCGGACTCTCAACCACTGCGCCACCAGGAAGCCCCAGAGGGTATTCTTTTTTTTTGTTTGTTTGTTTCTTCTTTATAACAAAGTGAATCAGTCATACATATACATCTGTTCCCACATCTCTTCCCCCTTGCGTCTCCCTCTCTCTCACCCTCCCTATCCCACCACTCCAGGCGGTCACAAAGCACCGAGCTGATCTCCCTGTGCTCTGTGGCTGCTTCCCACTATCTATCGACCTTATGTTTGGTAGTGTATATATGTCCATGCCTCTCTTTCGCTTTGTCACAGCTTACCCTTCCCCCTCCCCATATCCTCAAGTCCATTCTCAATAGGTCTGTGTCTTTATTCCTGTTTTACCCCTAGGTTCTTCATGACATTTTTTTTTCTTAAATTCCATATATATGTTAGAATACGGTATTTGTCTTTCTCTTTCTGACTTACTTCACTCTGTATGACAGACTCTAGGTCTATCCACCTCATTACAAATAGCTCAGTTTTGTTTCTTTTTATGGCTGAGTAATATTCCATTGTATATATGTGCCACATCTTCTTTATCCATTCATCCGATGATGGACACTTGGGTTGTTTCCATTTCCGGGCTATTGTGAATAGAGCTGCAATAAACATTTTGGTACATGTCTCTTTTTGAATTATGGTTTTCTCAGGGTATATGCCTAGTAGTGGGATTGCTGGGTCATATGGTAGTTCTATTTTTAGTTTTTTAAGGAACCTCCATACCGTTCTCCATAGTGGCTGTACCAATTCACATTCCCACCAGCAGTGCAAGAGTGTTCCCTTTTCTCCACACCCTCTCCAGCATTTATTGTTTCTAGATTTTTTGATGATGGCCATTCTGACTGGTGTGAGATGATATCTCATTGTAGTTTTGATTTGCATTTCTCTAATGATTAATGATGTTGAGCATTCTTTCATGTGTTTGTTGGCAGTCTGTATATCTTCTTTGGAGAAATGCCTATTTAAGTCTTCTGCCCATTTTTGGATTGGGTTGTTTGTTTTTTTGCTATTGAGCTGCATGAGCTGCTTATAAATTTTGGAGATTAATCCTTTGTCAGTTGCTTCATTTGCAAATATTTTCTCCCATTCTGAGGGTTATCTTTTGGTCTTGTTTATGGTTTCCTTTGCTGTGCAAAAGCTTTGAAGTTTCATTAGGTCCCATGTGTTTATCTTTGTTTTTATTTCCATTTCTCTAGGAGGTGGGTCCAAAAGGATCTTGCTGTGATTTATGTCATAGAGTGTTCTGCCTATGTTTTCCTCTAAGAGTTTGATAGTTTCTGGCCTTACATTTAGGTCTTTAATCAATTTTGAGCTTATTTTTGTGTATGGTGCTAGGGAATGATCTAATCTCATACTTTTACATGTCCCTGTCCAGTTTTCCCAGCACCACTTATTGAACAGGCTGTCCTTTCTCCACTGTACATTCCTGCCTCCTTTATCAAAGATAAGTTGACCATATGTGTATGGGTCTATCTCTGGGCTTTCTATCCTGTTCCATTGATCTATCTTTCTGTTTTTATGCCAGTACCACACTGTCTTGATTACTGTAGCTTTGTAGTATAGTCTGAAGTCAGGGAGCCTGATTCCTCCAGCTCCGTTTTTTGTTCTCAAGATTGCTTTAGCTATTCGGGGTCTTTTGTTTTTCCAAACAAATTTTGAAAGGTTTTGTTCTAGTTCTGTGAAAAATGCCAGTGTTAGTTCGATAGGGATTGCATTGAATCTGTAGATTGCTTTGGGTAGTAGAGTCATTTTCACAATATTGATTCTTCCAATCCAGGAGCATGGTATATCTCTCCATCTATTTGTATCATCTTTAATTTCTTTCATCAGTGTCTTATAATTTTCTGCATACAGGTCTTTTGTCTCCTTAGGTATGTTTATTCCTAGATATTTTATTCTTTTTGTTGCAGTGGTAAATGGGAGTGTTTTCTTGATTTCACTTTCAGATTTTTCATCATTAGTGTACAGGAATGCCAGAGATTTCTGTGCATTGATTTTGTATCCTGCTACTTTACCAAATTCATTGATTAGCTCTATTAGTTTTCTGGTAGCATCTTTAGGATTCTCTATGTATAGTATCATGTCATCTGCAAACAGTGACAGCTTTACTTCTTCTTTTCCATTTTGGATTCCTTTTATTTCCTTTCCTTCTCTGATTGCTGTGGCTAAAACTTCCAAAACTGAGTTGAATAAGAGTGGTGAGAGTGGGCAGCCTTGTCTTGTTCCTGATCTTAGTGGAAATGGTTTCAGTTTTTCACCATTGAGGACGATGTTGGCTGTGGGGGTTTGTCATATATGGCCTTTATTATGTTGAGGAAAGTTCCCTCTATGCCTACTTTCTGCAGGGTTTTTATCATAAATGGGTGTTGAATTTTGTCCAAAGCTTTCTCTGCATCTATTGAGATGATCATATGGTTTTTCTCCTTCAGTTTGTTAATATGGTGTATCACGTTGATTGATTTGCGTATATTGAAGAATCCTTGCATTCCTGGAATAAACCCCACTTGATCATGGTGTATGATCCTTTTAATGTGCTGTTGGATGCTGTTTGCTAGTATTTTGTTGAGGATTTTTGCATCTATGTTCATCAGTGATATTGGCCTGTAGTTTTCTTTCTTTGTGACATCCTTGCCTGGTTTTGGTATCAAGGTGATGGTGGCCTCGTAGAATGAGTTTGGGAGTGCTCCTCCCTCTGCTATATTTTGGAAGAGTTTGAGAAGGATAGGTGTTAGCTCTTTAAATGTTTGATAGAATTCGCCTGTGAAGCCATCTGGTCCTGGGCTTTTGTTTGTTGGAAGATTTTTAATCACAGTCTCAATTTCAGTGCTTGTGATTGGTCTATTCATATTTTCTATTTCTTCCTGAGTCAGTCTTGGAAGGTTGTGCATTTCTAAGAATTTGTCCATTTCTTCCAGGTTGTCCATTTTATTGGCATAGAGTTGCTTGTAGTAATCGCTCATGATCTTTTGTATTTCTGCAGTGTCAGTTGTTACTTCTCCTTTTTCATTTCTAATTCTATTGATTTGAGTCTTCTCCCTTTTTTTCTTGATGAGTCTGGGAATGGTTTATCAATTTTGTTTATCTTCTCAAAGAACCAGCTTTTAGTTTTATTGATCTTTGCTATCGTTTCCTTCATTTCTTTTTCATTTATTTCTGATCTGATCTTTATGATTTCTTTCCTTCTGCTAACTTTGGGGGTTTTTTGTTCTTCTTTCTCTAATTGCTTTAGGTGCAGGGTCAGGTTGTTTACTCGAGATGTTTCTTGTTTCTTAAGGTGGGATTGTATTGCTATAAACTTCCCCCTTAGAACTGCTTTTGCTGCGTCCCATAGGTTTTGGGTCGTCGTGTCTCCATTGTCGTTTGTTTCTAGGTATTTTTAAATTTCCTCTTTGATTTCTTCAGTGATCACTTCGTTATTGAGTAGTGTATTGTTTAGCCTCCATGCGTTTGTATTTTTTACAGATCTTTTCCTGTAATTGATGTCTAGTCTCATAGCATTGTGGTCAGAAAAGATACTTGATACAATTTCAATTTTCTTAAATTTACCAAGGCTTGATTTGTGACCCAAGATATGATCCTGGAGAATGTTCCATGAGCACTTGAGAAAAATGTGTATTCTGTTGTTTTTGGATGGAATGTCCTATAAATATCAATTAAGTCCATCTTGTTTAATGTATCATTTAAAGATTGTTTCCTTATTTATTTTCATTTTGGATGATCTGTCCATTGGTGAAAGTGGGGTGTTAAAGTCCCCTACTATGAGTGTGTTACTGTCGATTTCCCCTTTTATGGCTGTTAGTATTTGCCTTATGTATTGAGGTGCTCCTATGTTGGGAGCATAAATATTTACAATTGTTATATCTTCTTCTTGGATCGATCCCTTTATCATTATGTAGTGTCCTTCTTTGTCTCTTCTAATAGTCTTTATTTTAAAGTCTATTTTGTCTGATATAAGAATTGCTACTCCAGCTTTCTTTTGATTTCCATTTGCATGGAATATCTTTTCCCATCTGCTTACTTTCAATCTGTATGTGTCTCTAGGTCTGAAGTGGGTCTCTTGTAGACAGCATATATATGGGTCTTGTTTTTGTATCCATTCAGCCAATCTGTGTCTTTTGGTGGGAGCATTTAGTCCATTTACATTTAAGGTAATTTTTTTTTTTTTTTTTTTTTTTCAGTATGCAGGCCTCTCACTGCTGTGGCCTCTCCTGTTGCGGAGCTCAGGCTCCGGACGCGCAGGCTCAGCGGCCATGGCTCACGGGCCCAGCCGCTCCGTGGCATGTAGGATCTTCCCGGACCAGGGCACGAACCCGTGTCCCCTACATTGGCAGGCGGACTCTCAACCACTGCGCCACCAGGGAAGCCCCTAAGGTAATTATTGATATGTATGTTCCTATTCCCATTTCCTTAATTGTTTTGGGTTCGTTATTGTAGGTATTTTCCCTCTGTTGTGTTTCTTGCCTAGAGAAGTTCCTTTAGCATTTGTTGTAAAGCTGGTTTGGTGGTGCTGAACTCTCTCAGCTTTTGCTTGTCTGTAAACGTTTTAATTTCTCCATCAAATCTGAAAGAGATCCTTGCTGGGTAGAGTAATCTTGGTTGCAGGTTTTTCTCCTTCATCACTTTAATTATGTCCTGCCACTCCCTTCTGGCTTGTAGAGTTTCTGCTGAGAGATCAGCTGTTAACCTGATGGGGATTCCCTTGTGTGTTATTTGTTGTTTTTCCCTTGCTGCTTTTAATATGATTTCTTTGTGTTTAATTTTTTGACAGTTTGATTAATATGTGTCTTGGCGTATTTCTCCTTGGATTTATTCTGTATGGGACTCTCTGTGCCTCCTGGACTTGATTAACTATTTCCTTTCCCATATTAGGGAAGTTTTCAACTATAATCTCTTCAAATATTTTCTCATTCCCTTTGTTTTTCTCTTCTTCTTCTGGAACCCCTATAATTCGAATGTTGGTGCGTTTAATGTTGTCCCAGAGGTCTCTGAGACTGTCCTCTGTTCTTTTCATTCTTTTTTCTTTATTTTGCTCTGCATCAGTTATTTCCACTATTTTATCTTCCACTCACTTATCCGTTCTTCTGCCTCAGTTATTCTGCTATTGATCCCATCTAGAGTATTTTTCATTTCATTTATTGTGTTTTTAATCGATGCTTGATTCATCTTTAGTTCTTCTAGGTCCTTGTTAACTGTTTCTTGCATTTTGTCTATTCTATTTCCAAAATTTTGGATCTGGGAAATAGAATCTTGGATCATCTTTACCATCATTATTCTGAATTCTTTTTCAGGTAGACTGCCTATTACCTCTTCATTTGTTAGGTCTGGTAGGTTTTTATCTTGCTCCTTCACCTGCTGTGTGTTTTTCTGTCTTCTCATTTTGCTTATCTTACTGTGTTTGGGGTCTCCTTTTTGCAGGCTGCAGATTCGTAGTTCCCGTTGTTTTTGGTGTCTGTCCCCAGTGGCCAAGGTTCTTTCAGTAGGTTGTGTAGGCTTCCTCGTGGGCTGACTAGTGCCTGTGTTCTGGTGGTTGAGGCTCGATCTTGTCTTTCTGGTGGACAGGTCCACGTCTGGTGGTGTGTTTTGAGGTACCTGTGGCCTTATTATGTTTTTAGGCAGCCTCTTTGCTAATGGGTGGGGTTGTGTTCCTGTCTTGCTAGTTGCTTGGCATAGGGTGACCAGCACTGTAGCTTGCTGGTTGTTCACTGAAGCTGGGTGCTGGTGTTGAGATGGAGATCTCTGGGAGATTTTCACTGCTTGATATTATGTGGAGCTGGGAGGTCTCTTGTGGACCCGTGTCCTGAAGTTGGCTCTCCCACTTCAGAGCTACAGCACTGACTCTTGGCTGCAGCACCAAAAGCCTTTCATCTACCCGGCTCAGAATAAAAGGGAGAAAACGTAGAAAGAAAGAATTAGTAGAAGAAAGAAAGAGAGAGAGAAAGAAAGGAAGGAAGGAAAGAAGAAAGAAAGAAAGGAGGGAGGGAGGAAGGATGGAAAGAAAGAAAGAAAGGAGGGAGGGAAGGAGGGAGGAAAGAAAAAGAAAGAGTGAAAGGAAGAAGGGAGGGAGGGAGGAAGGAAGGAAAGAAAGAAAGAAAGAAAGAAAGACAGGAGGGAGGCAGCGAGGGAGGAAGGAAAGAAAGAAAGGGGCAGAGGGAGGGAGGGAGGAAGGGAAGGTAGGAAAAAAGAGAGAAGATAAAGTAAAATAGAATAAAGTATAAAATATAGTAGCTTTATTAAAAATTAAAAAATAATTATTAAAAAAACAAAACAACAACAACAACAAAATGGACGGACAGAACCCTGGGACCTATGGTGGAAGCAAAGCTATGCAGAAAAAATCTCACACAGAAGCATACACATACACATTCACAAAAAGAGAACGGGGGAAAAAAATAAAAAATCTTGCTCTCAAAGTCCTCCTCCTCAGTTTGGGATAATTCGTTGTAAAAAGAGGAAAAGGGGAAAAATTCTGAAAAAGTCCACCTGCTTAATTTTCGATAATTCGTTGTAAAAAGAGGAAAAGGGGAAAAAATCTTAAATCTTGTCCTCAAAGTCCACCTCCTCAATTTGGGATGATTCGCTGTCCATTCATGCACTCCACAGACGCAGGGCACATCAAGCGGACCGTGGAGCTTTAATCCGCTGCCTCCGCGGCTGCACAGAGAGATTTCCCTGTGTCTTCTCTGCTCTCACAGCTCCCGGGTCTCAGCCTTGGATCTGGCCCCGCCTCTGCGCGTAGGTCGCCGGAGGGCGTCCGTTCTTCGCTCAGACAGGATGGGTTTAAAGGAGCCGCTGATTCGGGGGCTCTGGCTCACTCAGGCCGAGGGGAGGGAGGGGCACGCAGTGCGGGGCGGGCCTGCGGCGGCAGAGGCCGGCGTGACGTTGCACCAGCCCGAGGCGCTCTGTGCGCTTTCCTGGGGAAGCCGCCCCTGGATCCCGGGACCCCAGCAGTGGCGGGCTGCACAGGCTCCCCGGAAGGGGGGGTGAACAGTGACCTGTGCTCGCACACAGGTCTTGTGGCGGCGGCGGCGGCAGCAGCAGCCCCAGCGTCCCACGCCCGTCTCCGGGGTCCGCGCCTTTAGTCACGGCTCGCGCCCGTCTCTGGAGCTTCTTTAAGCAGCGCTCTTAATGCCCTCTCCTCGCGCACCAGTAAACAAAAGGGAAGAAAAAGTCTCTTGCCTCTTCGGCAGCTCCAGACTTTTTACCCGGACTCCCTCCGGGCTAGCCGCGGCGCACCAACCCCTTCAGGCTCTTCCTGCCGCCAGCCCCAGTCCTCTCCCTGCGCTCCGACCGAAACTCGAGACCCGAGCCTCAGCTCCCAGCCCCGCCCGCCACGGCGGCCGAGCAGACAAGCCTCTCGGGCTGGTGTGTGCCTGAGGGCACCGATCCTCTGTGCGGGAATCTCTCCGCTTTGCCCTCCACACCCCTGTTGCTGTGCTCTCCTCGGCTACTCCGAAGCTTTCCCCCTCCGCCACCCGCAGTCTCTGCCCGCGAAGGGGCTTCTAGTGTGTGGAAACCTTTCCTCCTTCACGGCTCCCTCCCACTGGTGCAGGTCCCGTCCCTATCCTTTTGTCTCTGTTTATTCTTTTTTCTTTTGCCCTACCCAGGCATGTGGGGAGTTTCTTGCCTTTTGGGGGGTCTGAGGTCTTCTGTCAGCATTCAGTAGGTGTTCTGTAGGAGTTGTTCCACGTGTAGATGAATTTCTGATGTATTTGTGGGGAGGAAGGTGATCTCCGCATCTTACTCTTCCGCCATCTTCCTCCGGACCGGGTATTCTTGATTAAAGTGTAATAAGCCACTTGATGGCAGGGACAACTTCTGTACATAGTGCTCTAAAGAAAAAAAAAAAATCATTGATTTCTCTAACCTACAGTCACAATATGTTCCAGATGTATGAATGGTGCGGGTACAGAGGGATGGCAGAAAGAGGGAGTTATTTCTCATTTAATTTTATAACTGGAGAAACTGAGAGAAGTGTTGAAGTCATAAAGCTCTTGGATTTATAACACTTTTATCTGCAGTCACTTTCTCTCTAAGCAGGACACCTATACTTTATTGTTTCAGATCAAGGAGGCGGTGCCTTCTTCCCTATTTCTAATCTCCTCTAATTTGAAAGCTGCAATAGCCATGAAACCCTCTCCTCTGGCTCCCTGGCCTTCTTTTATGCCTGTGGTTGGGAATGGCACTTCATCTGTTTTTTGGCTTTAATTTACTAAACTACTTAATTTACTAAAATTACTTATTGAGATAAGACTCACAACAGAATCACATTTATGTGGCTGTCATAAAGTAACTGAATACCAGTCTATGAATGATTGATTATGTTCTTCCACTGATACACTTTTCAGACATCTCTCAATGTTAAAATGAAACAAATTAGCCAGACCAAGGCACACAGGATTCAGACTCACCTTGGAAAGCTGTGAGTCTCTCATACACTGAATTAAATTATTAAGTAGCAATTGCTTTAGAAAAAAATAAGTAAAAGAACCAAAGGAAAAGAAAACAGTTTACACCTTAAAGAGAAATTAACTTACAATAACATTTTCCCAAGTATGGTTCTTCCAGTTTTTTCCCTTTGAGAAATCTTCTGTATGATTCTCCCCTTTTGGGGCCATCGCCTGCACAGCCCAGAGAAAACCCTCTGATTATAGAAACTTTCCATGTGGTGAAATTTTAGGTCCCCCTTTCCCCTACCACCCCCACCTCCTGCACAAATAGCTTCACCATCTGTCTATAACACTGCCTGAAATTCCATTATTAAATGTATTCCTTCAGATTACATTACCCACTTATTGTAAAAATCATAATCACTTCAACTTTCCCATCAACCTAACACAACTATTTATATTGTTTTAACTATCCCTGATACTTTCAGTGCTTCTGCAGATATTTTAAATCATATAGACAGTATGTAAATGTATGTTTAGTTCTGGTTGTTCCTTTGATGTTGCTTAAAATATCCATATACTTGGAATCTAAAAAAAATAAATAAAATGGTGCTGATGAACCTAGTGGCAGGGCAGGAATAAAGATGTAGACATAGAGAATGGACTTGAGGACACAGTGGGGGAGGGAGAAACTGGGACGAAGTGAGAGAGTAGCACTGACATATATACACTACCAAATGTAAAACAGATAGCTAGTGGGAAGCAGCAGCATAGCACAGGGAGATCAGCTCGGTGCTTTGTGACCACCTAGAGGGGTGGGATAGGGAGGGTGGGAGGGAGGATCAAGAGGGAGGGGATATGGGGACATGTGTATGCATATGGCTGATTCACTTTGTTGTACAACAGAAACTAACACAGCACTGTGAAGCAATTATACTTCAATAAAGTTGTATTAAAAAAATAAAATAAAATATCCATATACCAATACAAGGCATATATTTATCACATTATTCTTATTGTCAGTGCGTTCTACTTTTATAATGTACAATGAATAAGGAATATGAATTGCTTTAAGTTTTGTTTTCATAAATATTTCTACCTTAAACATTATTGTACATATTGGCTTGATTCTGACTTTTTGAGATTATTTTCTTAAATAACCTTAAATTTCCCAAAGTAGAAATCCAGAGTCAAAGAATGGCAAAATTTTAGTATCTCATTTCATTTTTCTAACATGGTTAAACCTAATCCACTGAAAGACTGTATCAATTTATAATGCTGTCAGCAACATATGAGTACCAGTCTCTCTACACTGTTGGTTGATCACTAATTTTTTTTAATTAAAAATATACACATAGTGTTTATGTATATAGCTAGAACCCATAATTGCTGATTTTATATTTATTTTTTCATTAAACAAGGTAATGATTTTTCAATTATTGTTCTCTTATAGCCCTTTCATCTGGAAAGTCTAGATTCTGGATATTGATCTTATGGCTCTGCATTAAGATCATACAGCAAGGAAGTGACAAAATTAAGATTTGAATTTAGGTTTTTCTGACCTCAAATCACTCCACCATCAGGAGAGGGGATTGGGCTGGAGGGCTGGAGGGGAGCTGGCCATAAATATAGGAATGTTCTTTGTATATTTTATAGACTAAATTGTTTTTAATATTATACTAGCTTCATTTTTAAATATATAGTATACATACAGAAAAGTGTATATGTAATTATAAAGTGAGCTCCTGTTATGAAATAGAACATTGATAATATTTTAGAAGCTCTGTATGGGTCCTGTACTCTCTTCCAGAAGTAACCTACATAACCTACTCTCCCACTTCTGTGAGTTTTTTCCTATGCTTTTCTTTATAATTTTACCCTTTATGTATGCCTTCCTAAATTACACGTTGGTTGGGTTTAATCTGTTTCAAACATCATGCAAATGGAACTATACTGTCTATATTCTTCATAACTCAACATTATGTTTATAAGATTAATCTATCATGATACGTGATACGTATAGCTGTAATTTGTTGACTTTTATTTCTGTACAGTTGCAATGGTTTTATATGCTGTGTAACAAATTGCCACAAATCTAGTGGCTTAAAACATCATTTATTATCTCAGTTTCCACAGGGTCAAGACTTAAGGTGTGACTTAACTTGGTCCTTTCCTCAGGGTCTTACAGGTTGCAGTCAAAATGTCAGCCAGGCTTCATTCTCATCTGGAGGCTTAACTGGGGAAGGATCTACTTTCAACTTCATTCAGGTTGTTGACAGAATTCATTTTCTTGCCTTAGAACTCATGGCAGCTTGCTTCTCCAAGGCCAGCAATCATGGGGGTGATATTCCATTACCTTGCCATACAACATAATCTAATCAAGAGAGGAACATCCCATGACCTTTGTCATGTTCTATTTCTTAGAAGCAAGTCATATATTCTGCCTGCATTCAAGTAGAGATTATACAGAGTATAACATCAGGGGTAGAGATTATGGGGGGCCAACTTAGAATTCTGCTTACCATAATAGTAATTTAGTATTTATTGTATGTGTAAGCCATAATTTATTCATCTAGTCTACCACTGATGGACATCTAGATTGTTTCTAGTTTGGGGCTGTGATGGTTAATTTTTGTGTTAACTTGGCTGGGCCATTGTGCCCAGATATTTAGATGTTTCTGTGTGGGTGTTTTGGGATGAGATTTAAATTTAAATTGTTGGACTTTGAGTAAAGCAGAGTGTCCTTCATAATATGAGTAGATCTCATTCAATCAGTTGAAAGCCTGAACAGAACAAAAGACTGACCTCCTCTGAGCATGAGGGAAATCTGCCAGCAGATTGCACTTGATCTGCAACATTGGCTCTTCCTGGTTCGACAGCAGACTGTCTTTGGACTCAAATTGCAGCTATTTCCTGAGTCTCCAGCATGTTGGCTCCCCCATCAGATTTTGGACTTGCCAAGCCTCCACAATGGCATGAGCCAATTACTTAAATTACATCTGTGTGTGTATGTATATATGTATATATATACATATATACATATATATATATGTATATATGTATCTCCTATTAGTTCTGTTGCTCTTGACTAATACAAGGGCTATTACTAACAATACTTCCATGAATGCTCTCTGTATATCTCCTGATGAACATGAGGAAGAGTTACTGGGGTATATAACTAGGAGTGGAATTCCTGGGCTGTAAAGTGTTCCATCTTTATCAGGTAATGGCAAACTGTTTTTCAAAGTTTTTGTGCTCATTTATACTCCCACCAGCACAGCTGAGTTCCTAGTAATACAAATGCTCAACATACCGTATTGTCAATTTTTAAATTTTTGTCAGTCTGATGGGTATGAAATGGTATCTCATTACAGTTGCGTTTTCTTGATAACTGATTAGGTTGAACATGTTTTCATGTGTTTATGGGCCATTTAAGTTTCTTTTGTGAAAGATGTGGTCAAGTCTCTTGCCCGTTTATCTATTGAATATTTTGCCATTTTCTTACTGATTTGTAGCTGCTCTTATATATTCTACATATTAGATCTTAGTAACATGCTACAAATATCTTCTAGTTTGTCACTTGTCTTTGTACTCTATGATATCTTTTGATGATCAAAAATCCTTAATTTTAATGTAGTTTACATTTCAACTTTTTTCTGTGTTTGACGTTTTATGCTTTAAGAAGTCCTTCTATACTCTGTTGCTTGAAGATGTTTTCCTATATTATCTTTCAAAGGCTTTAATTTTGCCTCTCTTTGTTCTTTATTTCTCCCAGAAATTGATTTTGAAGCGTTAGATATTATTGAAGAGAGACTAGGAGGGTGTACTGCCTCTGGACGCTAGGTGGTTAGGACACACAAGGAGGTATTAGAATGGATGAAAGATATGCTTAAAGTTCTAAAAGATAGAAAGGCACTAAAATAAATGTCTATTATCTCACAATTTTGCCTAGGTTTAGCTATACAAGTGTAATTAGAATAACCTATCATGTAACTCTTAAGAAACTAAAAACTCTAACTCAAAGGGAAAGTTCATTTGAACTCAAGAACTTTTATTTTATTTTTTTATTTTATTTTATTTTATTTTTTTTCTTTTTGCGGTATGTGGGCCTCTCACTGTTGTGGCCTCTCCCGTTGCGGAGCACAGGCTCCGGATGAACTCAAGAACTTTTAAACAATTCCATTTATTTTACTCACAACCCTGGTAAAATAAATTGGAAAGCGTAATTTTAAAAAATATATGTAGAGACAGTTTTACTTCTTTCTTCCCAATCTTTTTTTTTTTCCTTGCCTTACTGCAATAGCTAGGACCTCCATTACAATTTGAATAGAAGTTGGAAAGGTGGGAACTTCTTATTCCCAATTTTAGGAGGAAAGCATTCAATGTGTGACTGTAACAGAGGAGAACAAACCTGACTAATCTTTGTGCTCTGTTGCCTGTGCTTAGTCATGCTGGCTCTGTACCTTTGTAAAAGAATGTTGTCTATGGCTTGAAATATATATGATATCCCATTCTCAAAGCCATTCATATAGAGATTAAAAAGTTGCATAACAGAGAATAACATGTCTTGCTGGAGGTTTACAGGAATATTGTGACCAGACTTACATGGACAGCTGCAAGAACAAAGGTTTATCACAACCCCTCTGGGGTCTGACCAGCACTAAGAAGTTTTAAACAACCAGCCATACCCTCTACCCTTTTAGTATGAAAAAAGCCTGAACTCTAACTCGGATAAGATGGTTCTCCGGGACACTAGTCTGCCATCTTCTTGGTCTGCTGGCTTTCCAAATAAAGTCACTATTCCTTGCCCCAATACTTCGTCTCTCAATTTATTGGCCTGTCATGCAGTGAGCAGTATGAGCTTGGACTTGGTAACATGATCATTAAGTGTGGTATCAGTTGTAGGTTTTCGTAGCTGCCTTTTATGAAATTGAGGAAATTCCTTCCTACTCCTAGTTTGCTAAGGGTGTTTTAATAAATGGGTGATGTACCTTAACAAATGCTTTTTATTCATATATGGAAATGACTTTTTTGTCTCCTTTATTCTGTTAATGTGGTTATAGTGATTGGCTTTTGAGTCTTAAACCAACCTTGCATTCTTGGGCTAGACCCTTCTTGGATGGTCATGGTATATTATTCCTGTTATATATTGTCGGAGTCAATAACCAATTTTTCAAGTATTCTGACTCTGTGTTCATGAAAGGTGTTGGTAGATAACTTTCTTTTCTTGTAATGTCTTGTCAGGTTTTCAGGTCAGGGTTATGATGGTCTCACAAGCAAATAGGAAGTTATTCCCTTCTTCTCTATTTCCTATAAGAATTTTTGTTAGGTTAGTGTTATTTCTTCAATGATTGTTTGATAGAATCCACCAGTGAAACCATCTGGATCTAGAGTTCTCTGTTATGACAAGTTTTTGACAATATATTTAATTTCTTTAATAGACATAGGTCTATTAGTATTTTCCACTTAATCTGCGTTGACTTTGGTAAATTGCGTTTTTCAAGAAATTTACCCACTTTAAGTTGTCAGATTTTTTGGTACAGATTTTTGTAATATTATCTTATTATCCTTTTAATGTCTGTAGGATTTACAGTGATAACTTCTCTTTTATTTCTGATATTGGAGACTTATGTTGCATCTTTTTCTTGATCAATTTTAGAATTTATGAATTTTGTTGATACCTCCAGATTATCACCATTATCAGCTTTTGGCTTTCTTAATTTTTCTCTCTTGTTTTTCTGTTTTTAAGTCTTTCCCAAGGTTTTGAACTTGTTGTCTTGTGACCTAAGACAAACAGACTGCCAAGACATTTCTCCAGCAAAGATAGGTTTATTTGGGATGAGCAGAGAACTGTAATTCATGGTCTGCAACCATGGCGAGCTATGTGCAAGTTCTGCATGGCAAGAGGAGAACTCTTTTATAGCAGGGAAAAGCAGTTGGAAGGGCTATAGTAAACAGAGGGCTTTTCATTGGCTGAGTCTTTGCCAGGAAAGAAGAGGAGTCTTTCTTCTTCCTGTTGGGCTCTGCTATTGTCGCAGGGCATGAGAGCTCCCTCTTCTGGTCTTCTGACTCTATTTAATTGAGGTTTCTGTTTACTAACTTTTTACAGACTGAGAATACATTTTCTTCACTAAATCCAATGTATCAGTAATGTAAATAACTGAGACGATCTCACCTCTCCTGTTCAGTTTCATGGAAGTAGGTAGTCTTAGATCAAATTCCCCAGAAGCAGAATCTAAGATAGGGATTTGGGTGCATATGGTTTATTGAGGGAACACTCTTTGGGAAAAACTTGTAAAGGGGGGAAAGGAGCATGATAGGGAAGCAAAAGAGCTGCCAAGCAAGGATCTGGTATTAGGTAAAGTATAGCCTTGGCCAAATTTACATAGGGGAGGGCTCTGAATATAAACAGCACCAGAGACCTGTCATCCTTTGTGGCAACAGGGCTGGACTTTTACACCATCATCTTATTTGACCATTGGTATGGATCATCTATGGAGAGGGCATAATTTCCTGAATGAGTTGGTTCCTATTGGTTGATGGAAGTTGTCTGGAGAAGAGGACTAGCTGTAAACTATTACAAGCCACCTCTCACAGGAGCCGGGGGGTACTACAGTATCACCTGCAACTGTGCTAGTCAAATAAAATAGAATTTGAAGGTGGAAAATGTGCTTTGAATATTTAATCACATGCCTTTTAAACAATATTTTTGATAGTGTTTAAAGAACTATTCCAATAGTAATCCTTGCTCAGAGGAATAATATCCTCATATATACATAAGGGTTAAAGTAAGAAAGAAATAGAATACAAAGTTGGTGTATTAGTTAGGACAGGCTGAACTATTATAAAATATAGACCACAAAATGTAATGGCTCTAAAGAAGTTTCTTTCTCTCTCAGTAGTCCAGGTTGATGTAGGGAGTTGAGAAACTAGAGGAGAAGGCTCTCCCCTACAAGGTCATCCAGGAACCTGAGCTGATTATAGCTCTGAACCCTTCTTGTGGCTTCTAAGATTGTCATGAGCATTGCCATCCAGCTGACTCGATGTATCAGTCATCAAACTCAGCAGCTTAAATCAACACTTTAATATTTCCTATCTCATAGTTTCTGTACGTCAGAAATTTGGAAGTGGCTTAGGTGAATGGTTTTGACTCAAGGTCTTTCATAAGTTAACAGTCAGATATCAGCTACAGTCAACTAGGGCTTTCAATGTGGCTCAGTTAATGCTGGTTGTGGGCAGGTGGCCTCAGTTCCTTGTCACACAGGCCTCTCTCTATAGGGCTGTTTGAATGTCCTCAGCTGTCCTGCCAGCCTGTGGCAGCTGGCTTCCCTCAGAGAAAGTGATCTAAAAGGGCCAGATGAAAGTCACAATATCTTTTATGACCTAGACTTGGAAATCACATTCTGTCATTTCTGCAATATATAGGTAAGCCATATTCAGTGGAGGAGAGGATGACATAGGGACATAAATACCAGGAGTCAAGAATCATTGAGAGCCATCTCAGAGGTGGGCTACCATCCTGGAGAAGCACTGTGGAAGGTATTTACAAGCCAAGACTACTCAAATTCCATTTAAGTAAATTTATCACATGACCACATCTAATGGCAAGAAAAGCAAGGACATGCAAAATAGCTGTCCAGCCATGTGTATTTTATTATAGTGGGAGACGGGGGCAGGGCAGTATTTAGATGCACATCTGGCAGACTCTGCTACAATTGGGAAAATGAATCAGGAAGAGAAAATATTCAAGAGATGAGTAACTAAAATAAAAAAAACAAAAGTTGATCTTAGTGAGCAAATTTCCAACTATGTGTATCCATGCCAACATAATGTTTGAAATTTTCTTTCTGATTTCATGAAATTGTTCTTGCCAACAGCATCTCACGGGCAAAAGCTTTGAAATTCCAATAGGTTGTTTGAAAAGCCAACATCCTAGTCTTGGCTTTAACAAATGTTTTCAATTTATTTTAAGTAACTGACATTTAAAAAAATAGTGCAAAAAATACTAATGTCCATTAGTGAAACCCAAGACATACACAACAGAGAAAATGTAATTTGTCTACACACTCACTATCTAGAAAACTAGGAACTTAAGAGCAAAACAGCCCACCCCTCCTTTGAGAATCTTCCTTGGAAAAATGTTTCCTATGCACTGACTTAGGTCACAGACCAGGTAATTCTCATTCCATTTCCTCTGAAAACAGTAAAACCTCAGATAAAAGACATAAGTATTCAACTGAAAGATATTTTCAATTATGTTCACTTAATGAGGAAGAGATAATCTCTTAGTTGTAACATGAACCTCAAGTGGGGGAAATTTTTCTTCCTAATTTGGCTGTGAGTCATATTCTGCATCAAAGAATTGGAATTCAGAATGTTATTGATTTGTCCTAAACATTTAACAGCTCAAAACTAGTTTTGCTCATATTTCTCCTGAGGATAGGAGAAATTCTTTTTAAAGTAAGTTTATTTGACTCTATTTGCTTGGAATGATAGAAGAAGCACTTGTAAAAATTCTATATTCTCTGAATTGTTGCATGCTGCCTTGTTACTGCAACAATTTAAGGAGAACACAGCCTCGTTTCAGGGTCTGTTAGTCCTTTAATAATGGAGAATTATGTAAATCAGATGACAAAATTCTTGTCATGGATTACCATCACTCTGTGACAATTTGGCTTATGATAAAAAATGATACAAATATACATTATACATTTTCTGTAGAACTTAAAAATTTTTACCCTGAAACAAGGAGCGGCCATGGTGGGAATAGAACACACAGGGAAATAAAATTGGGAAACCTGACTTCGGTCATTAGCTGGGAAATATTAGGCAAGTCATTTAATCTCTTTGAGTTCTGGTTTCCTCATCTAAAACAGGAATACTAACAGTGTGCTCTCTAAGGTTTCTGTGGATTAAAGGAAGGAAAACAATGTGAGGGCACTTAGCAAACACTTATGCAGTACATAAAGGTTTGCTCTGTAATAGAATTTCAGAAAAGAAAATTCAGACAGAGAAGTCAAGTGATGTGCCTAAGACCATATATTCAAGAACATTCTCTAGTGTACTTACCACTACTATGCTCACCCCAAAGTCTCTTGCAGGGGGCCTATACATCAGTTAGTTACAGCAGGATGGGTATGAGACCTAATTGGATACATATGTGTGGTAAGAGTTGGGGGTAGTATCGTGTGGACTGTTTTGTGCCTAGTTCAGCACATAGATGAAAAGATAAGTTCCAAATTTTATATATATAGAAAGAAATTATATATATTATATAAAAATTATATATTACCAATTTTAGATTTATTTTTGTTATATATACTAACTTTAGATTTTTTTTTTTATTATGACAGCACCTCACTCCAGGTACCAATTTCTGCATCAATACCTATACTGTATCAGTGTAGATTATGTTATGGCAACAAACATACATATTTCAGTGCCTTAAAACAACAGAGTTTATTTTTCACTCATGCTACATTGTAGGTTGCCTGGGGGAATCAGCTCCATGTCCTAACTCAGGGTATCCAGGCTGATGAAGTCTCCACCATTTGCTGGGTTTAACACCCAGAGTTTCTGGTTTTGTCAGCAGGTCAAGGGTAGGGTCTGATAATTTGCATTTCTAACAGGTTCCCAGGGAGTTGATTTTGCTGGTTAGAAACCACATTTTGAGAATCATTGGCCTAAAGAGTTAACTCCTTGCTCCTGTTCAGGAATTTCTGGCCTGTGTTTTCATACTCTCAGAAGATAACCAAACCTCTGAATTTGATAAGGTGTCTCAGAGTAAAAGGCCCGATTAAATGACAGGCACCCAGCAAATCTTTTCAATTGGTCAAAATGGCTCAGGGTAAAGAGATGAAGTGTGATTCTCTCAGCAAAGTCTAGTAAGCTCAAAGTACACACATTTACAATTGAGAGAGAGAGAGAGAGAGAGAGAGAGAGAGAGAGAGAGAGCTGGCAACAAGGAAGCATAAAAAGCATCGTAGAACCATATCTCAAAAAGAACTATAGCATGGTCACTGGCAAGTGGAGCAGACAAGAATCAAACAGATTAAAAACTCTACTAAATTTTTAAGAGAGCTGTATTTGAGCCACCCACCTAGACCAAAAGAGACTGTAACTTTTTGAGATTTAAAACAACCGTTGGGCTTCTCATTGTCCACCATCAGAAAATGGGCTCAGAACGCTGCTCAGTCCTGAAAGAGGCATATTCCTCAATGTCTGTTTCAGATCCAGCCAAAGAGGAAAATGAAAAAGGAAGAATCTTCCAGAAGGCATAGCCAGGTACCACAAAGAACAGTGAGCAAAAGGAGCTTCTCAAAATCAAGGCTTAATCAGATAACATTCCTTAATCAAGTAACCACAGGTAGGGGCCCCTCGAAAGTTCTCCCCAGCAGGATTTCAGAATTCCTACAGACCCCTATTTGCTGTGTATTTTCCATTTTCCCCAAGGACAGTATTTATTACAATTATCTTGTTCCTGTACTACCATTATATACTGGATGGGAAGACACAGGTATTTGGGGTTTTTTTTGTTTGTTTTTTTGTATTGTTTTAATTTCACAGGTACAGGTAGAAGCAGCATCATGATTTGAAACTGACATATCTTACCCAGAGGTCTCAGATTGCATGGGATTTTGAGGCTTTCTTCCTTAGGGAGAGGATGAGTATATTTTGCATGTCAGAAATGGAATGAGTTAAATATTTGGTGACCAAAAGGGGATTAGCCATTAGGGCTGTTCTATATATTCCAGTTGTTCTTCCAGAGACATGATAGGATTGTATTTCCCTGCCTTTTGACACTAGATATAGACAGGTAATTTACATTGGCTAGTGCAATGTGAGTATAAAGTATATGTGTCACAGGAAAACCCTTTGAGAGCCAGTGCATTATTCACATGTTTCTCTTCTCTCTTACTGTAGTGATCACAGAAGCACATGTTGAGATTTGGTCCCTAAGTCACCATGATGGACAGACCCTCTTGTTGATCTGGATTCTGCAGGTAGAGTGAGCAAGAAATAAATATTTGTTGTGATCAAGGCTCTGCGATAAGGGGGGTGTTTGTTACCATAATAAAAGGCAGCACAAAATTCCTTAATTCATTGAGACCACTTCCTTCACAAAGGAACTTCGCAAGTAAGAGCAATTTCAACCACCCTGAGATAAAGTTTTCTTTTTTAAACTAACCTAATAAATTGTATTTCCCAATAGTAGGAGAAACTGTTTGGCAGAAAATTCTGTCATTGATAGAACCAACAAACTAATCTCCAACCATCTATGCTCGGCCATTTCATTATAGAGTTAGGCAACAACCTGTGCCATATAATGTGAAATGAAAGGCAATTACCCGGTGAATTTTGTCAGGTTAGATGACTAACATGGATAACATTTTCCCACGATGCAGCAAAATTTTATTCTCCCTTGAGTTATCCCAAGATAACAGCTGCAGTTTTTGTTTGTTTGTTTGTTTGTTTTCAGTACACGGGCCTCTCACTGTTGTGGCCTTTCCCATTGCGGGGCACAGGCTCCGGACGCGCAGGCTCAGCGGCCATGGCTCACCGTGGCATGTGGGATCCTCCCGGACCAGGGCACGAACCCGTGTCCCCTGCATCGGCAGGCGAACTCTCAACCACTGCGCCACCAGGGAAGCCCAGCAGCTGTGGTTTTTATTGTATTTTACCTTTCTAGGAAAAGTCGATAGGAACAAACAACTGGTTGTCGGGGAGGGAGTGAGTCTCCAACAGAATTTTATAAAGATAAAGGATGTTCTTTTTTTTTCTTTTTTAAATTAATTAATTAATTCATTTTTGGCTGTGTTGGGTCTTCATTACTGCGCGCGGGCTTTCTCTAGTTGCGGTGAGCAGGGGCTACTCTCCGTTGTGGTGCTCTGACTTCTCGTTGCAGTGGCTTCTCTTCTTGCAGAGCACGGGCTCTATGTGCGCAGGCTTCAGTGGTTGTGGCTCGCAGGCTCTGGAGCACAGGCTCAGTAGTTGTAGCGCACGGGCTTAGTTGTTCTGTGGTATGTGGGATCTTCCCGGACCAGGGCTCGAATCTGTGTCCCCTGCATTGGCAGGCGGATTCTTAACCACTGAGCCACCAGGGAAGACCCAGGATGTTCTTATTTCAGTAATTTTAGATATATGTGTGTGTGTAAAGTATATTGTATTATATTTCCATATAATTTTTTAATCTCTATTATTTTTTTAAAGGGATTATTACATTTATTTGTGCTTTCAGTTTTTGTACAACCATGTAGCTTCTCAAATAGGGATAAAATCGATTAAGGAGAGACTGCAATACTTGAAGGAAGAGGAGTTTTTTTCTTCCTTGTAGAATATAAATATAAGCAGAACTCAGCAGCCCAGCATCATTTAATTGACAAGAGTTTCCATAAAGAAAGGAGTCTAGGAATAGTTCAGCACAAAAGGCCTCCCAAGGAGGCCACAGTGACCCCCGTGTGTCAGAAAAGCAGAGTGGAAGAAAAATACTGCAGTCATGGGGCCTCAACAAAAGTTCACTCTTTCCCCTGTCAGAAAAAATATCACTGCTTAGCTTGTGATTTGTGGGTTTCAGGGTAAGCAAAAGAGTTTCTGTAATTTTCAAGAAACCTCTAGACTCTTAAAGCAGAACCATGAGTGGGCAGAGGGCATGCTATGAACGCAGGGTGGAGTGATCATAATGCTAATGAAGCGTGTGTTTCAGGACTCCTCCCTTGCACAGGCCTCCTCCAAGGTCCTAGGAAGGGATGTAGTAATTCTGTATTTATAATTTTTTAAAGGGTTGCCCCCTATATCATATAAGCTTCAAGCCTCTGAACTTATATCTGCTTCTGTATGGAGGTAGCAAGCTGGCTAGAAAGCATTGTCACATCTTCAGTTGTTGTGGGTCAGGTGCAGGATACACAGAAATAGGAAATTAATCCTTCCCTGGGGAAAGGAGACATGAGAGCAGGACCAGCTACAAAATTGCAGGGCCTGGGACAAAATGAAAATGTAGGGCTCTTTGTTCAAAAAGCAGGAAACGTGTTTTGTTAAAGGGACCAAAATATAAATCTTTTTCCTTTCTTCTACTTTCTCTCTTTCAACATGTCACAGAGTTTTAAATTTGCTATTTAATGAGGTTCTTTCCTTCTTTTTTGTTTTTACTTTTTGGCCGCACTCCGCGGCATGTGGGATCTTAGTTCCCCAACCAGGGATCAAACCTGGGCTCCCTGCATTGGAGGCGCAGAGTCTTAACCACTGGACCACCAGGGAAGTCCCTAAATTTGCTATTGAATGTAATGCTCCCTCAGGCATGGGGATCCTCTTGTGGTGAATGTAGAACCTCTCAAGCAGTGGAGAGGTGGCCCCATGTGACCCACCAACTGCTGGGTCCAATCCCCGCCACTAGCCACTAGACCAATGTACTGCTTCCTGGTCAGGGGTGAGGAAGTCTCCCCTTCCCACCAGCCTACTGCCCCAACCCACAGTGGACAAGAGACCCCTGGATGCACTACATTCTTGGATCATGGGTGGGCTCGAGGCTCATTCTGCCAAGTCCCTGATCAACATGCTGTGGTGCTATCAGCCCAGGGTAGGGATGGCACTTCCCATGCCCGCCTGACCCCAACCTCCCTATGCCCACACCCAGGTTCCCACAGCGGGGAAAGGGCAACAGCCACTACTGGGTTGAAGCAGTGAGGGGGGAGGGTGGGTGGGTCTCTGGGAATCAGAGAACAGGGTAGTGGGCAGTGGAGAACCCATCCAGAGAGGTGGTGGGAGGTGGGACTGTGCACGAGCTGAGGCTCCAATCCCCAGGCACATGTTTCACTGCCCCATCAGACTGCATTTACAAAACACAAATTTGAAGATGAAAGTGCAAAGAACTTCAAGATGATGACCACAGAACATTAAACCCTGAGCATGGAGCCCCTGGGAGGCTGCACCCATGAAGGTGGTCCTGCTTGAGAGCTTGATGTGTCACCCAGAGTTGAAGCTAATATCCATTATTACATATCAACTAATACAACTCTGTTCCAGGAGGGCTTGATTATGTCTCAACTTAGAAGATTTAGACATGAAAAGGATTTATTTTTTTCCAATCCTTACTTTCAACAGAGCTCTATGGAATCTCCCCTTCCTACTCCTAACAACTTATAGAAGTTCTAGGGAAGTTAGATTCCTAGCTGTCAGATTCCACAGCTACCCATGTTGATCATTAAAACTCTATTTAAAGACTTTAATCTCATTGTCAATTGAAATCTCATTTCCCCTTCTCCCAGGGCAGAACTGAGCTGGGGCTCTGATTATTAGAGAGCCTGGTTCTGAGATGTCTCCTCCTTCCCTCTTCCAAAGTTGAACTTCACAGTGTTGGGCAGGACACGCAAGTGACTGGGACAAGGATCTCTTCCTCCCTCAGTGGGTTGTTGCTTCTCTCTGGTTAACACTGTGGTTCTGAAGATGCCTTCTGTGTGACAGTCCAATTCTGCCCTCCTTGTAGGGTGCATGTGTGAGTTCTTCAGAGGCAAGGCCTGCCCGCTGTCGGAATCCTTGAAGTGGGAGGTGCCACCCCAGCTCTACTGCTTCCACAGCTGCCACCTGGCCCCTCAGTGCTACATCTCACAGCCTCTTATTACTAGGCTCCTTACTGGGCTTTCCTGCTCCTCCTCTGCCCTCTTGTCTTGGGGTGGGAGGGGAAGACTCTCCTTCTCCCCCCAAGGGAAGGTGACCCACAAGCCTGATATTCTTCCTCCTTCTAGTCTCTTTTTAATACATAGTCCAAGTGTGGGATGGGTGGGTGAGGTAACAATCCAGGATAAATCAGTTGGTTTTGGTCTGTTTTAGGAATCTTGGAAAAGGTGTGTTGTCCCCATTGTTGATAGCTGTATTACAATGTATGGTATAGACTCATTTTGTTTTGGACTGGGCTCTAGTTGCTAATTCCTGGGCAATAATAACCTTTTTTAAAAAACACATGCATCAAGTAAATAGGGATATTAGTAAAAGTCTTAACTTGGTTCTTCAGGACCATTGCAAGATCGCCACCTCCTTCTGGCCAAGGTTCAGGGCAGGCTTGAGATGCAAGTTACCTCAAATGGGAGCACTATGTACCAAATCGGGGCAATCAGCCCAAACCTAAACCACTAAGTCCTGGTGCGTGGGTAGAGAATAGAGGCTGGTGTGGACCTCAGAATCTTCAGAGACAGACTGAGGGGAGTAAGGAGGTTGCAGAGGAGGATGGATGCTTTTTTACTGTAGGGGTTTTCCTGTGGCCCTCAGCCCACTTATGTGAGCAGGATAAATGAATTAAAAGCAGACAATCTGAAGATTTGACATGAAAATGATATTTGCACACTGAGAATGGTGAGAAAGAATGCATTAATTACCCTTTTCAGATTATAGCCAATAAATTAGTCATTTCTGATTTGAGTCATCCTGGACTATGTAAGAACCACATAAAACAGTGAAAATAGTGTAAAATTGTGGAAAGCTTTGTCCACTTATCAAAAAATATTTGATGAGTTTCTTTGATGTGCCAGACCCATTATTATGTATTCTGGGGATACAGCAGTGACCATGACAATGACTCTTGATGCCCTGAAGCTCATCTTTGTCTTCTGTAATAGCTTTCTATATTTGAAACATGATCATCTATATAAATAATGTGATTATTTGACCATAAATTTTTGAGTAGGTGTATGCCTTATTCATCTCTGTATTCCTAGTACCTAATACCCTGACTGACACTTAGAAGGTTCTCAAAAATTATTTGTTGACTAAGTGGATTCATTTGTAGTGAGAATAGTATAGCTCTTGAAATCCATCCAAAATGCACATATTGTTAATTTAGTGTGACTAAAACTTCATGAAACCAAAATCCATCTCACATATTCTGAAGTGTGACACCAAAAAAGTATTTGGATTAATGAAGTTATATAGAAAACATTCTTATAAAGGATATATTCAGAGATCAGTCAGGAGTTATTTTTGTTTGCTTCCATTATGGCTATTCCTCTGTGCCAACAATTTGCTGCTCGAAGTTGTTTTTTTAAATGGAATCTTTGTAGTAGATTAAATCCAGCTGGCTTCAAATACTACAGGGGAAGATGTGGTGGGGGGAAGGGGGCCCAGATGGCCACATCTCCAGGGGGAATTCTGTGACCTCAGTGATGACCGACTGAAATTCCTAGACTTTTCTTGCGCAAGAAATTCTACGTTCCTGAGAATTCTTGTTATTTTTTTTATTGAGGTAAAATTCATAAAACATAAACCTGTACCGAGTTCCAAACCATTTTCGTCATCCCAAAAGAAAACCCCATACATATTAAGCAGTCACCCTGGGAATTATTTAATCTTTGGCTCCAGGTAATAAGCATTAATCCTATCAGCTCTGTTATAGAGGAATAACATGAAAATTATTTTCCTCCCAAAAGTATAAAAATAGTTATTTAATAATAGGGTTTGCAGGCCAGCCAGGGGCCAGTCTGTGATTCCAAGGGTGACGCCTTCCTGACCTCTGACTCTGAACACGTGGGTATGGTCTGCCCTCCAGAGGGGCAGCAGTAACATCTCTGCACAGACTTTACAGCCTCTGACAAAGCTACCTAGGTGATCCTAGAAGACCAAAATGTCAACTGAGTTTTGAAGAATATTTAAGGTTTTCAGACTTAAGTGATTTTGAATTATCAACAACCAGGCAATCAGGAGATTTAGTAAGTGGTTCAAAAGAAGAGTGTGGATTCAAAGTTTATAAATGGGTTGGAAAGTGAAGAAAGCCACAAACACTACACTAACAGCCTCCAGAAATGGCCTCTTTACAACTTTGACTCCATTGATGGAGAATGTGTGCTGGGGAAGGGACTCGTGTATTTAGGGGAAGGACCAAGAGGCCTCTCAGAGAGAAACTCTGTCCTAAAGGAAGAGCCTGGAGGAAAAGTTTGAGCCAGAAACAAAGGTTGAGTCACCAGAAGGGCATGGTTTCTCTGATTCCAGAGCTACATTTGTCAAGATTCCTCTCCTGGCCCAGATTTCTCTTGGGGCTCAAGTTGGGGTGGGGTAGGGTGTGGGACATGGTAAGTAAAAAATGGAAAATAAAAAGAGCTGCTTAGCTAAAAAGGAGGAGTCCTGAACTAGACTAAGGCATCTCATCCATTCAACAAATACGTTTGGGAAGAACTAAGTGCTGGGCATTTGTTAGACAAGGATGATATAATGGTAAATAAGACAGATATAGTCCCTTTCCACAAGAATTTTATAGTCTGGAGGTAGATATTTAAAATAGGACTACATAAATCCCAATTATTGAACAGGGAAACTACCATGGCTGGGAAGGATAGGGAAGGCTTTTCTGAGGAAACAGTGGTTTCAGCTGAAACCTGAAGGATAAGGAGTTGGGAAGGGTGTGTAAACGTTTTTTGAGGTGGGAGGAGCTTGAGTTTGAGGCCAGCGGGGCCAAGTACAGGGGCTGGAGGGAGAAGCTGCAGGACGCAGCTTATGAAGGAGAATGTTCTGCTAGCAAACACACCCGGACCCAGGCTGGGCAGAGAGTCCTTCCCTGTTGTAAGGCTGCGGGGTGTGACCTGAACTAGGGCCTTGAAGGGCTTGATAAAAGGTTTGTCAGGTGTCCCGTTTCTCCTCCAGCAAAATGCACTAGGTCATTAATTTGGCCTGTCACATGCCTCAGGTGTCTATGTGACATTGTTCCAAAGATGTGGATTCAATCTCTTCCAAGAAAGTCCAGGATCTGGATCAAGTCTCATACCAGGAGCCAAAACTAAGGCATGTGGTGCTGGCAGGACCAGTGTCCTTCCTGATTAACATTTCTGGCTCAAACTGGGGGCACATGTGTTCATAAATCTACAGGAGAAACCCCTCACAACATTAACTCCTCTCTGGTAGGAAGGGTGTGGCCATGTTTGTGCTTCTCCTAGCATCACTCCTTCACCAGGAATGAGCAGCCTGAAGAGTCATAAATCTTTCAGTTATATCAGGGCCAGGTTTCCCATCAGATATTTGGGTAGAACTACTATGAATAGGGACAGAACCTCCAGCCACCCTTTGTTCTAAGAGGCCAGGAAAGTTGTCCTTCTTGTTTGAAGCAGTATCCCAGCACCTGGCACAGTGCACACTGTGTGGCAGGGAGTCAGTAAATACCTTTGTAATGAATGAGTGGAGGCTCAGCACAGGGCAGACAGTTTTGCCAAAGCAGTTCCCAGCTGACCCAAAAGATTAGCATTCTCTGCTCTAAGAGATGTGAGAAACCAGCAGCTAAAGCAGTTATTCTCATCCCTGCCTGCACATCTTGGAAATTTTTTTAAATGCATATACAATTTTATTTTTGGTATGTTTTTTAAAGTATACTTATAAAGAAATTAGGCTGGAAGTACATATGCCCAAATATTAACTTTTTGATAGTGAGATCATATAGAGCTGCTTCTTACTCTGTGGTACTTCTGCATTCCAAGGTAGGAATGTTAAAGAAAAACAAGAGCTTTAGTGAGGTATAATTGGCATACAATAAACTGCATATGTTTAAAGTGTCAATATAAGTTTTAACATATGAATACACCTGTGAAACCATCACCACAATCAAGATAATGAGCATATGGATCACCCCCCAAAGTTTCCTTGCATGTCTTTGTAATACTATCCTCTGTCCCATCTCTACCCCATCCCCAGGCAACAAGTAATCTGTTTCCTATCGCTATAGATTAGTTTGGGTTCTCCAGAATTTTATATAAATGGGATGATAAAGTATATATTCTTTCTGTCTGGATTTTTTCACTCAACATAATTATTTTGAAATTCATTCATGCTGTTTGTATCAGTAGTTCATTCTTTTTATTGCTGAGTATTACTGCATTGTACATACATGTAATATATTTATCCATTTGCCTGTTGATGGACATTTGGGTTGTTTCTAATTTTTAGTTACTACAAATGAAGCTGCTATAAACATTT